>NC_056745.1:1518524477-1518633861 GCF_019279795.1 Protopterus annectens | reverse complement strand
GGGTTCCTCAAACAACATACACAGTGGAAAATAGCCTAAAGACAAGAGGGTGATGTGCCAGACATGACTACAGCATGTAAGTGTAGCTATGCTTCATTGAGACTACTGCCAGTTTTACAAGTTGAGTGTGATAATGGCTATTCTGCATGTTTTAAAACTGCCAAGACAGTGCTCTGTTTGTGAGGGAACCCCTGTTTGTAGGGCCATCTGTGGACTGGTCAGTGTGTGGAACCATTTGTTTCTTATATTACTCACTGAACACACATCTGTGAACTGCAGAAGCATAGTGTGAGGATTGATGTCAGAACATGGTGATAGTGATGAGAGTTACTGCCATCGCTTCCCTGATTGGACATATGTCACATGAAACAGTGGTATGACAGTCACTGTCTGAGGTTCTCACAGTGACATGCCAATAATGGGCCACTGTTCATAGCTGCAGTCACAAGTCTTCTACACTTTTAGCAGATGTCATGCAGTATATATGCATATGTTGTGCTCCCTCTGCAAATGTATACCATCTGTTGTGTTGATGGTCATATCTATGCATGCTGTTATAAGTAATCCTGAATGCTGTTGACTATTACTAAGCCATATCTGTGTTAACACTGCAACACCATAGGCTGTATGGGTTTGGAGGTCCAGGCAGATCCTCCTGTCCCTCTTCGGCTGGACATGGCACAGGACACCAGCACACCTGGGACCCCACCTTGGACCTCCACCTCTGTTGGCTCTGCACCACATTCTGGTGGAACCACCAGTGAGGATGGGGCTTGTCCACCCTGGGAGCAGGTCCAGACAGGAACTTGTCCTCTGTCGTATATTCCCAGATGTGGTGCGTAGGGGGCTCAATAAGGGGTTTAGAGGCCAGATACACAAGCTCGAGGGCAGAGTGTCACATTTAGAGGGTGAGCCTGCCCCTCCTAGACAGCACCCAGCACAGGAACCTTTGTGGCTGTTTTGGTGCAGTGGTGGCTGCCCATGGCTGGGAACCTCCATCCCACTGTTTCCATCTGGGGGCTCATGGGCTTGACTGCTGAACACCCCTCCTTGTCCAAGGTGTATTCCCCCACATGTGTCATATATCGACCCTGTATGCTGTCTTGTCTGTCATCCTACCCAATGTATCCTCCATGAGCATACTTACTCATCTTCCCCCACATCCCACTCACACCCTACAGAAACAAAAGGCCAATCAGTTCCTAGAACAACATTTGCCCCATACATAGCTGTCCATTTCACACATGTGTCCACTGGACACATGTAACCTTTTTAATATGCATAACAGCATACTCCAGTTGTCCTCACTCCTGTCTCTCAGGCACACGATCCTGGTATGCACATGACTCCTAAAGGTTCCAGGTACACTTGATGCAGACGGCCTCATTGTACACACAACACTACTGGTCCCTTTATAATTACCCCATTTACCTTTTTCATGATGATGATGATGTCATACACAGCACCTTGCAAGAGTACTGTTCTCAGGTAATGATTGGACAGGAACTGTTGTGTTAATGTAAATACAATGCACAGACTGATGTATTTGGCCAATGTACAAATGTTTGCATGTATTAATGACACATGTTTGTCTGAGGACGTCTTGATATTATATAGGACAACATCACTACATAATACAGGCATTGCTGGTGTTTCCCTTTTCTTCCTTTTTAATGCTTTGTTGTCACATCGGATGTTCTTGATATATCTATATATATGTATGTATCTATATCTGGACATAAACACACACACACATACATCTACATGATGGAATACATTTCCTATACTGTTGAATGACTGTGCTGGATGATATGTTTGTGATAAGGTCCGATGTCTGTATATCTGCCATGGCATAGTGGTAAAACACATTGGCTGTGTGTGCAGGGTCCTGGTTTCGAGCCTTGCAGAGGCTGTTTATTTTGTTACTGGGCAGAACAAGGTGGTTGTATATGGAGTGATTAAGGCACATTAAAGTGGGTGTGTGTGGGTTTGCATGGAGCTAAGCAATGCTAACCTCCGGTTACAGTTTCTTACACTCAGTTAGCTTCTACATTGCTTCACCGGTGTGATACTCACATACCAGCGGCCAAACAGGCTTACACCTACTTGCTCCCGCACTTGCAAATGCGCTGCATTTGGTGTTTGCATCTGACAATTACACCCCTGGGTGGGAGTGAGGACTACGATATTACCTTGTGATGCCTATTACATTGGATTACATGCCTACAGTATCGGGAATGGCTGCCCATTAGGTGAAAGCATGCCATTCGACTGTACGGAATTTGCGGCCTGTACAGAGTTTGAGTCATATTATTGGTGTGTTCCTCTTACAATCTGCACCTATCTGGTTAATACATGGGAACTGACACTCTTCAATACAAACAAGTAATTGGGTTTTGGAACCCACATGCTTTAGTCGAGTCATGCTACTGCATACCTATTATTCTATCATCTTTCTAAGGTTGTAAGTGGAATATGTGCTTTCTGTCCCTATCAGACCTCTCAAACAAATGGGGACAAATATCAACTGAATTAGGGACATGTCATGGCAACATCAGGGACACATTTAAAATATTAGTGCTATTAACCTGACACACCAACAGACTCAGAGCATATGAATTAATACACATTTTCTGAGGTAAATGATATTTATAACTCTTAATTGTGTCATTCTTCATTACGTTTAATTCACCACCTTTCCTCCAAAAGTCACTAGTTTTAGGAGGGATTAAGTGGGACAGAGTTAGAATTTGAGTCAAAATCAGGGACAGTTCAGTGGTATAGTCCCTATTTGTTCCCCCAATGGTTTGTGTCCTGTCCAGTGGATTTGCTCTTAGGGGTTGAGAGGTATGGGCGTAAGCTATGCCCATTTCGGAATATGACTTACATCCCCGGGGCAGTCCTAATATGACTGCACCAGCCAACACCTGCATGCCTAGGCCCATAATAGCATACCCGTAGATCCCCCACCCACCCCTCCTCTACAGCACTCATCCTTACTGTGGGTGCAGGTAGGGTATAAACACACCACAACACACTGCCCACTCTCCGCGTGTCGGGACACGTAGTACGTTGTGTCAACCCATGGGTTATCAGGCTTGCACAACCTAATGGTCCATGTACGTCTACAGCCTGGTTTTATGAATCATTACAGGGACTGACTCCGATGATCAGCAATTTTTGGGGTGTCCCACAAGGGACATTGATGTCTTTGTTTCAAGATTATACCTGGCAGGTCTCTCCCACTGGTAGTATCCTGCCTGTGGTCTGGGAAGCAGTGGTGTGTTTACTTTTATTGTGTGAGTGTATGTCTCACCAGCTTAGCTGAGGGGGGGGGGTTGATACTACATGTTACACATTTGTTTACTGGACCCCTCACTTCCATATGCATGGCCTGTGAACATATGTAATTCGTAACTGCTGTATCATATCCTAGCTATATACATGTGCATATTTACAGTTATATATATAGATTCTGGAGTGTTTCTCCCCGGGCCTCTGCTGAAAACAGGATCTGTGGAACCTAGTCGGACTTTCCCGGTTAACAAATGTTAAATAAAATAAAAAAATAAATAAAAAAAATATATATATATATATATATATATATATATATATATATATATATATACACACACACATTACTGTATACAGATATAGCTGTATATTTGCACACCTAGACCCATAACTAGCTACCCATAGTTCCCCCACTCACACCTCCTCTACAACACCCATCCTTATTCTGGGTCATGGTCGGTTCTGAACACACCACTACACGCTGCCCACTCTCCACTTCATGGAACCCATGTCATACAATTGTCTCGACCCATGAGTTATCAGTCTTTCCCACCCTTGTATTCCAGGTATGTACACACCCCAGCCAGAATGTTTGGCATATCACCTTCTTTTGGTCTTGTCATTTTCTGAGGGTGTCCTGCAAGGGACGCTCCTGTCTGTGTTCCAAGATTAGATTTCATGGGTGCACTGTGTACCCCCCCCCCAGTTGTATCCTGCCTGTGGCCTCGGGAGCAGTGGAATATTTACATTGTTTGCGGGTTTGTGTGTATGTTTCCCATGTCTGGCTTGGGGGGGGGGTGGAAGGTTATGCTATGTGTTTCATGTTTCTTGCTTGGGCCCCTCACTTCCATTGGATTGCTTTACAGACACACACACACACACACACACACACACACACACACACACACACACACACACACACATTTATATACATTTGTTTACATAACTAATTGTATTTTATAAATCAGTTGCAATTTAAGTGTATATTTTGTTTCCATCATCATACATACATTTTTTCTTATTTTTATTTTTTTTCTGGTTCTTTTTTCCACTTTATTCAAAATGATGTGTAATAACAATACTAACTAATTATACAATTATATATACTTTTATAGATAGTTTTTAGGGTTCTTGTACACAGACCTGAAGAAGTCTAGAAGGACGAAAGCAATCTTTATTAACAATAGGTTATGAAAATAGAAATTTGATTTTTACATGCAAAATGTATATGTATATATTTAAATATATTTCTTGATTACCAAATGAACTAAGGTTGATATATTTCCAGTCATGTAGTATATTGTCTTGGATAAAATCACAGACTTAATAATCTGGTTAAATAAGAGGTATCACAGACTTAATAATCTACTTAATAATCTGGTTAAATAAGAGGTACCACATCATTATAAATTTTATTTAAAGTACATAAGGGTTATGATATTATTATGACAGCTACTAAGTAGGGCAGGACCAGCTCAAATGTCACACTGATGGGGGAAGGGATGTGAATTTAACATGTGTACCAATAACACTTTGTTTTACAGGACAATAAACCACTCCGATGCCTGATAAAAAGTGTATATATATTTAGAAAGCTTGTGAGGAAATTATTACTCTATTTTTGTTTTACTTGGATTGCTTGTCTGTGTACTTAAAGGATTTTCGACTGGAAACAGACTGCCTGCCTTGCTTAGATTACTTTTGAATACTTAGTAATGCTGTACAATTATATACTTTTTATTTTTTATTTTTGTCTTGATTTAAGATGAGTTTAAGTTCGCTACTTCTATTACTATTGTCTGATCTGATTAATATACAGTGATTAACTAGAGATATATGGACTGAAAATCTTCCACACAGAGAAGTTTCTTACACTGTTTTGCTACTGTACCAAACAGATACGTGATTGGTGTTTCTGCTATAACCATCTTCCATTGACATGCCCTCATCTGCTGTACATTAGGTTGTTTCACCTGTCCTCTTTCCCTGTGTGCACTCCTACAATTCATCTGTGTGTCTCTATTCAATACACACACGTTTTCTGAATGTTTATTTTACATTGCAGTCCATGTACTTTTACAGATCATTTACACAGCGTACAAAATGCCAGGAATGGAATATCACAATATTCTGCACTCTAGATACACTGTTCTGTACTGTGTTTGAACCATATACTTCATATTCATACCTCTCAACAGTCCAGATATTCTCAGGATGTCCAAATGTGTTCCTTATCATATATGTGGCTTTCTGTCATATCACGGGGATGATCTCAGGACTGATGTGACTCAATATTAGATACATTTGAGTTCATACCTCTCAGCTGTCCAGATTTTGCAGATTGTCCTCAAATTTGTCTTATATTTTTGATCTTTTCCTCATAAAATTTTGGCTTTCTGGCAAATCATTGGCATGTCCTTGCAGACTAAAGTCAGAAAATAGTGACAGATGTTTTGAGTTTCAAACTTCAGAAAATTCATGTTAATGTAAAGCCTACTATTCTATCAATTTTTAAGTTTGCAAGAGCAATATTTCAAAAATGTCCCTATTGTTGAGCCTTTGTGCCCCCATTATGTATGCCTTTGTCTAGATTTCTTGCTTTAAGAGGTTGAGAGGTATGTTTGAGTTTCATACTTCAAATCCTTCAGAACATGTATCTTAACACAACCCCTTGGTAATTCTAGTACATTTCTATAGGGCAAATATGTCAAATATGTCCCTATTTCTGGGTCATTGTCCCTGCATTATGTTGGCCTTTGTCCAGATGCATTGCACTAAGAGGTTGAGAACTATCTGTGAAGCCCTGGTGATCATTGTGGCATTCCATGCAAAAGTGCGGACCGTCAAGTGTACTATCCATGTTCACTTACACAGTTTTCTGGCTGGCAATACTGTTGCCAGCCACAAAACCTAACTTAAACATGGTACATGGTATGAATGTGAATTGTGCACTGCCGCTCACTGCACACCACTGCTCACACAATTAAACTTCACGTAGCCTTTGCGCGAAGCCTAAACAGACTTTATTGAATCCCAGAGAATGACTATCAGACTAAAAAGAACTTCACTTATGCCGAAGGCATTAATAAAAGACATGTCAGATATGTTTTCTGAAAACATATACTGAAGTACAAAACCTCAGTCTGCAAAAGTTAAAGTGAACATTTCTCTCCTCCAAAGAGCTGCCAGAAATAACTTTTTCTTTAAATATGATGGATGCCTAAAATACTGTTCAAGCACATTCATGCATAAAATGTATGTACTGCATTCACGTGGGGGTTTGTTGTATGCATTTGCAACTTCCTTTTGTGTCAGTCATTCAATAGGTAGCAAGCTTCCATTTGTTGTTGGAGAACTCAGAAGACCACAGGTTCTATCCCCATGCCAGCAGCTTGGATTCATCTTCTAATGTAGATACCTTAATGCAGCATAAAAAGGGGGCTGTACTCCTCAGGCACCATCCTTCTGAAAAAAAATGTAAACCATTATAATTTCCACCTGAACTGATGGTATCACAGGTGGATGTAAAATAACCCATTGCAATTATTAAAAATAGAAGAAGTCCCTTATTTTAAATTAAGCATTGATCAATCACTTAATAAACATATGGTAGAAAATACACAGACCAAAATATTCAAAATTAAAATTTAAGAAATAAAAAAAAAATATTATATGACTATATTAGCACGTGAGATAGTAGAATAGTAGGACTTAATTTATTATATATATATATATATATATATATATATATATATATATATATATATATATATATATATATATATCTTCTTCTTTCGGCTGCTCCCGTTAGGGGTTGCCACAGCAGATCAACTGTTTCCATTTCTTCCTGTCCTCTGCATCTTGCTCTGTCACACCAACCACATGCATGTCCTCTCTCACCACATCCATAAACCTTATCTTAGGCCTTCCTCTTTTCCTATTACCTGGCAGCTCCATCCTTAGCATCTTTTTCCCAATATACTCTGCATCCCTCCTCAGCACATGTACAAACCAACGTAATCTTGCCTCTCTGGCTTTGTCTCCAAACCTTCCAACCTGGGCTGACCCTCTGATATACTTATTCCTTATCCTGTCCATCCTCGTCACACCCAGTGCAAATCTTAACATCTTCATCTCAGCCACGTCAAGCTCTGACTCCTGCCTTTTTGTCAATGCCACTTTCTCCAACCCATATAATATATATATATATATATATATATATATATATATATATATATATATATATTTATTTTATTTTATTTTACATTTGTTGACCGGGATAGTCCAACTGGATACATGTCCATTTTCAGCAGAGGCCCTGGGAGGAAAGCTCTAAACATACATACAGAACATTATTTCATTTATACATGATAAGCACAGTGTATTACCATTCAATAAAAGGATATAAAAGACATATAATCTCACATATTAAAGTATAAGCAGGTCATAGACTAACAATAACATGCAGTCTAAGTGCAGTAAAAAGTCCTCCTTTAACATATGGTTATAGGATGGAATTAGTCAGGGGTAGAACAAGGACATAGCCAACACATTTTAAAGTACTGTTTAAGGCTATTTTTAAATTTGGTTATAGAGGGAAGTGAAGTAAGATTAGCAGGAAGAGAGTTCCAAGTTTTGCCAACAGAATTGGAAAATGGAGTCCCCAGGTGAGTTGTTGGTTTTGAATGTTTGTACTAGTAGCCTGTGAGATGAGCTACTATATATATGTATATATGTATATATAAATCACAAACACAAATATCTATCTATCTATCTATCTATCTATATATATAGCACATTTTCATTAGCAAATGTTCCTAACTTCTCTGGTATCCTGAGTGAATTTTTCAATAAGAATAATCATACTGGGTCTCTCCAAAACATCCCAAACCTGGTGACTAGCCTGGTCAATTTCTTGAAACAAACAAAAGTGTATATCTAAGACACTGAATGATAATGAAAAATAGTGGGACAGTTTAAAGACTTGTTACTATTGTAACTTAGACTGAATAAGTGGGCAAACCCATATTTATTTGCATGTTACTATTTCTCATATTTTTTCACATAAATGCCTGTTTTTCTGTATTGCTGCAATGATATAAGAATGATACTGTGATCAATAACAAATGACCTAATCATGCATTAATTATCCTAGCTATAGAAACACTAGATGTGCTACAAGCTTCAGTAGCATTTGTTGCTACTTTTTATCAAGAATAAGAAACATAATTCTCAAAAAATAAAAATAAAAAAACAGAAAAAATAGTGTAGTCTTCAAGCTTTGTTTATGAGCTCAGTGACAATAATTTCCAAAAGTCATGAACCCAGGTAGTGTTCCAAAGCAACAAGCCTTTATTCGTCACAGACAAGCAATCCTCAGTAAGTACATTTCTGATTTTTTGTTAGTGAGGATTGCTTTTCTGTGATGAATAAAGGTTTGTTGTTTTGGAACACCTCCTGGGTTTTATGATTTTTGGAAATGATTCTCACTGATCTCATCAGCAAGGTTTGAAGACTACTTTCTTAGGTTCATATGTATTTACTAGGCTAATGACCACAAGGGCCTTTTTAAGCCTAGCCTTGCATCCCAAATCTCTGACAAGTTCTGCTACTCTTGGTAAGTGTAAGCATAGGCCTGGGAGATGAAACATTTACAGGTTACCTGTGCCCATCAGAGACATAGGTGTCAATCCAGGGATGCACGTCCAGTATTCCAACCGTCCAACTTGCACTTGAATTGGGTTAGAGAGGAACTCTGCTTCACATGGATGGGGAGCCTGTTCCAGAGAAAGGGTAGTCTCTGGGATACATACCTATCTGTCCAGCAGGTCCTATTTATATCACAGGCAAGGTTGTTTAAGTCTTTAGAATGGGTAATTCTGGTGCTGTTTGTTTTGTGGATATGCAGGAGGTCCATCAGATTGGAGTCTGACAATGCCCGGTATGCCAGACATAGATCTCCCTCAAAAGCCTGTAGAAGACAGAATGCAGGTATAGGGCCTTGAGGTGATCTGCATAGGACATATTACTTACGCCCTGTATTCTTTTAGTGAGGAACCTCTGTGGACGTTTCAGTTGTTGGATATGCCTGTTTAGGTACATACCAAAGGGGGCATTTTAGTGAATGATAGGGCTGATGAATGCCAAATACAGTGGAACAATGACTTCCTTGGACTTAGATGCCATACCTTTGTTTACAAGCTACACATCATAGAATGACTTCCTCACCACTGTAGACGTGTGATGATCAAAGGCTAGATTACTATCTATGTGTGTCCCTAAGTCCCTGACTATTGGGTCAACTCTAAGGGGTGTGTTGTCAATATGATAGTTACCAGGGGTGGATGACTTCCCAAAGGATAGTATTATGCATTTTTTGACATTTAGTTTTAGTCCATGGCTCTGACATCAGTTGTTTGTCTGTGTCAGCCTCTCCTGTAGAACATTTGTGTCAGTATGTGATTCAATAACAGCTCCTAATTTGCAATCGTCTGCAAATTTAGTCAGCCAGAGAACACGGACATCGGCCTTGACTTCTGAGAAGTAAATGCCAAAAAGGAGCTGTCCGAGGACTGATCCCAGAGGGACTCCACTTGTGACTGGCCTCTTTGTAGAGGTGGTCTCCTCAATTCTAACTTCCTGGGTCTTGTCTGTGAGCCATTTGGCTATCCACCGGGTGACATACCAGTTTGTACCTAACCTCTTGAGTTTGTCAACAATGCCTGAGTGGGTATTGTGTCAAATGCCTTGTTTTTTTATTTTTTCCTCAATACCCATGTTGGTGAGGTTGGAACTAGACAGATTCCTGTGCTTATTCATTTTTTTTTGTTATAATTCTCAGAAATGACGCATTCATTCTTAGTGTCAGAATAAATAAAGCAGACGACTAAGATACAGTAAAACTAAATACGATCATGAGATTTGTATGACTTTAAGAATTGTTTAAGAAAAAATGCATACCAAACTGATATAGTGAATAAAAGAAAAGCCATCTATTGAGTGAAATGAGGTACCAAAAAAGGATGCAACCTTAGACAGTGATTCAGTAGGGAAATGTATCACACTGTCATATACTAATGCATATACCACACAGAAGAGACATTCAAATTAGTTTCAGCAGATAACTGCATGCTTAATACTAAATAAAGACTATAAAGGCCTTTTGCTGATAAAAGCAAGTTTGTGAATTGTTTTTAGTATCAGTTAATTGCCCAGCACAACTCATCGTGCTTTGCTATTATTTCATCATTTATTTGTCTGTCCATTTCACAAGCTAAGCAAATTTAGCATTCCATGTTGCTGGATTCTGTATCTTTTTGCACACAAGAGATTTCTATTTTAAGACATGAGAAACAAATGGAACAGTGAAAAACATAAGATGTGAACAAGCTAAGTAATCCATTTATGGCACTGTTAGAGACTAACAGCTGTCTGTCATTATAGCTTAAGAAGCCAGGAACCCATTTAATGTCATTTTTAAAGATCAGATCTCAGATCACAGAGTTGTCAGTTCAGTCTTAAAGATTTTTTTCCACCTTGACTTGAGCTTTCACTCTTCAAATAACAGCCTTGTAAAATACTTTAGACTCATTGTTTACCAAAACTGTCAGATATTTCTGTTTGCAAACGCAAATGTTAATAGCATGCAGATTAGAAGGGGATGATCTGGTCTACAGACAGATCGTGCACTGTGCCTGGGATGTCTATCTTATTTTGATTTAATTGAAAAAATCTGTTACATATTTCATTGTGGTGCAGGTAGGTGACAGATATTAATGACACGAGAGTTAATATTCTGAATCCTTAATGAACTAATTGTACTCAGATCCTAGTACAGTGTGGAAAGGAGAATGTAACCTTTTCCCTATTGTAGTGCAATCTCAGAGATCATATATATAATTAGTGGGGGGGGGGTGGAGGTGCAGGAGGTTTAACCCCCACACACACACACACACACACACACACACAAAAACCTCTAGTTATGCTATGGTCTGGATGTTCTACCTTTTAAACTGTAGAGCTCATGGTCTTGGACATGCGAATTATAACTATTTAAGAAGTGGATCAAGTAAAATAGACCGATCCATACTGGTACTTCCGTTAGTACATAATGGACAGCTTAAATGGCTGTGATACCAGTTCCGACATATAGGTGCACCTGTTCTGCAGCAGATTATGGGTCTCATTGGGAAAGTTGGTGAACCTGAGTATATGCCACAGTGTGTTTTGTAAGTTGCTAGAATTTTACACTAGGGAGTGACTGAAATCTTTCTCTCAGAAAAAAAAAAAAAAAAAAAACTTCTGACTGAGTTTTAGTAGGCCAGTCCTGCTTCATGCCATTTTTACTATGGAAAAGGTGGTCACACTTTTTTGACTTCACATCCTCAAAAGCTGTATGTGACATTAAGTAACAAGGCAGCATTAAATAAATGTTTTGCAAGAGAGATAACCACCTCCCTTGTCACACCAGACACAATCTTATAAATTTATACATGCCAATTCCATAGTTGCACAGTCCATGGAAAGGGGGGACGTGCAAAATTAGTGTGCAGCAGTTTCACTCTAACATGAGCACATACGTAATTGAAGACATGACTAATAGAGGACACACAGGATGGCAGCATACTGTCCTTGTATCTGTGACCATAGTAAGACATGCATGATGGAGAGCTCCCTCTCTTGACTGCAGCTATGCCCTGGTAGATGGCACTGTGGGGTGATGACATACAGGAGTCATCAGGAACTGTAGGGTGTGTTAGCAAATAGGTGATGGGATTCACTAACATATGTTTCCGAATGCTAGTATCTACATATTGCATTGCGTAATTGTATCATTGTAGGGATAACCGATGGCAGTATAGTAACAAAGTCTTAAATGTTCAGCCCTTATTCTATTGTTATTATTTTAAATTGCTGTATTACTCTGTTACTGAATCAAACTATAGTTGTGCACTGCTCTTAGATCTTACAGCATTTAATGCATGATACCTTTTCAGCCTTTATGCTGTTGCTATACTGAATTTCTATGCAATACGGAAATATAATGGTGTGCTATTCTGAGATTAGACAGTGTTATATAACTTCTTCCCTTTTTAATTTCTCTAAAAGCTTTGGATTTCTCATACAGTGATAAGAATGGACCCCATTAAGAGGTCAGGGTCTGATTAAAGTTTAGGAATTTACTATTGTTTCAATGCTAGATGCTTGTCAGTAATGTGTTCCTCAAGTAATTACTAGGTTAGTTACTCTTAGGGATATTTTAAACCTTGTCAGTTTTAATTTTACAAATGAGAATGAAACCCTGCACTTTGTGTCTGGGATGTAATCCAACCACTGCCAGAACTGCCTTCTGCAGTTCACATGGAATTATAGTTAAATGCAACATACTTACGTGTGCGTGAAAATGATTTTGTAGTAGCCATGTTCTCCTTCTACTATTGAAATTATCTGGGTGTCTTTATGCTATATAGTTGTAGATTCTACTTATTTATCCTGGTATTTTATAACTTTATAGAAATTTTAAATGAAGGACAATACGTTTGTACTTTTTCTTTGATGACTATAACTGATTTTCTTGCTTCTGCTTTATTAACTGTTGCTATTAGACAATCCCATGTTATCACAAGTTCTTCATTCTCAATAATTCTCTGTGGTTTATATTTCCAATGCTTCTCAGCTATCTGTATGTTGTAAAGTTTGCACAATCCACAATGCAGCAGTCCTGCCATGTTCTTGTGCTTTCAGTGCACAAACCATGATTCATGAGTTTATTGCAAATACGCAGCAAGATGTATTAACTGTTTCTAGTTCTGTACAACAAAAACTACATTTGTCTATATGTCATACTTTTTCTATTGACTTTATAAAACAATGTGTACATAGCCCTCTGTCCTGAGCTGTTATTATTAAAGTTTCATCTCATAGGATCATAAGATCATTGGACATTACTAGACTAATGGCTCAAAGGCCCTTATAAGCCTAGCCAAATTTACCCTTGTTACCACAATCAGCACCTATTGCCCTGTCCAAGAGGGAAACATGTGGAACCTCTGGGATGAATTTACAGTTACCCATCCAATCATCTAGCTTGTGTTTGAAGATGGCCAATGAGGTGCTCTGTTTGACCTGAAGTGGAAGTCTATTTCAAAGGTGTGGTAACCTCTGGGAGTCAAATCTTTCCCTCCAGCAAGTTCCATTAATGTCACATGCCAGGTTTAGGTCCATAGAGTGAATAACCCATGTGCCATTTGACTTGTGGATCTGCAGCAGTTCCAGTAAAGTAGGGTCAGAGATCACCTTATATGCAATTAGAGATCACAGCTGAATAGTTTGTATGAAACAAAATAAAGCAACAGCGATCTCAGCTGATCCACATAAGATAGCTGCTGAAGATCTTGAATTTTTCTTTTGAGGAGCCTTTGTGGTCACTCCAATTGCTGCTGGTACTTTTAAAGGTACATACTAAAAGGGGCATTGTACTCAATTATTGGCCTAATGAGTGAAGAGTACAGGGAGGTGATAACTTCTCCTTTTCTTGAGGCAATGCCCTTACCTATGAGATAAGCCATATAGAATGCCCTTCTTACCACTGTGGAGACATGATGATCAAAGGCAAGGTTGCGGTCAACCTGAGTGCCCAGATCTCTCACCACTGAATGCCAGTGGTGGCTGGTGACTTCAAATCAAAGGGGGGCTGCAGAAGACAGCTGAATGGGTGGGACCAATGGGAAGGGGTGTGGCCAACTAGAAAAGGGTGGAGCTATGCTCACAACCGCAACAACTGGAACTTTAATTAAATATGCTGCCCCAGGTGCCAAAGCATCATTACAAGAGTCCAATCAAGACAAAATGAAGCGTAGAAGAAAAAAAAAGATTTCAATGCATTGGCTACATGACAGCTTACTTAATATCTAGATGGAAACAAAAAGTTTGTGAGGCATGAAAAAATAAATTACTTTTTAAATACATTACAGGAATGCTAGTCAAAATCAAGTTTAAAAAAAACAAGCAGAACTCAACTCAAACCACTTCTCCTTGCACTGCAGTTCTAATTATAATTTATATTCAGCTTTATAAAAGTACCAAGTAACATGCTGAAAGTAGCAATCTCTGTGATACCCCTACTTGTAAAAATGTTTCTTATCCAAAAAAGACCTGCTGCCTGATAACAACTATCTACTTGTTTCATGGGAAAACATGATCAAAGTAAAAAATGAACAGCAAACAAGAAAAAAGCTCAAGATAAATTGCTTAAAAGATTACTGCACAGGTTATGGACTACATATAATAGATTGGCATTCTGTTTAGTTTACGGGTAAAACCTGCAAAGATGACTACAAGTCTCCAACAAATGTAATGAGCTTCTGAAAATACTGTAATCCTGTCCTTTATTCCAAATACTGTCATATGCATTTCAATACCTAAGGCTTATATGTTATCTAGTTATGTATATATTCTCTGCATGGCAGCAACAAAAGGGCTTTCAATGTTGGTAATTCTTTAACAGTGTGCTTATTAAAGCTTACTTACATCTTACAATCTCAGACAAGCTTACCTGATGGTCATTAAAGCATTGCTACTTAAACACACAGCAACAGGGCACTGCAACAGCATGAATTTTCTGAATAATATGAAGCATAAATCAACAGCATAAAAATATGACAGAAAACCATAACATTCTGCAAAATCAAGGACAGATGAAAAGCCACTGTCGTACTTGTGTCTACCTTGGATGGGGGAATACTCTGCACACTTACACTGCATCACTGCTCCTTGCTTGCTTGGACACATCCAGAGTCACTACATGGGGGAGTGGGGTGCAACAAGTATGTCACAATTTGAAATGTCTCTGGCTGATGGTGATGGCTCTAACACTCATACCTCTCAACCTCAGAGCAAGAAATCTGAACAAAGCCATACTTAGAAGTGAGACAAAGGCCAAAAAAAAGAACAATTTTTAAATATTTCTCTTATAAACTTAGAAAGATAATAGAATAGTAGTAGGTCTTGCATTAGTATAGATTTTCTAAAGGGTATGAAATCTGAAACTCAAATGTCTGTCATTATTTTCTAACTTCAATTTTTAATGATTTGCCACTAATTTGCCTGAAAACCAGAATTTTATGAAAAAATGGACCAAAAATGTGATGCAAAAATATAAAATTGCCACACAATACAGCTGGGAACCTGTCAAAGAAGGGACACATTTTTAATATGAGCACAGTTAACTTAGAGCAGCTAACAAAATTAGAGAATCTACATGCATTTCTGAAATAAATGTAATGTATAACTCTGATCATTACAGTTATTTATAATTGTAAACCCTCCACATTTTCTTCGAAAATTGCCATTTTGCAGAGGGATTATTAGGGGGAGAGCAACATTTTGACCCAAAATTGGGGACAGTTGAAAGGTTTGAATAATCCTAATTCTATTCCTAATTATTTGCACGTACCTCTCAACCTCTTAATGCAGAAAATCTGGACAAGGCCAAATATACTGGGGGAACATACAAACAGTACTAAAAATTGCTCTTGTATAAACTTAGACAGTTGATAGAATAACAGGTCTTGTTTTAGCATGCGCTTTTCTGAAGGTTATGAAGTCTGAAACTCAATGTCTGTCATTATTTATTTATTTTATGAGGAACAAACCAAAAACAAGAAGCAAAAATCTATTAATTTTGCATTTTACAGAACACACACTAATAGACATCTGCTAAACAAAACAATGCAGTCTCACAATGAAAATAGACTTAGCATTAAAACTTTTCTGCCCTTGAAACTCACATTAATCGAAACAGCATTGAAACCCACATTCAAAGAAAATACACTTTGCCAGTGGCAGATAAAGATTAACTTTGTGTATTTTCAAATCATAGGCCCCTTGCACATGAAACATACATGTGTTTTTTTTCACACTTTCCTGATTGTATTAAATTATATTCTTGTACAATACAGTACAGTTGTTAGAGGGGGATTCAAATTTATTGTTTTGAACATTTTTCCAGTAAACAATGAAACAAAACGCATGCACCAATAATGACAAAACTGCCCAGTTCAGAACGTATATCATAAAAGTCTACTCAAACTGATACAATCCACCAGTATCAGTAAATATGCACAATCTCTGAAGAAGTAACAGTCATCTAAATAAATCCACATTAAAGAGATCTGTAACTAATGAAGAGGTTGCTGCTAGCAAACAACTTTATATTTAATTGTTTCATCTCCAAATAAAGTGTCTGTTGCTCTTGAGGAAAAAATTGCCTATGCGTTATTAAAAAAGGATAAGCTAGTAATATTGCAATAGGGAATGGATGAAAAACTGATAACAGGTTCATAGTTACTAAGTATCTTCACCAAAAAGGACTACAGCATCCATCCCCTTTACATCACAGTTCAGTATCAGCAATGCATTTACATACTGTGGGAGTAGAACCCACAGCATTCTGCATCAAAAGCAAATACACTACCTGCTGTGCTATTAACAATGCAAGCAGACTCAGCATAACAAGTACTAAACTTCTCTTCCAATGCAGCTCTCAGCTCCTTGCAAAATCTACTTGACACTCAGCTGTATTTCTGAACGTTGCAGTAAAAGAAATCTGGAAAAAGCCAACATTTATTAGGGGGGGAAAGCCCAAAAAACAGGGACACATTTTAAACATTGCTTGTATAATCTGGGAAAGTTGCTAGAATAAAATGCTGTGTTACCACCATACATTTCTATGCCAAGTCTTGAACTCAGGACCCTGTGCAAAACAGTCAGAGTAACATAACATTATGCCAAATCAGCTGCTTTGTGAAAGGGAGGAAGACTGAAATTTAAATGGCTACCATTTAGTGAATTCAGTTTTCACCATAGTTGTCAACCTCTTAGCACAAAACACCTGGACAAAGCCAGTAATGGGGGAATACAGCCCCCAAACATATTCAGTGAATTCAGTTCTCATCATGCCTCTCAACCTTAGCACAAAAAACTTGGACGAAGCCACTAATGGGGGAATACAGTCCCAAAATAGGGACAAATTTCAAATATCCATCTTATAATAGTTCGAAAATTGCTAGAATAAAAGGTTTTGTGTTGCCATGTACTTTCTGAAGAATATAAAGTTTGAAATTAAAATACCTGTCATTTTTATTTATTTAACATTTGTTAACCAGGAAAGCCTGACTTGGAACAAAAGCCAATTTTCAGCAGAGGCCCAGGGAGAAACACTCCAGGCACATGGCTTTGTAAGATGGGAGGACACCAGAGCAAATGTACACAAACACAGGGAGGACAAGCAGACTCCACACAGAAGGCACCCCAGCTAAAAATCAAACAAAATAACCTATAGCTGTCAGGCAACAATGCTACCACTGCACCACTGACTATGTAAGGACACAAAAATATAGAAACCATATATTTTATGAGGAACCACAGATTTTATGAGGAACAGAAAAGAACAAATATGAGGGAAAAATCTGCAATTTTTTTACAAATGGCGGTGTGTAGTGAATGTAGGCTCTTGCTACCTGCACCCAAGGTACAGGGTTTAAGCCTGAGGTATTCTCCAACCACCACCATGTATCCTGATTTCTCTCTAGCCACCGGTATATAGCAGCTGGGGCATTACACACACACACACACACACACACACACACACACACACACACACACACACACACACACACACACACACACACACACACACGCACACCAGTTATACCTGTTTCAATGTTCTCAGTCCCTGAGTTCATCTGAGGCAGCTTCAGTTGTATGTCCTTAGTCCTGTCTTGCACAAGCAATGTAAAATGTCTTCTCAGCTGGCTTCCCCATGAGAGTAGGCTTCAGCCTGCAGACTTTGCAGTCTGGATCTCTTCTATTCTATGTGTTCATCACCGCATAGACTTCTGGGTATCAGACCTGCAGAGATGCTGTCTCCCTATCTGGACTGTTGTGTCAGCAGTGTGGAGTCCTGTGAGTTCTGGGAATGCCGAGCATGCATGCATGGAATTCTGGGACTTGTGATTTTTTTTTCCTTTCCACAGCTGGGGGGAGCACTGCAGTCCTGCAGTCCTATAGCATGAGCCACCCCAGCTGAGTGCATACTTAGGGTATTGCCACTGATGTGGTAATTTGCAGGATTATCGTTCTTACTGAAAGGGATGATAATGCATTTTTTTACATTGAGGTTGAGGCCATGACTTTGGCATCAATCATTTAGTTGCATAAAACCTTCTTGAAGGATGTTGACATCATTTGGAGATTCTATGACTGCACCCAGTTTTTAGTCATCAGCAAACTTTGTCAGCCACAGTCCCTTGGTTTTAGCTTGCACTTCAGAAAAATAGATTCTGAACAGCAGAGGTCCCGGGACCGATCGCTGTGGAACACCACTGGTTACAGGTCTGCTCTTGGAGGTGGATTCCCCTATTTTTACTGTATGGGTTCTATCAGTGAGCCAGTTTGCAACCCACCTTACAATATAAGGGTTGATATCTAGCTAGGAGAGTTTATCATTGATGCCTGAGTGAGGGATAGTGCCAAATGCCTTGGCTAGGTCTAGGTAGGCTTTATGCACAGACTTCCCCTCATCCAGGACCCTGGTGACTGTCTCAAAGAGGTCCACCAGGTTTAACAGGCAGGATGTCCCCTTGACAAATCCAAACTGGGTAGGATCTAGTGTTTGGAAATTACCTATATCTTTGTTGATAAGGTCCATGATGATTCTCTCCATGTCCTTGCAGATAAGGCTAGTCAGACTAATAGGTTTATACTTCCCTGGGTCAGTGGAAACAACACCTTTGTGCAAGGGGATAATGGTGGCTGTTTTCCATTCAGCTTGGATGAAGTCGGTGCTTAGACTGTGATTGAAAAGAGTGCACAATTGTGATGCTAATTCTTGTTTGAACCCATATAGGATGCAGCCTGGGATGTTATCAGGTCTGATGCCATGTTTGTGGTCTTAGAGAGGGTGTATATAACCTGCTCTTTAAAGATACAAAGTAGGGGACAGATGGTAGGGATGTCATGAGGTACATGTGGAGGGGATAGTAAAGTGACGTTTTCACCAAACCTGTTAGCTAACAGGTTAGCTTTGTCCATCTACTCAGTATGTGTATTACCATTAACTACCAGTTCAGCACAAATCTGGGCCTTACCTTTCAGGTTACAGATATAACTAAAGTATGACTCATGGTTGCCCTTTGCTGAGAAAGCTAACTTGGATTCAAAGTTTGCCTTGGAGGACTTCACAAGAAATCTTATTTGATTATTTAAGCTGAGGAGGGATTGTTTCCAGTTTACTCTTAGGCAGCAATTTCTTCCTTTTATTGTGAAGCCTGTTAATGGTGGTTGTCCACTAGGCAGGTTTGTTATTCCTTGAAGAGCTTGTTTTGGTCATAACAGGTACTGCTAAGTCAATGCAGTTACCCAGGTGCTTGTATAGGGCATTGGTGAAGAGCTTGGCATAGTTACCTGTTCCGTCTGGGGGGGGGTACAGTGAAGCTATTTATACCATCCAGTAAAAGGTTATAATTTGCTTTGGAGAAACTTTTTAGCCTAGTTGCTGCTGGTGGGCGGGAAGGGGGGTGTCAGGTTTGATAGTTACTTCAAATGAGAATGATTTGTGGTCACATCTCACCAGGGATGAACTCACAGTGGGGGTGCTGCATTGGTCTTCCATATTTGTAAGCACCAGATCCAGGATGTTGGCACCCCTAGTGGGGGTGTTAACCAGCTGGTCCAGAGCACTGGAGTTGACACAGTTGAGGAACCTTTGTGCAGGTGAGCTTGAGCCTGAGTAATTCACCCAGTCAATGCTAGTGTAGTTAAAGTCACCCAAAACCATGGCATTTGGTTGTATCTTGATAGACTCAAGTTGATGCAAATAGGGAGAATGGGTGTCCAGATTCAGGGAGGGGGTTCAGTAGCTGGCAATGACTTGAATAGGTGTTCTATCAACAGTTAATTGCACCTGAAGTATCTCTAGGGCATCATACTGTTTTACCAATCTGGAGGTGTATTTATCTTTGATGGATATTGATACACCGCCTCCTTTCATTTTCTTGCCTTCTGTTTGCGGTCTGAATATGTGGTAGGAGGTATAACCCAGTATGGCTGGGGTGCTCTCTACAGCCTTGAACCAGGTCTCTGTGCGTGAAAAATGTCTGTGTCCTCCAGGGAGAGGACTGCTTCCAGTGAGTGCAGTTTCATGTTTAGATTCCTAGCAGCATGACCTTGAGGTTGCTTTTGGTTAGTATTTTTATGTCTGGAGTTTTGTCCTTGTGACACTGCCTAAAAAAGGCACTATGAGGTGGCAAGAGCCTTAGCCAGTAGCTAAAATCCCAGGGGTGACAGATGAAGACCATCTCTGGCAAAGCATCGAGGTCTGTCGATCATGTAATCTCAGGCTGACTGGATCCCCTTAGAATGGCACTAAAGACTAAGCCAGTTATTGAAGTCAGTCATTTTCTGTGTGTTAGTATCTCAGAGGATAGGCTTAGTGCTACACTAGTCAGTTGAGCAGGGTATCAGAAAAACTTTTCAGACTGTTATCACAATGGGTGCTTACACAGTTTCACTAATCATGCCTCTTTGTCCAAAAATGTGCTAAAGATGAGGACTACACTAATGGAACACAGCTGTATCTAAGGCAGGGGCGGCCCATGCTATTGGACTGCAGGACTGCAGCCCTCCGAACTAGAAAACAAATAAAAATAAAACTAAGAAACACAAAAAACATAATTCCCGGAAGTACTCTGCACATGCGTGCATGCTCTAGATACATGGGAACCCTCTCAGACTGCTTTCACAGCAGTCTAGATAGGGGGAAAGGCATCTCAGTCCCAAGATGCCCAGCAGTCTGTGCAGTGGTGACATCACAGAATGGAGGCAGTCCAGAAGCAGCAGGCTGGACCAATCAAGATGCATGTAGCAGCTAACAAGGTGCACTGGACCAATCATGAGCAGCTAATATACACCAGCGGGGATTTACACATTTAAGATATATAGGGTTGCTCGTCAGCAAGCAGCTAACATACACCAGCAGGACAGTTTGGATATCTAGGGTTGCTCATCAGCAAGGTGAGCAGTGTGTGTGTGTGTGTGTGTGTGTGTGTGTGTGTGTGTGTGTGTGTGTGTGTGTGTGTGAAATGCCCCAGTTGCTATATACTGGTGGCTAGAGCAAACTCATGGTGGTGTGGTAGGGAATACATCAGGCTTGAGCTCTCAGGTTTGATTCTTGGCTGGGGTTCCTTCTGTGTGGGGTCTGCATCTTCTCCCTGTGTTTGTGTGGGTTTGGCTTTGTGTCCTCCCATGTTACAAAGACATGTGTCTACATTATTTCTTCCTGGGCCTCTGCTGAAAATTGTTTTTTTTTATTCCATGTCAGACTGTCCTGGTTAACAAATGTTAAATAAAATTGACAAGAATTTGAATTTCAGACTTCAGATTTCTGAATGTCTAATTCCTTAAATATTTGATGGTGCAGTGGTAGCATTGTTGCCTCACAGCTACAGGTTCTCTGATTTGATTTTTGCTGGGGTGCCATCTGTGTGAAGTCTGCATCTCCTCCCTGTGTTTGTGTAGGTTTGCTCTGGTGTCCTGCCATTTTTCAAAGACGTGTCTGCAGTATTTCTCCCTGGGCCTCTGCTGAAAATTGTTTTTGTTCCATCAGACTTTCCTGGTTAACAGATGTTAAATAAGTAAAATTGACAGGCATTTGAATTTTAGACTTCATATTCTTCAGAAAATACTTAGTAACACAAAACCTGTTATTCTAGCAATTTTCTAAGTTTATAAGATGAATATTTGAAATCTGTCCCTATTTTTGGGACTGTATTCTCTCATTATTGGCTTCAGCCAGGTTTTTTTGTGCTAAGGTTGACAGCTATGGCAAGAACTGAATTCACTGAATATGTTTGAGGGCTGTATTCCCTCATTACTG
Organism: Protopterus annectens; assembly: GCF_019279795.1. NCBI lineage: Eukaryota > Metazoa > Chordata > Ceratodontiformes > Protopteridae > Protopterus > Protopterus annectens. The sequence continues at coordinate 1,518,611,633 of NC_056745.1, read as the reverse complement.
GGTTTGTCCAGGTGTTTTCTGCTAAGAGGCTGACAGCTATGGTGAGAACTGAATTCACTAAATGATAGTCATTTAAGTTTCATTCTTCCTCTCTTTCAGAAAGCAGCTGATTTGGCATAGTGGTATGTTGGTCTGACTGTTTTGCACAGGGACCTTGGCAGTAAAATATATGGTGGTAACACAGCATTTTATTCTAGCAACTTTCCAAGATTATACAAGCAATGTTTAATGTGTCCTTGTTTTTTGGGCTTTTGAGCCCCCCTCCCAATAAATTTTGGCTTTTTCCAGATTTCTTGTGCTGTGAAGTTGAGATGCAGTTGAGTACTGAGTAGATTTTACAAGGAGCTGAGAGCTGCAGGGGAAGAGAAATTTAGTGCTGCTTATGCTGAATCTGCTTGCATTGCTAATAGCATAACAGGTTGTGTACTTGCTTTTGATGCAGAAGGCTGTGGGTCCTACTCTCACAAGGAGTGTATGCTGCCATACTGAGAATGTTCTCTTTGGTGAAGATACTAACTATGAACCTGTTATCAGTTTGCCATCCATTTCCTATTGCAATATTACTAGCTTATCATTTTTTTAATGTAATTTAGGCAATATATTCCTCAAGGGCAACAGACACTTTATTTTTCGATGAAACCATGAAATATAAAGGTGTTTGCTAGCAGCAACCTCTTCATTAGTTACAGATTTCTTTAACGTGGAATTATTTAGATGACTTTTACTTCTTCAGAGATTGTGCTTATTTACTGAGAATGGTGGACTGTAGAAGTTTGAGTAGACTTTTATGATGGAAATGTTCTGAATTGGGCAATTTTGTCATGATTGGTGCATGCGTTTTGTTTCACTGTTTACTGGAAAAATGTTCAAAACAATAAATTTAAAACATCCTCTAACAACTTTACTGTATTGTACAAGGAATATAATTTAGTACAATCAGGAAGGTGTATCAAAGACCACATGTATGTTTCATGTGCAAGGGGCCAATGATTTGAAAACAGCCCACAATTAATCTTTATCTGCCACTGGCAAAATGTATTTTCTTTGAATGTGGGTTTCAATGCTGTTTCGATGAATGTGAGTTTCAAGGGCAGAGAAGTTTTAATGCTAAGTCTGTTTTCATTGTGAGACTGCATTGCTTTGTTTAGCAGATGTCTTAGTGTTTGTGCTGTAAAATGCAAAATAAAACTTTCAAATGAAGTCCAAATCATCATAGAAGTAAAACAGTATGCACATTAGTGTTTATGGTAAATGGGGTGGAATAGCCAGTAATGGTTCATTGGAATGGCTGCAGAGGGAGGCTCCATTTGACCATGATTTTTGTGAAGGGAAAGGGGGCAAACTCAAAGACAGGAATTAAATCACTAAATAATGACAGACACTGAGTTTCAGACTTCATAACCTTCAGAAAAATGCATGCTAAAGTAAGACCTGTTATTCTATCAACTGTCTCAGTTTATACAAGAGCAATTTTTAGTACTGTTTATATGTTCCCCCAATATATTTGGCCTTGTCCAGATTTATTGCATTAACAGGTTGAAAGGTACATGCAAATAAATTGCTTTATAGAATTAGGCATAGCCAAACCTCTCAACTGTTCCCGATTTTGGCTCAAAACGTTGCTCTTCCCCTAATAATCCCTCCGCAAAATAGCAATCTTGGAAGAAAACATAGAGGGTTTACAATTAAGAAATAACAGTAATAATCAGAGTTATAGATTACTTTTATTTCAGAAATGCATGTAGATTCTTTTATATTGTCAGCTGCTCAAGTTAGCAGTACTAATATTAAAAAAGTGTCCCTTCTTTGACAGGTTCCCATCTGTATTGTGTGGCTATTTTACATTTTTGCATGACATTTTTGGTCCATTTTTCATAAAATTGTGTTTTTTTGACAGATTAGTGGCAAATCATTAAAGACTGAAGTTAGAAAATAATGACAGACATTTGAGTTTCAGATTTCATACCCTTCAGAAAATTCATACTAATGCAAGACCTACTATTATATTATCTTTATAAGTTTATAAGAGCAATATTTAAAAATTGTCCTTATTTTTGGGCCTTTGTCCCACTTCTATGTATGGTTTTGTCCAGATTTCTTGCTCTGAGGTTGAGAGGTATGACAAATGTGTCAGGGCCATCACAGTCAGCCAGAGACATTTCAAATTGTGACATACTTGTTGCACCCCACTCCCCCATGTAGTGACTCTGGATGTGTCCAAGCAAGGCAAGGAGAAGTTATGCAGTGTAAAGGTGCAGAGTATCTCCCCATCCAAGGTAGACACAAGTACTACAGTGGCTTTTCATCTGACCTTGATTTTGCCGAATGGTCTGGTTTCTGTCATATTTTTGTACTGTTGATTTATGCTTATTACTAAGAAAATGCCTGTTGCTCTGTGTTTAAGTAGTAATGCTTTAATGACCATCAGGTAAGCTTGTCTAAGATCATAAGATGCAAGTAAGCTTTAATAAGCATACTGTTAAAGAATTGTCAACATTGAAAGCCTTTCTGTTGTTGCCACGCAGAGAATACTTACATAACTAGATAATGTATAAGCCTTGGGTATTGAAATGCATATGACAGTATTTGTAATAAAGGACAAAATTATGTTATTTTAAGAAGCTCATTACACTTGTTGGAGACTTCCAGTCATCTCTGCAGACTTTACCTGTAAACTAAACAGAATGCCAATCTATCATGTGTGGTCCATAACCTGTACAGTAATCCTTTAAGCAATGTATCTTGAGCTTGTTTCTTGTCTGCTTTTCATTTTTACTTTGATCATGTTTTTCCCATGAAACAAGTAGATAGTTATCAGGCAGCAGATCTTTTTTGGATAAGAAACATTTTTACAAGTGGGGGCATCACAGAGATTGCTACTTTCATCATGTTACTTGGTACTTTAATAAAGCTGAATATAAATTATAATTAGAACTGCAGTGCAAGGAGAAGTGGTTTGAGTTGAGTGTTGCTTGTTTTTTTAATACCTGATTTTGACTGGCATTCCAGTAATGTATTTAAGTAATTTATTTTTTCATGCCTCACAACCTTTTTGTTTCCATCTAGATATTAAGTAAGCTGTCATTCAGCCAATGCATTGAAATATTTTTTTTCTTCTACACTTCATTCTGTCTTGATTGGACTCTCATAATGACGGTTTGGCATCCAGGGCAGAGTATTTAATTAAAGTTAGTTTTTGTGGTTTTGAACATAGCCCCTCCCCTTTCTAGTTGGCCCCACCCCTTCCCATTGACCCCACCCATTCAGCTGTCTCCTGCAGCCCCCATTTGATTTGAAGTCACCAGCCATCACAGATCTAAGGGAAGAACTGTTGCAATTATCTGTCTGGCTATGGTGCACAATTGTATGGCAGTGTGCAGTGCTGAGTGATGCACAAACAAGCAGACACCCACTCAAAGATGGGGATTAAATACCAGAAGGTTAAAACCTAAAATAACTTTTAAAAAAATCTCAGAAGAACCAATGAGGTGCTTACTCCAAGCCCTAGACCAGCCAACCTCTATCAGCCAGGTACCAATCATCACAATCCTCTCACTAGAGTGCAGAAGGGCCCTTTCCAATCCAAGATGGCCTGGAAAATGTGCTCAGAATAAACAGCCACTACAAACAAACAGGCCCAGATATAGCAAACCTATATCTGAACTATGCTATGGCTACTAGCTACACTATTTAGGCTGAAAACACCAAAGAAATGTTTATCACAGAAGAAAAACAGCAGTTAGACACTAAATAAGTGTTTTAAACAGCAAAACAGAGCAATGAGACTGTAAAGAATGCTTTTAACTGTAAACAATTTGGTCATATAACACTGTCATTGGGGGGGAAATCAGAACAAACAAGCAGATGCTTTACAAACAGAGAAAATTTCCAGTAAATACTTTACAAACAGTGAAAATAGAAAAAAGCTTTGCAAATAATGTACTTTCCCCTGTAATGGTGGGCTTTATAGTTTTCTTTCCTTTCTCTCGTTGCCTATTTTCTGTCTACATAGACGGCACAGTGGTGCAGCGGTAGCATTATCACCTCCCAGCAAGAGGTTCTCTTCTTTGATTCTTGGCTGGGGTGCCTTCTGTGTAGAGTCTGCATGTCCTCCCTGCATTCGTGTGGGTTTCCTCCGGTTTCCTCTTACGTCATAAAGACATGCATCTAGAGTGTTTATCCCTGGGCCTCTGCTGAAAATTGGCTTTGTTCCAAGTCAGACTTTCCTGGTAAACAAATGTTAAATAAGTACATCTGGTGTAATGTTCATTCCTGTGCCTTTCTGAAATGCTTCTGTTTATCAGCACAAAGATGCCAGCCTAAACTTTCTGTCTTGTGGTTTAGGAGTACAGAAACATATAAGATGCATAGATGTATACACCTTTAAGTAGACAAACTTAAATTTCTTGCCATCCTTGTAAATCACTTAATGCTGCATACCTCACAAATTGAGCTGGGCCCTATATGATAGGCCTGGTGTGATGTTGTGTCTGCTCATCCTGTCATCAAGACTAGCTTTAAAGGCAATCAAGGTAGTATTTTTTACCTGTAGTGGCAACTTATTCCATAGGCTGCGAATACACAGTGTTATGAACCAACCCCTATAACCAATCTTCTTTACGTTTTGATTTAGGTTTAGGTCTGTAATATGGTTATAGAGGCATTGATCTTTCAAAGAAATAGCAGTCCAAAATAGGAATGAGTTTTTCAGACAAAGGCCACCTCAGAGTACTTCAAGCAGCACTCATAAGCACAAAGCGAGCTCTGCTAATCTTTCAGGATAGTTAAATAATTTTAGACCTTTAATTTTCTTGGTAGGTTTAGAACTTTCGCTATGTTTAGATCTGATGATGTGAACAAATATATATCAAGACCCACATTTACAGACCAATACATATAGGGAATTTCCTTTAGAGTGTGGGACATTTTATTAATTTATTTATTTGTTTACTGGGGAAATCTGTCTGTGCTGCAATACCCCTTTTCAGCAGCGACCCAAGAAGAATAACTCGAAGAAATACAAACGCGTTGAATATACAGAGATAATAAGTATTATACAATGACCGGTCATTAACATTCCAGTATGAGCATGCTGACTGGTCAGCCCAACCAGAGCACCCTTTGTAAACCAAGCATATACCATCGGAAAAAAGTCTAGTCGCCCGGACTTTCTTCCATTAAAATGTGCTGCGAAAATTTTACTTTTGTTTTCATTTAAAACAAAAAACATAAAACACAGAGACTTCAAAGGAATGAGACAGATGGGACAGAGAAAAATAAAATGATAATCAGGTATGTTATACAAAACTTGAGAAACGTACCGGATTATCATTTTATTTTCTCTGTCCCATCTCTCCAGTATGTTGAAAGTGTCCTGATTTCTTTTTTTTTCTAATTAAAAACAAAAAAAAAATAAATAGAGCAATGGAGATCTTCCTTTCTCCATTGCTTCCTTTACACTGCATAATTGTGGGAATAAAAGTCCCATACTCATGCACAGTACCATCAGGAAAGCCTCAGGATACTGGAGGAAATATGCAGAAGAGCAGCGCAGAGCCATTATAGAAGTACATTATTTAAGAAAAGTTAAATAAAGTTTTTCTTAAAGAATGTCATTGTATAATAGCAATAACCCACGACTGGGTGCAGGTAATGCTGGATTTACTCAGAGATGGCTTTGTTTGGTCACCAAACAACGCCAGCCATGGGTAAATCCTGAATAACCCACACACAGCCATGGGTTTTTGCTATAATAAGAAATACAAATATGTTGGATATACAGAGATAATACAAAAACATACAAAAATGGAAGTATGTAAACAGAGTAATAAAAAACACATACCCATTCCAAGGTTGTAAATATCTTTCCAACCACTAATTTTTATATATCATTTGAAAGGCATAGAACAGTTTTTCTTGTTTTCTAGTCCAAATGATGCACTGCTTTATGCAGGCAATCAGTCACACCAAAGCTTTACATTAAAACTGGAAGACCAAGCTGATTTATAGGCTGAACTTTATTTGTAGCTATCAAGGCAGTTTTCAATATTAGCTTTATTCTTGTAAATCATCTCTTACTAAGCTTTGTTCTCATTTATTCGTGCTTCATCGCTGACCTTTCATCTATTCCCAGGTATTTATACACTCTCTCTACTTCTAGTTATTTTATACCAGGTTGATATTGTTTGTGTTTCAGTTTTCCTGCTATAAATGTTACATTTGTACATTTATCAAGTGCAAATATTATTCTTATGTCACCTAACACTGTAACCACTTTTTGTTGTACTCGTGTACTTAGGCTAAAGAGATAAACAATTTTAAATCATCCAGCAAAAGTAGATAAAATATCATTGGGAATTTGGGCAACTCTGATGTCTGGAATCAAAGCAGTTACCATAGCCTAGTCTATTAAATAAACAGCTCATTGGGTTACGGGCAAGGCAAAACAGCAAGGATTCACCCTCGAATAGCCTTCTTTGCATTCCTACCCTGGATATTAATTTACTATTTATCATGAGCCAGCTGTACAGTGCCTTGCCATGTATTCAGAATGTCAGCTACCTAATTTATCAGTGTAGTGTATGCTTCATACATTTGTGAGGATTTCATAATCCATGAATGCAGAATGCTACCAGATGCTTTTTTTGTTATCTCGACATGTCAGCTTAGGTTCTGTTCTTTTTTACAGCTCTCCATTTTGGCTTTGTTTAATAGTAGGCAATCCTCTGTTTCATACAACTTTATTATACTGCCCTTCTGTTGTGCGGCCTCATTTTATTTGTCTTTCTAAATTACTACGCACTCTGCCTGAATCTGTTCTAGTGTACAATTCATATATTGCCAGAAAACAAGATATTTGTGCATAGTTCTTAGAATGAGTTGCAGGTTCGCTCTAAAGGATGGATATGTTTTTCATGTTGTTACCTTTCTTAATTTTGCATCGGTTTCTCTAAATGTTATTTCATTCCTATACAATATTCTCTATATTAACTCTACGTACTGCATGTTTTGATTTTTCCATCTTTTTGGCATCTTTATTATGTTTACCAGGATTTTCATAAATACTTCGCCAAAAAATACTGATTTCCTCTTTTATTGGATGGCGTTACGACTGCTGTTGTTTTCTTTTGGGTCATCAGTATATTGCTTTGCACTTTCCTTTATATTTTCCTGCATATCTTCTGAGTGTTTCTGCTTGTGATGTTAGTTCTAGTTTTTCACTATAAGTTGTACCTTGACCTGTTTAGATGTATTTTGCTTTTATCACGTCTATCCTTCTTAGGACTTTTGATGACATTTTCCATTTTTAATATTCTTATAGTCATGATACTTTTTGTTTTAGTTGCTTTATGTATTGGTTGTTCCCTTTATTTTTGTTGCTACTCAATATTTCTGTGGTAGCATTTTATCTGTTATTAGTTTATATGCAGAGTAGTATATTCCATTTATTTCTGTTACATCATGTGAATTCCTTGTCTGCCTTTATCGATGTGTTTCTCTTTTTATCAGTCGTCTAATACTTTGCATCTTGTTCACTTTCTTTACTCTCTTTGTTTCTTCTGTCTTATTACGCCTGCTTACTTCTATTAAATCAAACAGGTCTTCCATTAGATCATTTTCTTCTTGGGTGAGCGTTTCAGTTTCCCGCTCTTTTCCTTCTTGTGTAATCCTTACCAGAATTTCAACCAATTCACTTTCAGAAGGTTCCAGAATTTCACTCTGTTGTATATCCTGTACAAATATGTCCTGGTCTGTCTGCTGTAAAATTTCCTGGGATTTATTATCTCATTGTTGTAATAGGTTCATAGATGTTCATAGATGTCTTTTAGGCTAACGACTACAAGGGCCTTTTCAAGCCTAGCCATGTATCTCAAATCTCTGATGAGTTCTAATACCCTTGATAAGTGTAAGCAGGGGTTTGGGAGATGAAACATTTACAAGCAGGGGCCTGGGAGATGAAACATTTACAGGTCAATATTGCCTGTATTGGAGTCTTCCCACTAAACCCTTCTGGCCTGTCACTTCAGTTTCTATTTGCTTCTTTTCTGCCTCAAAAAGTGTTTTATTTCTCAATGCTTTCCACTTTTGTTTTGTTATACTTTTCTCTGAAAAATTTAACATGACCGGATATTTTTGTGGTTATACACCATCAGATATCTTTGGAGCTGGAATGATCATATTTTACAGTTCTCCATTATGACATTCTTTTATGCATAAATATTGCACCATATCAGATCTCTTTTCCATGTACAGTCTTCACTTTTATGCATTTCTGTAGCCCCTGCTTTTATTTTTCTTGTAGCACTTCATCAATTGCATCTTTTCACTGACAATTTAACATTTGTTGGTTTGTTTTTGTGTACTGGGATAGTCCAAATGGGCAAAGTCTATTTTCAATGGAGGCCCAGTGTAAAAAGCTCCAGCAGATGATATTCATGGCAAAGCACATATTTTACAAATATTCAGTACACAGGTGATTCATAAGACATCTAGATACAAACATTTCTGCAGTGACACTATATAAAGATAAAATGCGTATATCTTCTGTGATGACATTATACATGATATTAAATCCCATATATAAAACATTTAGTATGCAAACAATTCATGTGCCATATATGTGGCTAGCAGATATTAGATATGACTTATAAGGCATATTACAGTATAGTCAATTAGAATAAATAAAAAGAGTATGGAGTGAGAAACACTAGTCAATATTGTCCTGATCTTATTTCTTCAAATGTAGACCTTAAAATGTTATCTGTAGCTTTTAACATTTTTTTCAGATGAAGTTAAGTTTATTTCATTTACTTTCTTTCCTGCTCTTGTTAAATATCTTCTATGCCTTTCTCTTAGCCTATCATTTTTTGCGGAATTCTATTTTCCTCTTCTATATTGGACTTCTTGCAGTATAGCCTTGCCTAGGGATAAAGATGTTTCCATGTTCTTGTTCTGAGGATTCTACACTGTCGTTCTTTCAGTCCAAGTGATAGTGTGTTCACCAGGAGTGAATACCTGTTATCCTGGCACCTGTGCACCTACTCCTTTATTTGTCCCTTTTCATGATGAATAAAATACTGTCTATATATCAGTATCATATTAATGAAATCTTGTAAAAACAGGGTTTACCATATAAAGGTACTCACCAAGACTGAGGATGAATTCATATCCAGAAATATTTCTTGACTTTATTGACAGTTTCTTCTCTCCATTTGAAGAGTAGGTTTAAGCAGATGTTGCATCAGGGTTAGTGCATCTCTGACTCACCAACTCAGCATGATTTACCTTCTGGTTTAATTTCTCAAAGACTTTTGGGTTTCTAATACGATGACAAGAATGGGACCCCATTCCTAAGTCAAAGTATGATTAAAGTTTGTGAAATTAGTATTACTTCAGTCTTTGATGACAAACAATAGTGCTCTTTGCAGCATCTGCAATGTCACCAGAACTGACCCATTCTGTAGTAAATACAGAGTTACATGTATTAGTCTTCTCTCTCTTTTGGATTTTCCCAGTTAGGGGTTGCCACAGTGGAACTCCAGTCTGCTAATAATTGATTGTGAATTTTTACAGTGTCAAGTTGCCAGCCCAGCACCCAACCTTCAAAGAAGGCACACTCACTTGCACCTACCTGCATGTCTTTAAATGTGTTTGACCATGGGGAGGACAAGCAGACTCCACACGGAAGGGGCTCCAGCTGAGAATCAAACCAGAGACCCTCTTGCTGTGAGGCAACAATGCTAACTGCTGCACCACTGTAGCCTCAGAGTTACATGTATTGATAGCACATCTAAATACAGCAGTAAATTCTTTTGTATGTGACCCATCACTCCTACTACTATTGGAACTGTCTGGGTATCTTTCCTCCACATTACCCTCATTTCTGCCTGCAAATCCTGGGATTTTATAACTTTGTGTCTCTCTCTGCTCAAGACACTGTAATCCGTGGTGTAGCAATTTCGATGATCAATGCTACTTTTGTCTTCTTTTCATGGACTACTATATCTGGTTTTCTCGCATCTATTTTTTGAACTGTTGGTAATGGGTGAAGACATATGATATAAACTTCAACATTCTCTATAATGCTTTGTGGGTCATGTTTTTGATGCTTATTAATTACTTCAGTATTGTAATGTTTGCACAATCGCAGTGGAATAGCGTTGCCACATTATTATGCCTTTCCTTATACATTTACTCTGTCATTAGTGAATCACACCCAGAAATAAGATGTGCAACTGTTTCCATTTCTGTTTTACAGAACCCCCATTTGTCTGTTTCTCCCATACATTCAATGGTATTTGCAAACCAACATGTATGCAGGCCATCATCCTGAGCCACCAATATTAACCTTTTATCTTTCTTTTGATTTAAATTCACCTTTCCTTAACATTCCTACATCACATCCTGATTGACATGAGGTTGTTCCAGGAGTCTTTGTACTTGCAAGTATATTTATATCTTTTCCACATGTCTTGCCTTCTGTTCTGATCCTTCACCTTATATTCTTTGTTTTCTTTATTGGCACATTCAGTTGCTGCCTGATTTTTATCTACATGTGGTTTGGTTTCCATTCCCACTTGACACAGATATGCTTCTGCTAAACTAAGCAGGGAAGTATACCTAGACCTGTTCTTTTTATGTTTTAAAACATTCACTATGTTTGGATCTGGTGAGGTCAGTAGATATCTATGCATCGTTACATGTAATCAGTTTTGAGGAGGCCCACACTGTCTTCAGAATGAGGAATATATATTCCTGGTATACACTAAGTTTTATATATCAATTGATAAGCATGAAGCATTTTTTTTATTTTCCTGTCCAACTGATTCAGTATCATTTGGTCAATCACCCCAAAACTGCAAATTAGAACTTACCTTCCCAACATATCTTCTCTGTGCACCGATAAAATTGTTTCAATGTCTCATTCCCACCCTCAGTAATGTAACCCACCTTGCAAACATGGAAGCACACTGTACCTATATAACTTCAGTTTACAGCATCATTGAACCTGATATTCTAATAGAGAGCAGAAACAATTTAATGCTGACTGACAGCCAGCTACTGGACAAACCTGGCATGCTTTGTGAGAGGTGCAATTACCCTTAGAACCTTGAGGCCATCTTCTCACCCACTCAGATGGTCAGTCATTAAAAAAATAAACTCATCCATAATTCCCGAAAATTACACTAAACCAAAGTATAATGTATAATGGGGTTGTAAAACTCTCCCAAGCCATCCATAAATTAAGAAAAAAAGCCTTTTTCAGCAAACTGTTCCACATATTCCACAGTGCCAGCTACCCCATTTAATTATTATGGAACAAGTCATCTTAGACCTCTTGAAAGCTGAGAGTAATTATTATGGGGTCCTGATATTATACCACATTGTCTGATTATCAGTGCCAAACATGGCCTATCTGTACCCTTACCTGACTTCTGTCATTGAAGGCTCTCCACTAGTTACATTCCTGAAGCCTGGAATGCAACAACCAAAGTCATTGTCTGTGATTCAGTGGGTTGCACACTTGCCTTTCATGTGGAAATATTAGAAGGCTGTGGGTTCTATTCCTCGCTAGCTAAGTAGAATAATTTTCAGATTACTAACACGTCAGCATAGCAACATAGCATGTTGCAGTCTTGCATGTGCCAACCATACCTGTCAGCCTCTTACAGCAAGAAATCTGGACAAAGCCATTAACAATGGGGGTGCAAAGGCCCAAAAATAAGGACAAATTTTAAATATTGCTCTTATAAGTTTAGAAGGTTGATAGAATTATAGGCTTTGCATTAGTATGAATTTTGTGAAGGATATGAAGTCATATCTCTAATATTATTTTCTGACTTCAGTTCTCAATGATGTACCAGAAAATTGCAATTTTATGAGAAACAAACCAAAAATATAAGTCAAAAATCTGGACAAGTGAGGGGTATGGTGTTAACCTTTGGATGAAATGTTAAATAGAGGACCGATCTGCTTGAGATGGTGATAGCTCAGTTGGATATACAAGATCTCACTACACTTATCAAAAATAATAGAGAAAGTGCCCCATGTCCTGGCCAAATATCTTCTAGTAGAATAAATCCCACCTCGGGTCTCCCCTGAAAAGACCCTGCTACATTTGGGGGACTATCCTGGTCAACAAAAGGATACATAAATAAATAATGACATTATACAAGGTGGCCCCCTCACTGAGCCAATAATTATACACCCATTAGTCCAACTAACCTCATCTGCAAAACCATGGAAGGTCTTATGTCAGACCTCATTAATCTTGACGTTGACAGTCTATTAACTCTGTACCCTCATCAAGTCACCTTCCTCAAAGGAAGGTCCTGTCCCTTTTAGTCTCATTAATTTCTTTTTAAAAGGTCACACAAGCAGTGGATAGTGGTTATGTATTATATGCAGCACAGCTAGACCTGGCTAAGGCTTCTGACATTATTCCCAATGAAGGCTGGCTTCATTGGCAGGCTTCTAAATCTGAACGTACATCCTTATGATGTGCTATGAATAGTTAACTGGTTATCTGACAGTATCCATGTGGTCAAAGTTGCAAGTGTCACTTCTGAATGCAGAAAAGTTGCCAGTGATATACCACAGAGCTATTTGGCATTTATTTCTCAAACCTTCAGCCTAGCAATACTGGCCTCTGGTTATCTAAATTTGCAAATAACTCTAAATCTCCCACTGACTCTCAAGTGCTGAAAAATGGGTGAGACCATGTTAACAAATGGTGCAAGTGCAATAGTACCAAATTCAATGTTTAAACTGTATTATAGTGCATTTTGGTAAACAAAACATTTTAATATACCGTGCATATGACACACCCCCCCAATCAGACACTGTCAAAAAACAAATAGGGAGACTTTTGCTGATAATTCCTTACCTTTTGTCCATCATGTCTTCACAGAAGTTCAGAAAGCTCTCTGTCTTGTTCATCTTATTTCCAGAGGCATCTCCTATAGATCCAAAGAAGTCTTACTTCCCATTTACATATCTCATCGGATCAGAACCATTGTAAAATATAATGCTGTATTTAGCTTGTATTTGTCTAAACATTTCATTCATCTTAATAGATGTCAAATGTTCATAGTGACAAAGATTAGTGGCCTCAACAACCATCAGCACTAGATACTGCTGGCAGCCGTGTCTCTGCATTGTCTGTTAGAGAGTCCTCTGTGGGCATCTGAGTCTAGCCTTTGAACACTGAAAGATCTGACTCTGACCTCCTCTTCCTTCACAGATCAAATGATTCCCCAATCATCTAGTTAAAGTAACTAAACTCTCATCAAAAGATAAATGACATGTTCAAGTAATAGACATATACCCCGCTATATCTCCCACTTCTAGAACAATCTTCCACAATGTATCAAGCGGGGTATCACGTTTGCCATCTTCATGACATATGTAGATAATTAGTTGGGCAGCCTTAAATATTCCCCTGTTCTGTATTATACTGCCCTTATTGAGAACAGAGGGACATTTTTAATATGGGCTGCTGACTTAGTTTATAATAGTTTTTAGACTGATTGTCTGGTACTTATCAATTAACCCAATATTAAAAAACTAGAGGAAAATGGTACTTATAAACTTAAGGGGGGTATAAAACAAGAAAAAAAAACGAAGAGCCAGTCTAGATTCCCCCCTGGATTCAGCAGGCCCTGCACGGCATGCAGGAATAGTACAGGAGCTCCTAGAGGCAATATGGTCACAGTGCAATCCAGGAATAAGCAGCAGAGATGTGCACAAGTGCTTCTGCACTATTCCTGCACAGACACAGCTGCTGTGTGCAAATTATCCCATTTGCAGGTGAAAACCATGCAAATGAGGTGAATTTGTGATCCAGGAAGCTGTCAGCCAGGTGTGCAGGACTAGTGTAGTGTGCAGAAATGTAGTCGGTTAGTAACCGAGTACATTTCTGCAAACTACAAAACGGAGCCATGACAGCTCCAAATAAAGGGTGTATATTATGTGGAAACCATGCCAATTGCCAAATATATGGCCATTGGCATGAAAAACAGTTGCAAAAATAAAAAAATCTTTTATTTTTTTTAGCCAGTTTTGTCTGTTTAAGCATAGGGCAGCGGTGCTCAAATGGGATCGGGCCGAAAATATGAAAAATAACCTGAAATAGCATTCTAACCAAAATCACTATTTTACCATTATACTCAATGGCAGTCAGAAGACAACATGGCCAGTGAATAGTGGTTGCTAAGGGAGAAGGCTCAGTGTGGGACCTGTAACTATGCATTAGCAGGCAATCCAACAAAGTGCAGAAATAGCATGGTTCAAGTCTAAGAGTTAGCTGACATCATAGGGGTGTGTGTCAGGCATACTGTAAGTGTATTTGAGTCCTGTGGCTCGGGTTTGCCCTTAGCTTAGCAGAGCTAAGCAAGGGTGTGTGCCTGAGGCTGCCTAGCACTCTTTACATTGCCTAAGCGGGTGTGCACCACGCACCGCCCCCGGGCTTAAACAGTAAGGCAATGGGAAGGGAAAACAGCAGTAGGAAGGTAATCAAGGAGAACTAGCATAGCTGGCAGGTGAAATTTATCAGAATCAGCCAATTACACAGGCAGCAGCCCAGCCCAGAACACTACTATAAACTATGCAAACACCTTTCCTTCTGTTTTTTCCCAAATACTCTACACCACCGGTGTAAACAAGCAGGGAAATTTTAACAAACAAAAGCAACAAAATGATAGGGGTTGCAGCAGCTATCATACATCAACATGTGGAAAAGACTGAGGGTGGTGAGGATGAGAATGCTGTCGACCAACCCACAGTGAGGAGAAGGGGAAGAGTGTACAAACCCAGGGTAACCTACCTGGAGCTACATGAGCTGGAGATAGTGGACCACTATAGGGTGAACAGGGACCTCCTACAGCAAATTGTTGAGCTGTGCCGGCCATGCCTGATACACAGAACTAACAGAGGGGAACCCATCCCAGTGGATACCAAGGTATGTGTAGGCCTAAGAATACTAGCCATAGGTACCTTCCAAAGGCCAACTGGGGATATCATAGGGATCTCACAGGCATCAGCATCCAGGGTACTCCACCAGTTCCTGGATGCCATGTCAGCACATGCCAGTGAGCACGTATATTTTCCCAACACCCATTAGGCGTTGGCCAGCAATATGCATCTCTTCCACCAAACAGCAGAATACCCTGAGGTAGTGGGTACTATAGACTGCATGCACATATGCATCAAAGCACCACCCGATGAGTGGGGTAGGGTCTACATCAATCGCAAGGGCTTCCCCTCCATCAACTGCCAGGTCATGTGCGATGCCCAGGACATTATAATGAATGTGTGTGCTGGCTGCCCTGGAAGTATCACAACTACCACATCTGGCATCTGACACAGCTGTACCAGAGAATTGCCAATAGGGACATCCCTTATGGTCACCTAGTGGGGGATGCTGGTTATGCACTGGAGCCGTGGCTGATGACACCCATCAGAAATGCACACACACCTGAACAAGACCTCCAAAATGAGGCACACGCACAAACCAGAATTATAATAGAACATGTGTCTGGGATGCTGAAGTGATGGTTCCAGTGCCTGGATGCATACGGTGGAGCGTTGCAGTACTCACCAGCTACATGTACTCAAATTGTCACCGTATGTGCCATGATACACAATATGATCCTGTGGAAACTGCCCTGGCCTTGGCAAAGAGGCAACACATAGCACATACACTGACACAGTAGGGACCTAAGGAATTACACCTCTGTCTGACTTGCACATACAGTAAAAGGGATGTCAAACATGACAATACCTGTGCTCAACCATGTATAGGGAGTGTACTATGTGCATCTGACATAGGCAGCGCTCCAGCACCATCCTCAATACTGGCACAACCACAAGGTAAGCCACTCTCCCTACCAATTGCCGAATGGAGTAGTATTTGTTGTTACTTGTATCTATGGTATGGATGTGAGCATGCAAGGGAATTATGTGGCTGATGGGATGCCAGCAGATAGTAGACACCTATAGTGGCAGCATGAGATCTGTAACAAATACTGGTGTCACCACAGTAGCCAGTACTACACATGGTGACAAAACCCACTGCAGGAAATGTGCTGGTCCACATGTGTGTCCATATGACTCAACACATGCCACTCAGAGGTTCACATACCCAACAACAGTTTCAGCCAGCAGGACAGGCATAGACAAGCACAAATATAGGCTGTGCTAAGGCCTCTGATTGATGGCTATGGAGAACATCCCCCCTCCAGAACTACACAGGCAGACTACAACAGGTCAGACAGTGGGATGTTAGTTCTGAAGGGTAAGAAGTCAGAAAATGAAATGTAGGGCAATCAGAACTAAGGCCTGTAGTACACTGATATGCCTCTAGTCAGCATGATAGGTTAGAATACAGAATTAAATGGAGTACCTGACATACCAGTACAGTCATAGCAAATTTGTACAAGTGTCAGGTGTCAATCCTATGTAGAAATGTAATAACAGTCTGGTGTGCCCCCCCAATCTGATGTAGACACGTAGTAACAGTCAGGCGTGCCCCCCCCATTCCTATGTAGACACATAGTAACACACAGGTGTGCCCCCCCCCATCCTATGTAGAAATGCAGTAACATGTATGTGTAGGTATAATAACAGTGGAGCACAGATGACCTGAGGTGGCCAAGGTAGCAGGATAGATTGTAGCATGTGTACAATATGCAGGTCTGCGTGTGTTAGGTTGGTGTGTGTTGTATATTGTGTGAGAGTGGTCAGCATGTATGCATGGTGAGGTTTGTCCTGGTGGTCATTGCCCAGTACTGCTGATGACAGGACCAAGTCCTCACAACTTCAGTGTCAAACACAATGCTTCTCAGCATGACACATTCCAGCAGTAAGCCATTGTAAATGTTTAGAAGTAATATGTGTCACAGTCTGAAAGATGGACATGGCATGAATGTCAGCCTGGATATACAAGCAGTACACAGGGGGAAGTACCCCAGACAGACAGTGTATAATATGTAACTGTCAAATGGACACACCCTTGGAATTGTACATACAGGTTTTCAGCACATTACCTGGGCTTTTAGTAGGGAATACCAATGTCATCTGGCCAAACACTGGCCAACTACAAAGGTCATAGGAATGATGTATTGAGAAACAGCTGATGTCCCTGCACAAGCCAGCATAAGTGGACTGCCCCATGCATATCTGTGAGTCAGATACAAGTAGTGTCAATTAGCACACATGCACCCAGCTCACCCAACCACCACCCACAGGTACCACTCTGGTCATATCCTTGCTGTTGGAATGAGTACAATGTGACCCCCACCTGTGTATGGCAATAGCGAAAGAATGCAGCATGCAGAGCAGGTGTCACATGCAGGTGTGTCCCTCTCTGCCAGCATCCACACCACTGGATCAATACTGACAGAAAGTATTGGCATGAACACCTAGCACACCTACCCTGTCACCCCAGGGGAATATACTGTATTGCAGTCTGGGACTGTAGGACTGACAGAATGCAATGGCCTGCTACAACTGGCCTGCTTCACTACCAAATGGCTTACAGGCCTTTGCCAAAGGCTTGTGTCTCACCCATACTGCCAATGTATGTTATGTCATGGAGTCCCAAATAACAACATAACACAGTCTGCAGGACTCAAATGCAAGGCCATGTGGACAAATCACAGTAACATGTCCACCATGTCCTACTGCATGAACTGTGGACTAACACCAATTTACTGCTGTGATGAGGTGATAACTATAGGGAAAATATTAGAGAATGTTCGCATAATGTATGGAAGAAGATGGAATAATAGAGGGGGGAGAGGGAGCATGGGTGGCATGGAATGTGTGAAGTCCGAAACAGCCGTGTGCACATAATATCCCTGGCTGCAAACACAAGAATGGGTGGCTACAAACATGCTCATAAACCACAATGTGTAGGAGTAATGTCCAGAATTATGACCCCTGCCTCTGGGTAACCTGTGTGAATCTGTACAGCTGTGAGGTATCGCCACAGCAAGTTATGGCCATACTGTCATGTCAATGGATGTACAAGCATGGAATCCTCTGCCACCACTGTACCAAGGTGCTGAACCAGTTACACAGACCCAGCAGCAAGTGTCTGCAGCTCCCCCTCCAGAATGGCATGAGTGTGCAAGAATATGTAGGCATTTGACCACAATACTGGACACAGCTGCATTCACCCTGTGTTTCCCAGCACATCACTGCAAACAAATATGTTTACCTGACAGTACTTGATGACATAAAACATTACAGTGTATAACAGTACACATAAAAATACAACAAGAAAGCCCCAAAAATATTAAAATATGACAAAAAGGCCAGTAAAAAATATAAAAATCACCAGGTTGCACGTTTTTAGCAAGAACATCTTAAGTCTCTAGTCTAGCGCTTCGGCAAGAAATCCCTTGTAGGAGTACATCAGTAAGGAAAACACAGTGCCATTTTATACAAACATTAACTATCAATTATAAAACACTTAACTAATTAATGAATATCTAAAACATTAAATACTATATTTTTCTTGTACTTAGAAAACAATTAAATCAAAAGTTTCCATGAACATTCAGTATTACATTCACAAGGGCTTAAAGTATTGTATTTTAAAATATAAATGCTTTCTTTATATAGCAAATGATGTTTATTCTTAAACTCAGGGTTGTCAACACTGCAATTAACTTGTTCTAGGATGCTGACTTTCAGAGAGTCTTGGTTGCTATTGTGAAACAACTTATGCATAGCAACAGGACTAGCAACTGTTTCCATTTTTATGTCTCTAATGTGCTCCTGCAGTCTCTATTTAAAACTTCTCTTAGTTTCACCTATATAAAATAGACTGCAGGAGCATCTGAGAACATAAATAAATGTTTTAGATATGAATTAATTAGTTACGTGTTTTATAATTGATAGTTAATGTTTGTATAAAATGGCACTGTTTTTTCCTGACTGATGTACTCCTAGAAGACATTTCTTGCCGAAGAGCTAGAGACTTGAGACATTCTTATTAATAAAGTGCAAGCTGGTGATTTTTATATTTCTTACTGGCCTTTTTTGTCATATTTTTATAACAGTACACATGTCTGAATATCTCTGCTAACACCAGGGCCATGTAGTAGAAGCAGCACGGACACAAATACCAACAGTATCCCACTATCCTTTGCCCAATTTGACCCCAAATTGTCAACTTTATCTACAGATATCCTGCAGAAACAGTTTGCTAGCTGTAGGTGTAGAACACAAACGTCTGTACCGGAGTACAATCTACCTGGAATGGAGTCACACATCCACTACAGAAGGTCATACTGGGCATGCTCCCAAATGAAGCACATGTCTGGCAATGACAGTGGACCATACATATCTGACAGTCGTAGATGTTAGTGCATACACTCCTCCATATGCACCAGTCATGCTTTACACACACATTGGATAGGAATACACACACATATATCCAATGACAACACACTATAATAGGCCAAAAGTACACATACAAAGATGTGTGGAAGAGAGTGACAGTGACAAAGAGCCATCCATCATGAGGCCTGTCCCACCCAGCACACATCCAAGTGGCTAAAACCACGTGATGTGCAAATATCAATTACTGTAGACATTTGCCTCTGGAATCCCTCAGCATTATAGAGTCTGTGATGCTAGTGCTAACTGTACAACACGACTGTACAAGTTAGTAGTCATCTAGCAGTTGTATACACATACCTGTGGAATATAAACCTGTGTGTGCCTGAGTGTGGCATGCCTGCCTCTAGATGAATGGGTTATGGCCCATGCAAACACACTCCCTCCCCATTGCTCTACTATGGCAAGCCTGCTGATGTGTTCACCATGAAGTACACCTTTGGGTACATAGTAACCCATTAATCTCCATGGTGCATCCTATAACTGTGTAATGCTGTAGTATGAGGTACTAGTTAGGTAGGAGTTCTAATCCCAGACATGGCAAGTGTGTGTGTGTGTGTGTGTGTGTGTGTGTGTGTGTGTGTGTGTGTGTGTGTGTGTGTGTGTGTGTGTGTGTGTGCGCGTGTGTGCGTGTGTGCGTGTGTGTCTGTGAAGGGATCGATCCTTTTTAGGCTAGTCACACTACAATTTCAAATGCCCTACTTTGGCATGCCTGCTGATGTCACTCACTTTGAAAAACACCTTTGAAAAAATAGCAGCCCAGTAATTTCTGTGGTGCGTCCTATAACTGTGTAATGCTGTACTGTGAGAAACTAGTTAGGTAGGGGTTCTAGTCCCAGACATGGCAAGTGTGAATGTGTGTGTGTTAGTCTGCCTTTGTAGGGAGCAATGCTTTTCTTTGGCAAGCCTGCTGATGTCATTTACTTTGAAATACACCTTTGGGAAAAGAGTAGCCCAGTAATCTGTGATACACTAGTTAGGTAGGAGTTCTATTCCCGGACATGACAAGTGTGGATGTGTGTGTGTTCATTTGTCCTTTGTAGGAAGCAATGATTTTTAGGCCATTCACAGTCACTACAGCCTCTGTGCTCTTCTTTGGCAAGCCTGCTGATGTCATTCACTTTGAAATACACATTTGGGACAGGAATAGCCCAGTAATCTCTGTGGTGTGTCCTATAACTGTATAATGCTGTAGTGTAATAAGCTACTTGGGTAGGAGTTCTATTCCCAGACTTAGCAAGTATGGGTGTTAGTTTGTCTCTGTAGGGAGCAATGCTTTTGAGGCCATTCACGGTCACAACAACCTCCGGTGCCCTTCTTTGGCAAGTCTGCTGATGTCACTCACTTTGAAATACACCTTTGGAGAAAAAGCCAGCCAGTAATTTCTGTGGCACGTCCTATAACTGCATAATGCTGTAGTGTGATAAACTAGTTAAGGAGGAATTCTATTCCTAGACAAGGTAAGTGTGGATGTTTGTGTTTGCGTTAGTTTGCCTGTATAGGGAGCAATGCTTTTGAGGCCATTCACAGTCACTACAACCTCCAGTGCTCTTCTTTGGCAAGTCTGCTGATGTCACTCACTTTGAAATACACCTTTGGAGAAAAAGCCAGCCAGTAATTTCTGTGGCACGTCCTATAACTGCATAATGCTGTAGTGTATGAAACTAGTTAGGTAGGAGTTCTATTCCCAGACATGGCAAGTGTGGATGTTGGTGTGTGTTAGTTTGCTGTGTAGGGAGCAATGCTTTTGAGGCCATTCACAGTCACTACAACCTCCAGTGCCCTTCTTTGGCAAGCCTGCTGATGTCATTCACTTTGAAATACACCTTTGGGGAAAGAGTAGCCCAGTAGTCTTCATGGTGCATCCTATAACTATGTGATGCTGTAGTGTGATAAGCTAGTAAAGTACGAATTCTATTCCCAGACATACGAAGTGTGGGTGTGTGTGTTTGTTTGCCTGTGTAGGGAGCAATGCTTTTGAGGACCATTCACAGTCACTACAACCTCCAGTGCCCTTCTTTGGCAAGCTTGCTGATGTCATTCCCTTTGAAATACACCTTTGGGAAAAAAAGAAGCTTAGTCATCTCAGTGGTATGTCCTATAACTGCGTAATGCTGTAGTGTGATAGACTAGTCAGGTGGGAGTTCTGTTCCCAGACATGGAAGTGTGAAACTCTGTGTGTGTGTATAGGGAACAGCTTTTTTTGGCCATTTACAGTCACTACACACACCTACAAATGGAGAACATTGATAACTGTGCAGTAACAGAGACCTGATCCAAGCCTCAGAGAGAACCCCTACAATACTAGGTTCAGCTCTCACCACACCTGTTGGCCACCAAACCAGGACCAAAACAATAAAGGTGGAGGAGTGTCCATATTTACCAAGGATATTCACATCACCAGACTACTTGCCCAACAGAATGTGTCTGAAATACCCCCGTGCAACTAACAGTAGGTTAGACTGCATTCCACATTGTATATCTTGCTACAGATCCCCCACTATGCCCCATGATACCCACTACAGCCTTTGAAACATACTATGAAATATCATGATATAAGCAAACACCCTAATACTGGGTGAGTTACACTACCCTGCCGTTAACTGGGAAAACTATGTGTGTACCAACACGTGTGTGCCCAATGGTTCTTGGAAGTCATAATTCCCAATGCCCGGGATCATGTAACCCATAGGCACACCAGGGGCACAAATATCCTAGACTTGGCCATTACCAACATGGAACATTAATGCTCTACACCTATGGTCACCCCATTGGTGGTCAGGTATGCCCATGCGCTAATCACCCTTAACATCAACGTCCCTCCCCCGCACCCCAGTAAGGACACCTCTGTAACACACATCTCCAAAGCCAATGTCATGCTACACATGTTAGATGTGATTAACATCATGACACCCATGCAGAAGAGAACTGAAAGGACAACCGCTGAATCATACATGAAGGCACTGTATGAGCACATCCACTCATACATGAATAGTGCCATCCAATAGTGAACCAAGACACTCCCCATCCAAGAAAAGGATGCCAATGTGGTGGCCCCCTGCCATAAACATAATGTACAACAAAAGGAGGAAACTCTTGCAGAAATGGGGGACTTTCCAGGTTGCAAAATACTCCCTTACCAGCTACAGTAGAAGGCAGAGACCCCTCATAACATCCACCAAGGCTAGTTATGAACATAATATAGCCACAGATGCCAAAGACAACTGCAAGCCATTCCATAGCTATGTGAGGAATCTAAATGGCAATGCTCAGAACTGCTGTGGGCTACAACAGGATGGTACTAAATCTACTCCTCCCAGGGATATTGCCAATATTCTTCAAGATTGATTCAGTCCCATCTGCACTCCAATGCCAACCCCCACAGGGCCCATCTCAACACGGATAGATTGCCATATGCCAGTAATAATGGCCACATAGGTAAAAAACACAATCTACAGAGCTATGACAACAGCAGCCGCCATGGGACCAGTCAACATCCTGGGCTGTGTACTACATGAGCTACAAACTGCACTTGCACCTCACCTACGTGCCATGTCTAATCATAGCCACACCTCAGGCTTCATGCCCATTGTGTGGCACACAGCTACAGTTATCCCAGTCCACAAGGGGGGATCCACCTTGGATTCTGGGAATTACAGCCTCAGCAGCATGGCGTGCCTGCTCTGCAAGGCCATGGAATGCATTATCATGGAAATTAAAACAAATGCATTGGCAAACTGAAAACACTGGACCCTAGCTAGGTTTGGTTTGTGAAGGGCCAATCATGTTACCTCAACCTGAATGACAACTGTGAATCCATCTCCAGAGCTGTGGACGAGGGTAAGGTAGTTCACACAGCCTATCTGGACCTTGCCAAGCCCTTCAACACCACCCCCCAGTCTGGAATCATAGATAACTGTATCATGCTGGCCATTAACCCCAATGCCACCTGATGGGCTGCCAACCGCTGTACTAACACAATCCACACTGTAAATGTAGGTGGCACCAACCCGAGCCCCAGACAAGTGACAGTTAGAGTACCTTAGGGTTCAGTCCTGGCACTGCCCTTGTTCGGCATCTACTGCTCTGAAGTACATTTCAACAGTAAGCAACACCGGCAAACAAAGGTCCGAGATGACTGCACACCGGTAGCCATATTGAATCCCCACATGATGTGGATATTCTACAGAAGGGTCTTACAGAAAGGCATGCTTAGTGGTTGAGCCATGGCCTCAAGATCAATGCCTAGAAATATATAGCTATCCCCATTGGGAAGGGGCATGTACCTGTGAAGTACCACATAGGTGGCAGTGCACTAAACACCTAAAGTGTGATAACAGACATAGGGACACAGGTGGACAGTGATCTCACCTTTGATAACCACATCGCCACAACAGTCAGGAAACCCACCTATATGGCACACCACCCACGAAGTGCTTTACATCCAGGAAAAGGAGCTCATTGTCCCACTGTAGGCATCTCTCAGTAAACCCAGTACAGACTACAACAGCTTGTCATGTATGTACTTCACATGACATCTGCAACAAGCAGAAAGCCTGCAGACATACCTCATGAAATGACCACAGGCCTAAACTAGGTGCCCTGTGCTGACCATCTGAAAATCAGCCAGCAATACTCTGTCACATATTGTTTTCTCAGAGGTGATCTCTGCTAAACATAACATGCCATGTCAAACCCACAGCTGTTGGACATGCTACACTTAGAGAATTCCAAACCCTCACAGCCACATGCTCCTGGGATCCAAATCCTGTCATCACAATGGACAATACATGCAGGAGGGATGTGTTCCTGACCCAGAGACTCTCTCCAGACAAGTGAGGAAAGTGAGTATAAGAGCTGTTTTTCTCTAAGCAAGTGAGGAAAGCAAGTACAAAAACTAGTTTCCTCTAGGTAAAGAAGATTGAGTGATGTAGTAATTTTTAGCTTATTTAGTGCTAACAAGTTCTGAACAAGTGCTAGGCATGAATAAGCAAATTCCAGTGCTAAAAGTAAGAATCTGTACCTGAGTCTTGTGGTAGGTAGGCTACTTAATGCTTACCACTCCCACTGATAAGCTAGAATGCTTCCCTTCAACACAGAAAGGCTTGGGAGGCTAAGAAGCTTACAAACAGTCCTGGATACAGCAAATCTGTATCTGGACTAGACTAGTTACAGGAAAGCTGGGAAACAAGCACAAGCACGGGCATTTAAACCAGAAAGTTGAAAGAGATGGAAAAACTGCCAAACGGCCAATAAACTACAATTTCTGGGCTAGAAACCACTCTTGTGGTAGACAGGCTACCTTCTGCTTACCACTATACTGATACGCTAGAAGGCTTCCCTCCAACACAGAAAGGCTTGGGGGGCTGAGAAGCTTACAAACAGTCCTGGACACAGCAAATCTGCATCTGGACTAGATTAGTTACAGGAAAGGTGGGAAGCAAGCGCAAACACAGGCTTTTAAACCCTAAAGTTGAAAGCGATGGAAAATCTGGCAAACGGCCAGTAAACTACAATTTCTTTGCCAGAAACCACTCTTGTAGATAGGCTACCTAATGCTTACCACTCCCACTGATAAGCTAGAAGACTTCCCTCCAACACAGAAAGGCTTGGGGGGCTCAGAAGCTTACAAACAGTCCTGGTTACAGGAAATCTGTATCTGGACTAGACTCATTACAGGAAAGGCAGGAAACAAGCTTAGACATTTTTTGTTCTGTAAAGTGGAAAGGGAGAAAGGAGAAACAGAAGATAATTCAAAATTAAGAACCTAAGTGGCTTGCCCTTCACAAATGTTATCTCTGTATTAGGTAGAATGAACTAGTGACAGTAGACTGGAATAGAGCTAGAATAGAGCTGAACAGATGGGGCTGGTAGGAGTGTCTGAAGTCAAAATATAATATCACTGTACTTGGTTGAGTGAGAAAATGAGATAGACCCAGGAGGAGTGTACAAACGCAAATTTACAGGAAGGGCGGGCAATTCCAAAGCCAGCAAGATTAATGCCAGAACAAGAACAGGGAGGGAGGGAGGGAAACTAACTGCAGCAAGAGTGACCACAGTATTCTATGAAAGTATTAAATAGAAAAATAAATAACTACAGAGAGACACAGACCACAATATTCATTGAAACAATTAAATAGACAGAAAACTAAAATGCAGTACAATATTTTAACACTGCAAGTTTG
The DNA here is from genome assembly GCF_019279795.1 of Protopterus annectens. Taxonomy (NCBI): domain Eukaryota; kingdom Metazoa; phylum Chordata; order Ceratodontiformes; family Protopteridae; genus Protopterus; species Protopterus annectens. The sequence continues at coordinate 1,518,586,041 of NC_056745.1, read as the reverse complement.
TACTTAACTCAGCTAGTAATGCAGTTGATTGTAGGTATGTAGCAGAAGCCAAACAACTCAGATATTGAGCAGTAATAAATTCAAAGATATGTGACTAACACTTCTAAATACAGAGAAACCCTATAGGCTAAGAGTTTAACACTGAATATCAATGAAGTGAAACACAATAGCCCCCACTAACTGGAGAGAGAGAGAGAGAGAGAGAGAGAGAGACCACAGTATTTTATGAAACAATTAAAGAGAAAAAATAAATGCCTACAGAGAGACACAGACCACAATATTCAATGAAACAATTAAATAGACAGAAAACTAAAATGCAGCACAATCTTTAACACTGCAAATATGTACTTAACTCAGCTAGTAATGCAGATGATTGTAGGTATGTAGCAGAAGCCAAACAACTCATATATTGGGCAGTAATAAATTCAAAGATGTGTGAATAACACTTATAAATACAGAGAAACCCTCTAGGCTAAGAGTTTAACACTGAATATCAATAAAGTGAAACAACAGCCCCCACTAACTGCAGAGAGAGAGAGAGAGAAAGAGAGACCACAGTATTCTATGAAACAATTAAAGAGAAAAAATAAATGACTACAGAGAGACACAGACCACAATATTCAATGAAACAATTAAATAGAAAAATAAAATGCAGTACAATCTTACTCTGTCAAGTCCTTTAAAACCATTCTGAAATATTTCCTAGACAAAATATGGCTCTGTTCTTGCTCAAACCCAGGATAGACTATATCCCTAAATATTAAAAAAGTACCTAAATGAACCACAAACCTGCAGTACTCAACAGCTACCAAACATATACAAAAATAGTGAAAATAAGCCCATAAATATCAAGGCAGCATCGGCAGAAATAAAAACTTGGATATTTTCAAAGTACTCTCCAACACAGTTTCTTCAGCTAAGGGCATAGTTTATTCACAAGCAGATAAAAGATAAAAAAATGGTAAAACAGGCAAGTGCTTTCACAAACCAACTGTTTGCTTCATCAGACCATCACATTAACTCTCCCATCACCCCCTTAAATACTCAAACATCGCAAAATCATGCTCACACTAACCAATCACAAACTGCAGCCAAAATGCCTTCAAAATTAAAAGCAACAGCCATCTAAAAATACAAATAGTGCACACTAAAACATTAACATACATAAAAAACATACATAAAATATCTGCACATATCTATGTATATAGATAGCAGATAAATGATCCAAGTTTGGATTTCTGCCGATGTTGCCTTGATATTTCTGGACTTAATTGTTCATACCTTATACCGTCTTACTGTATCTCTTTCATTCACTTCCTTACTTCAATCAGTTTGTCTCCCCTGATATATAAACATGCCATAACCCTGTTTTTTTCCTCACACTTCATAATGAAAGTCCTGCCTGTATTATTCTAGTTTTCCTTTAATTTCTCTAAACTGGCACAAAGTTCTCTAAATATTAAATCATCATAAGTTGTATATATACTTAACCACTATTTTTTCATTACGTCTAATTTGGTATAATTGTTGAGGTGTAGATGTTTTTGTATAATTTTTGAAGACTGTAAAATGATTGTGTTTGTGTATTAGTTTGGAGCTTTTCTTCCTGGGCATTCACTGAAAATGGGTACCTACCTAGACATACTTTCACAGTAATCAAATGTCAGTAAATAAATAAATATAAAGACAACTTAAGACCCTTATGTAATTACCAGGTGTTGCTTAGGAATCATTTACAAGAATGAAGTCTGAGGTAATAACACTTAACTGCATGTAGGTGACAAAACTATCTGCAAATAGGGAAATGGGAGTCCTCAGTTAAAGAGAACATGAGATGGAATTGCCAACATACAGAGCTGCAATAATTCAGCTAGATTAGTGTATTCAAGTCATGAAAGCCAACCATCCAAAGGGATGCAAACAGACATGAAAAATGCAAATTCAGTGAATTTTGGATAAGCCGAAAGACACAACAAAATCAGACAAGAAACCACTAAGAAAATGATATAAGCAGAATTGAGAACAAAAACTGGTCAGCCAGTGAAACTAGCAAAATACACACATACATACACACACTCACACACTTATATATATATATATATATATATATATATATATATAGATATATAGATATATAGATATATAGATATAGATATATAGATACATAGATATGTATTATGGATTATTAAAACACTGCAATAGCAGATGTATACATGGATATATATATATATATATATATATATATATATATATATATATATATATATATATATATATACATAGATATGTATTATGGATTATTAAAACACTGCAATAGCAGATGTATACATGGATATATATATATATATATATATATATATATATATATATATATATATATATATATATAGATATAGATACATAGATATGTATTATGGATTATTAAAACACTGCAATAGCAGATGTATACATGGATATATATATATATATATATATATATATATATATATATATATATATATATAGATATGTATTATGGATTATTAAAACACTGCAATAGCAGATGTACACATGTGTGTGTGTGTGTGTGTGTATATATATGTGTATGTGTGTATATATATATATATATATATATATATATATATATATATATATATATATATAGATACATAGATATGTATTATGGATTATTAAAACACTGCAATAGCAGATGTATACATGAAGTGTATGTACAATCAAGCAAAAAGGAGGTTATTACCTCCCTAAACTCCTCCATTCACATATGGATGTCCAGAGACGGGGCAGCCTCTGGGAGACAAACTTGTCTCTCCAGAAGGTTTTGTTAATGTTGCATATTAGATTCAGACCTTTTGAGTGGGTAATGCACAAGGAGACTTATGGATATCAAACATATCTAGTAGGGGAGGATCTGAGACTGCCTTGTAGGCGGGACACAGATCACCTCTGAGCAATCTGTATGATACCGAGTAGAGTGATAGTGATTTGAGCCTGTTCACATAGGACAGATGTCAGAGGCCATGGATTCCCTTTGTGAGGTATTTCTGTGTCCTTTCCAGTTGGTGCAGATGTTTGGAGAGGTACATACCAAATGGGGCATTATACTCAATTATTGGTCTAATGCTGGAGGAGTTTAGGGAGGTAATAACCTCCTTTTTGCTTGATGCAATCCCTTTAATTATGAGATGAACCAAGTGAGAGGCTTTTCTGACCACTGCCGCTACATGACGGTCGAATATGAGATTATCAGCCTGAGTACCCAGGTCTTTAACTACAGGCTGTGTGTTTAGAAAGTTGCCATTGATGTGGTAATCAGCAGGGGTAGTGTTTCTAACAAATGGTATGATACATTTTTTTGCAGTTAGCTTGAGGCCATGACTTTGGTACCAGTCATTAGTTATTGTTAGACCCTCTTGCAGTATGTTAACATCATTTGGGGAGTCAGTGACAGCACCCAACTTATAGTCATCTGCAAACTTGGTCAGCCACAGGCCTTTTGTCTTTACATGGACCTCCAAGAAGTAGATGCCAAATAGTAGGGGTCCAAGGACAGATCCCTGGAGACCTCCACTTGTGACAGGTCTGCTACCGGAGGTGGGGGTGCCTATTTTGAGCTTGAGGGTCCTGTTGGTGAGCCAGTTTGCCACCCACCTAATGACATAGGGATTTACACCAAGTTGTGTTAGCTTTTCGATGATGCCCAAGTGGGGGATTGTGTCAAGGGCTTTGGCCAAGTCAAGATAAGCTGCATGTACTGACTTTCTGTCATCCAGGGCCTTGGTGACAGTCTCAAAGAAGTCAACCAGGATCAACAGGCAAGATCTGCCCTTGATGAATCCAAACTGGGTGGGGTCAAGTGCTTGAAGATTGCCTTTGTCCTTGTTTATGAGATCCATAATAATACGGTCCATGTCATTACAGATCAGACTTGTCAAGCAAATGGGGTGATAGTTTCCAGGGTCAGTAGTGGCACCACCTTTGTGCAAGGGGATGACAATGGCAGTTCACCACTCAGCTGAAATGAAGCCTGTTCTTAGGCTTTGTTTGAATATAGTGCTCAATGGTGAGGCCAGTTCTTGCTGGAGATGTTGTAGAATACAGCCTGGGATACTATCAGGTCCCATGGAAGCTGTGTTCTTTGTCTTGGATAAGGCCTTTAGCACTTGATCTATGGAGATGTGAGGTACAGGACAAGTATCGGGGATGTCGAAAGGGCCTTTGTGGGAGACAGGGGGTGACATTTGCACTGAACCTACCTGCTATCAGGTTGGCTAAGTCAACAGGATCGGTGTAAGAAGTATCATTAAGTACTAATTTGGAATAAACCTGGGCTTTGCCAATGAGGTTCTTGACATAACTGAAGAAAGCTTTGTGGTTTCCCTTTGTTTCAGATGCTAGGTTTGATTCCTAACTGGCTTTGGAGGTTTTCACTAGTGATCTAATTTGCTTGTTGAGGCTAAGGAAGGAGATTTTCCAGTTTGGAATTTGATCTTTTTTACCATTGGACAAAAAGTTCTTTCTTATGTTGTAAGGTCTGTTGATAGAGGATGCCCACCAAAGAGGTCTGTGTTTCCTTGAGGAGCAGGTTTTATTTCTGTTGAGTTTGGCTGAGTCCATGTTGTTATACAGGTGCTTGTATTCTGTATTGGCATACTGTTCAGTACAGTTGTTTGCATTGCCTGAGGGGGTCGTTGGTGTGAAGCTACAGATACCCTCCCTTAGGAGGTTGTAGTCTGCTTTTGAGAAGTTTTTTAGCTTAATTATGGTTGGGGGGTTGTGGGGGACAGAAATTTTGAATGAGACAATTCTATGATTTGATCTCACCAGGGAAGAACATACTATGAGAGTAGTGCAGTGGTCACCCGTGTTGGTGAGAACCAAGTCCAGAATGTTATCTCCCCTTGTGGGGGATGAGAGAAGCTGGTCTAGTGCATTAGAATTGCTGAAGTCATGGAATCATTGAGTGAGTGCATTAGTGCAGGAATAGTTCACCCAATCTATGGTGCGTAAGTTGAAGTCACCAAGGTTCAGGTTGTTAGGGGGTACCTTGATTGAGTCAAGTAGACCCAGGTAAGAGAAGCCAGTGTTCTGAGTCATGGAGGAGATTTTATAGCTGGCTATGACTTGGATGGGTGTCTTGCCAACTGTCAGTTGCACCTGGAGTAGTTCCATTGCATCATGCTGGCAGACCAGTCTAGAAGTGTGCCTGTCTTTAAAGAAGACAGAGACTCCACCACCCTTCTTCCTGACCTCATTTTGGGGTTGGAATGTGTGGAATGAGGTATAGACTGTTAAGGCAGGGAGTGCTCTCTGCAGCCTTGAACCAGGTTTCCATGACCGCACAGACATCAGCATCTTCCAGTGCAAGGAGAGTCTCCAGTGAGTGCATTTTCAGGATAAGGCTCCTTGCGTTAAGCAGCATAACCTTCAATATGTTTTTTGACAGATCTTTTATGTTGGAAGATTTGTCTTTGGGGCATTGCCTAAGAAAAGCACAATGTGGGACATGAGAGCCTTGGCCAGGATCCAGAATATCAGTGGTGACAGGTGGAAGCCATCTCTGTCAAAGCAATGAGGCCTGTCAACCATGTCATCCCAGGCAGACAGATACTGGATCCCCTTGAAATGATACCAGAAACTAAACCAGTTGAAGTCAATTATTTTTTGTTGGTATTGTGGTAACATTCTTAGTGAAGGTAAGATGCTGCTTAGGGCTAGTGTCATATCTTCCTGGGACACATACTCTTAAGAGCTCAGTCATGTCTTCCTTCATAATGTCCTGGGAGGTGCATCTCAGGTCATTTACACCAACATGGACAATGACAGTCATACTTGTACTTGTTCTGGAGAGACTTAAGTGCATGCATGATGTGGTGGATTCTGGTACCAGACAGACAGCTAACCATGACCTTCTCCTTGTCGAGCCTGGTGAGGGGGACATTGGTGTGTCTCACTATTGAGTCACCAGTGACTAGTATGTTTGGTTTATTGTTATGCCTTATGGGCTGTGTTGGTTTATTGTTATGCCTTATGGGCTGTGATGGTTTATTGTTATGCCTTATGGGCTGTGTTGGTTTATTGTTATGCCTTATGGGCTGTGTTGGTTTATTGTTATGCCTTATGGGCTGTGTTGGTTTATTGTTAAGCCTTATGGGCTGTGTTGGTTTATTGTTATGCCTTATGGGCTGTGTTGGTTTATTGTTATGCCTTATGGGCTGTGTTGGTTTATTGTTATGCCTTATGGGCTGTGCTGGTTTATTGTTATGCCTTATGGGCTGTGTTGGTTTATTGTTATGACTTATGGGCTGTGTTTGTGAGACACTGGTGTGCTGTCTAGTATGTGTGATGTGTTTGAGTGTATTTTGGAGGTCTCTGCTGTTTAGGTAAGTTTTTATTGAGGACCTCTACAATGGTGTGTGTGTGTGTTGTGCTTGGCAAAGTGTTGAGTGGTGTGGTGTTTCTGCTGGCTATCTCCTCTTTGTCAGGAGTACTGACTGGCATGAGAGAGCATGGCTTCCATGTTACTGATGTAGATGCATTTCTCACAAGTAGTAGAATTATGTGCTAGGAGAAGAGGCTGTCAGTAAACAAAAGGCAGTTGCTACACTGTCATGGTATGCCCATGTCGACCAGGCTGGCAGTAGAAACTGAATGGGAATTGTCCATACATAGTGTTCTGAATACTTGGGCAGGCTTATGGAGACAAAGTTTTGATAAGGGTTTGTCCACAAGAGTGTAGACGACAAAAATCTTAAATGCAAAGTAACTGGTCTGAAGCACAAGTGGTAAAACAAGAACTAAGATGCTTAGAATAACAGATAATTTTAATCAGGCAACTAAAAAGCAGTAATAAATGCAGCAGAATGAGAGCAATTGAACACTTACGAGCACACAGCAAAAATAAGGTGATAAAGTGTAAGTGTAATTTTTTCATTTTTTTATTTATTTTGAGTGGAGCATGAGGAAACAGAAGATAGTTAAGCTAAGAGGGATGGCCTTCCCAAATGCTCTCTCTGAACTCAGTAGACTGAGCTGATGAGATGAGACAGGGAGGAGAGTCCAAAGTCAAAGAAGCAAGGGGGTACTCCTTCCCAAATTACCACAATGTACTGAGTGAGCAAATGAGATGGGGATTGGAGGAGTGACCAAAATCAATTTTACAGCAGGGCCAGACAACTCTAAAACCACCAACTTTAAGAATTCAACAACACCTGGGGGGGACAAAATATGCACACAGAATATAGAGGACAAATATATAAATGCAGTGCAGAACAATCAAGTGCAAAAACAGTATACTTAGTTGGTATATCGGAGAGTTATAGAATCCAACACAAACAGGTAGCTGGCTCTGCAAATTCACAGAATTTGTGTACACACACACACACACACACACATATATATATATATATATATATATATATATATATATATATATATATATATATATATATATATATATATATATAGTTTTCAGAAACCGTATGATCAAGTTTTTGAAAAGTCAAAGATTTTGACGGGAGATCGCAGTTCAGAGAGGGCTGGGAAATGTACTGTTTTCCTCACTGTAGTGCAATCTTGGAGCTGGTATATAATTCACTGGGGATTGCCCGCTGCAAAAACATACAAAAGGTCATTGATATTTGAGTTTTTGGAAACTCGTTCATAAGTCACTTCTGTTTTTCTCTGAGTTTCCAAAAAGATATATATATATATATAGATCCTGCTGGTCAGTTTTACTCTCTACTTCCTAACAGACACTGACATTTACTCTTAAACTATTTATTTATTTTATATTTTCTATTTTATATTTTCTTCATGTACGTGCCACTCCCATTATTAACATCTTCATGTTTTCTTCATTGGAACTGCATGCCTTTAGGGAAATCACCTTTTGTCTCCTTTCCTTTTATATTTCTCCTTGCCCAAGACAGTAATCAAACCACTTTCATCTTTGAGCTAGTATGTGTATAGTCACCATTGAGTCAGTGCGCTCAACTGGCTCTTTTGTGTGTTTTTATTTTTCTATAGAAGTGTCCCTGCAAGCAAATAGAAATGTATACAACAGTGACGTCTGAAATTTTATCACCAGTCTGTGTGCTATATTTTTATGTAATTATAAATATTATGGAAGCCTAAAACAAAGAACTTTGTCCACTATAAAAGCTTCATTTTCTTAGACCTCAGCAATCCTACTGATACTTTCTCCTTCAGCTGTGCTCCATTGATTGGTTTTAGCAGTCCACTGTCTGCCTTACTTACGTTTATTTCTCCTTTGCACCAGATGCTTGTGTAACCACTTTCAGTTCTGAGCCAGTATTTTTCCAGAGCTGCAGCCGTACATTCTGGCTTACTTTTTCTCATTGTTTTGCTGATCTCAGGGGGTGGTGGGGTAGCCTTTAGACTATGCATTTCAAAGTCCATAGAAACTTCCTGACCATTACACAGTTGTTCACAGAGTCAAGTGCATTTTTTTACTGTTATGTATTACCATTAGTCAACTCAGGGTGATATTGGACTAACTAATGTCCAAGAGCAACACAATCAAGAATTTCACCTACTGGCACAGAGGCCTTTTTAAACTACATTGTTTCTTTGACTTATCTCTCTCAGCAAATTTGTGGCTGTTTACGTTTAGTCACTGTTTGTTTTTCTATGTTTCAACCCACTTTGTTAACCCACACTAATGCTTAGGCTCACTTCGCTCTCCTACCCTAACCCAGATTCTCACCCACCCCTCTTTCATTACATTTATATGTAGCTCCACCAACATATTCCTCAAACCAATACCATCAGTTCTCTCCAAATGGAAAACAATTAATACAATTACTCCCAACTGTGACATCCAGTCTAGCTTACCATCCAAGAATCTCTCTCAAACTGTCCTACTGCTTGTCACAATAACTATCGTATTACATCTCCACAACCAACCAGTACCCTCCTAACATTTTTCTAATCCTAATTTACAACAATCAAGTTAAATAAGATGCTCCTAACTCAAATTATTTTACCTTTCTTCCTCAATATGGTAGCCATCATCACCAGTTATCAAATCCATGTCCTTCAAATTCTTAGGACTTCAACCAGTCCTCACAAAGAATATCAGCATCTATCCAGTCTGTCTTTCTCTGTACCAGCCTATCTATACAAATAAACCACATCTGATCTATATATAAATATCTCAAAACTAAGTATCCAAATTTATAATCAAATACCAAACCAAGACCAAAATATTACTGGCCACAATCTTCCCTCTGTAAAATATCAATTAAAAAAATAATGGAGATATGCAGTCCAACCTACTGTTCATAAAATCATCACTTCCAACCCTAAAATAAAACAGTCACCTAATACCTCTCAAACAGAACCCAAACTCACCTTACTTAATATGAACCTAAGAAGTATGTACAATAAAATCCATGACATGCATGCTTACCTTGTCTCATACACTCCTGATGTAGTTGTAACTACCAAAACATGGTTAAAAACAGAAATAAAGGATAATGAGATCCCCCCCAGATACAATAAAGGATAGTGAGATCACCCCCCCAGATACAAAAAAGGATAATGAGATCACCCCCAGATACAATAAAGGATAATTAGATCACCCCCTCCCCAGATACAATAAAGGATAGTGAGATCAACCCCCCAGATACAATAAAGGATAACAAGATCCCCCCCAGATACAATAAAGGATAATGAGATCACCCCAGATACAATAAAGGATAATGAGATCCCCCCAGATACAAAAAAGAATAATGAGATCACCCCGATACAAAAAAAGATAATGAGATCACCCCGACACAATAAAGGATAATGAGATCACCCCCAGATACAATAAAGGATAATGAGATCACCCCAGATACAATAAAGGATAATGAGATCACCCCCAGATACAATAAAGGATAATGAGATCACCCCAGATACAATAAAGGATAATGAGATCACCCCCAGATACAATAAAGGATAATGAGATCCCCAGATACAATAAAGGATAATGAGATCACCCCCAGATACAATAAAGGATAGTGAGATTACCCCCAAGATACAATAAAGGATAATGAGATCACCCCAGATACAATAAAGGATAATGAGATCACCCCAGATACAATAAAGGATAATGAGATCACCCCCAGATACAATAAAGGATAATGAGATCACCCCAGATACAATAAAGGATAATGAGATCACCCCCAGATACAATAAAGGATAATGAGATCACCCCAGATAAAATAAAGGATAGTGAGATCACCCCCCGAGATACAATAAAGCATAATGAGATTACCACCCCCAGATACAATAAAGGATAATGAGATCACCCCCCAGATACAATAAAGGATAATGAGATCACCCCCAGATACAATAAAGGATAATGAGATCACCCCTAGATACAATAAAGGATAATGAGATCATCCCCCGATACAATAAAGGATAATGAGATCACCCCGATACAATAAAGGATAATGAGATCATCCCCGATACAATAAAGGATAATGAGATCATCCCCCGATACAATAAAGGATAATGAGATCATCCCCCAGTACAATAAAGGATAATGAGATCATCCCCAATATAATAAAGGATAATGAGATCACCCCAGATACAATAAAGGATAGTGAGATCACCCCAGATACAATAAAGGATAATGAGATCACCCCCAGATACAATAAAGAATAATGAGATCACCCCCAGATACAATAAAGGATAATGATATCCCCCAGATACAATAAAGGATAATGAGATCACCCCAGATACAATAAAGGATAATGAGATCACCCCCTGATACAATAAAGGATAATGAGATCACCCCAGATACAATAAAGGATAATGAGATCACCCCCAGATACAATAAAGGATAATGAGATCACCCCCAGATAAAATAAAGGATAATGAGATCACCCCAGATACAATAAAGGATAATGAGATCACCCCCAGATACAATAAAGGATAATGAGATCCCTCCGAGATACAATAAAGGATAATGAGATCACCCCAGATACAATAAAGGATAATGAGATCCCCCCAGATACAATAAAGGATAATGAGATCACTCCCCGATGCAATAAAGGATAATGAGACCCCCCCGATACAATAAAGGATAATGAGATCACCCCAGATACAATAAAGGATAATGAGATCACCCCAGATACAATAAAGGATAATGAGATCACCCCCAGATACAATAAAGGATAACAAGATCCCCAGATACAATAAAGGATAATGAGATCACCCCCCCAGATACAATAAAGGATAATGAGATCACCCCCAGATACAATAAAGGATAGTGAGATCACCCCCAGATTCAATAAAGGATAATGAGATCACCCCCCAGATACAATAAAGGATAATGAGATCCCCCCCAGATACAATAAAGTATAATGAGATCACTCCGCCAGATACAATAAAGGATAATGAGATCACCCTCCCCAGATACAATAAAGGATAATGAGATCACCCCCAGATACAAGAAAGGATAATGAGATCACCCCCAGATACAATAAAGGATAATGAGATCACCCCCAGATACAATAAAGGATAATGAGACCCCCAGATACAATAAAGGATAACGAGATCACCCCAGATACAATAAAGGATAATGAGATCACCCCAGATACAATAAAGGATAACAAGATCACCCCCAGATACAATAAAGGATAATGAGATCCCCAGATACAATAAAGAATAATGAGATCACCCCCCCAGATACAATAAAGGATAGTGAGATCACCCCCCCAGATACATTAAAGGATAATGAGATCACCTCCCCCCCAGATACAATAAAGGATAATGAGATCACCCCCACATACAATAAAGGATAATGAGATCACCCCAGATAGAATAAAGGATAATGAGACCCCCAGATACAATAAAGGATAATGAGATCACCCCCAGATACAATAAAGGATAGTGAGATCCCCAGATACAATAAAGGATAATGAGATCACCCCCAGATACAATAAAGGATAATGAGATCACCCCCAGATACAATAAAGGATAATGAGATCACCCCCACATACAATAAAGGATAATGAGATCACCCCCACCAGATAGAATAAAGGATAATGAGATCCCCCAGATACAATAAAGGATAATGAGATCACCCCCAGATACAATAAAGGATAAAAGATCCCCCAGATACAAGAAAGGATAATGAGATCACCCCCAGATACAATAAAGGATAACAAGATCCCCCAGATACAATAAAGGATAATGAGATCACCCCCAGATACAAGAAAGGATAATGAGATCACCCCCAGATACAATAAAGGATAACAAGATCCCTCCCCAGATACAATAAAGGATAATGAGATCACCCCCACATACAATAAAGGATAATGAGATCACCCCCAGATAGAATAAAGGATAATGAGATCACCCCCAAGATACAATAAAGGATAATGAGACCACCCCAGATACAATAAAGGATAATGAGACACCCCCAGATACAATAAAGGATAATGAGATCACCCCAGATACAATAAAGGATAATGAGATCACCCCCAGATACAATAAAGGATAATGAGATCACCCCCAAGATACAGTAAAGGATAATGAGATCACCCCCAGATACAATAAAGGATAATGAGATCCCCCCAGATACAATAAAGGATAATGAGATCACCCCCAGATACAATAAAGGATAATGAGATCACCCCCAGATACAATAAAGGATAATGAGATCACCCCAGATACAATAAAGGATAATGAGATCACCCCCAGATACAATAAAGGATAGTGAGCTCACCCCAGATACAATAAAGGATAATAAGATCACCCCCAGATACAATAAAGGATAATGAGATCACCCCCCCCCAGATACAATAAAGGATAATGAGATCACCCCCCCCCACTTACAATAAAGGATAATGAGATCACCCCCAGATAGAATAAAGGATAATGAGATCACCCCCAGATACAATAAAGGATAATGAGATCACCCCCACTTACAATAAAGGATAATGAGATCCCCCAGATACAATAAAGAATAATGAGATCACCCCAGATACAATAAAGGATAGTGAGATCACCCCCAGATACATTAAAGGATAATGAGATCACCTCCCCAGATACAATAAAGGATAATGAGATCACCCCCACATACAATAAAGGATAATGAGATCATCCCCCGATAGAATAAAGGATAATGAGACGCCCCGATACAATAAAGGATAATGAGATCATCCCCAAATACAATAAAGGATAGTGAGATCCCCCAGATACAATAAAGGATAATGAGATCACCCCCAGATACAATAAAGGATAATGAGATCACCCTCAGATACAATAAAGGATAATGAGACCCCCCCAATACAATAAAGGATAATGAGATCATCCCCGATACAATAAAGGATAATGAGATCATCCCCCGATACAATAAAGGATAATGAGATCATCCCCCGATACAATAAAGGATAATGAGATCATCCCCGATACAATAAAGGATAATGAGATCATCCCCGATACAATAAAGGATAGTGAGCTCACCCCCCAGATACAATAAAGGATAATAAGATCACCCCCCCCAGATACAATAAAGGATAATGAGATCCCCCCCCGATACAATAAAGGATAATGAGATCCCCCCCCGATACAATAAAGGATAATGAGATCCCCCCAGATACAATAAAGGATAATGAGATCACCCCCCAGATACAATAAAGGATAGTGAGCTCACCCCCCAGATACAATAAAGGATAATAAGATCACCCCCCCAGATACAATAAAGGATAATGAGATCACCCCAGATACAATAAAGGATAATGAGATCACCCCCACTTACAATAAAGGATAATGAGATCACCCCCAGATAGAATAAAGGATAATGAGATCACCCCCAGATACAATAAAGGATAACAAGACCCCCAGATACAATAAAGGATAATGAGATCACCCCCAGATACAAGAAAGGATAATGAGATCACCCCCAGATACTATAAAGGATATCAAGATCCCCCAGATACAATAAAGGATAATGAGATCACCCCCAGATACAAGAAAGGATAATGAGATCACCCCCAGATACAATAAAGGATAACAAGATCCCCCAGATACAATAAAGGCTAATGAGATCACCCCACATACAATAAAGGATAATGAGATCACCCCCAGATAGAATAAAGGATAATGAGATCACCCCGATACAATAAAGTATAACAAGACCCCCAGATACAGTAAAGGATAATGAGATCACCCCAGATACAATAAAGGATAACTAGATCTCCCCCCCCAGATACAATAAAGGATAACAAGATCCCCCCTCCGGGATACAATATATTCAGGCATGACAGACAAAACAAGTGTGCAGGTGGTGTAGCAATCATCTATAAAACTTCCCTACACCTTACCTCTACAGGAAATACCCAAATTTAACAATGCTGAACTTGTAACAACACTCCTAAAAATCAGCAATAGATGAACTATATGTTTAACAGCAATTTATATGCTACCAGGGAATAATACTGATAGTGCTGAAAAAATGCAGTATTGGGATGGGAGGGTGGCCTAATGGTTAAGGTGTTTGCCTTACAAACACAAGGTGCAGCGTTTGAGTCTCACATGGGATAATTGGCTAGGAGTAAAATGGCTCGCAAGGGCAGTTAGCTTAGTACTAACCTATGAACCTATGGATATCCCTTCAAACTTACAATTAAACTATAATACTTGGAGAAATAAATATAGACTGGCAACTCATAAATTCCAGTAACTCCATTGAATCCATAAACTTATACAACTTTAAATAATTAATAACCACACACAATAGAATCAATAAAAGTTCAGGGAGACACTCAACATTAGATTGGATTGTTTCAAACAAACCCGACAAACTGAGAAAAGTAGGCTGCCTCTCAGCATAAATGACCACATACCAACATATGCCATTAGAACTCACTATTACCTCGATTAACATATTATCTATAATCAAGTATGAAATAGAACTAATTTCAGCAAAAGATATTTTCAGTGAAACACTAAAACAATATAACTGGAATGTCCTTAGAGCAATGCCACTAGATACTGCTATAGAACACTTTAATAACATACTCTTACAGACCTTAAATAATCTAGCACCGATTCGTATTAAAAGTCAAGTCCAACCCCGCACCATGGCTAACAAAAGAAACAAAAAAAATCTCATGATAAAAAGGGATAAAGTCTGGAAAAATTGGTATAAAAATTGAAACTAAAATGCCTTCCAGTAATTTATACATCTTAGAAAACTTGCAAAACTCCATGTCAAACAGCACAAGCAAACATACTATACCAACCTACAACTCAAACATCAAAACAACCCAACAGTCTTTTGGTTATCACTAAATAAACTACTCTACCCTTGGAAGACCAATACTCCCTCTCCAAAAACAGAGAATGTGACAGGCTCTATCCCCACACAGCTTAATACCTACTTTGTGCAATCAGTATTATCTGTCTACCCCTGTCCAACAAAAAACACCCAAAGCTCTTCACTTTTAGTCCAATACCTACTTAGCTCATAATGAAGTTGCTCCTTAAACTAAAAACTACTTCTATAGCTGTAGATCATTTACCTTCAGACTACTTATAAATGGCTGATGAAGTCATAGCCTTCCCAGTGTCCTTACTGATTAATAGGTCCACAGCAGAAATATACGTCCCATCACTGTGGGAAAAACCCTACATCATACCGCTGCACAAAGGTGGCACATCTACAGACTTTAATAACTACAGACTGGTAGAGATTCTCTCACCAGTCTCCAAAATATTAGATAAATGCATCCATATGCAGCTGATGCAATACCTAACCTCAAATAACCTGCTCTCAGAAAGACAATATGACTTTAGGCCCAGCACAGCACCACTACTGCTCTACTACAGTTTACCAGTATAATAAACCAATATAGAAACAATGGTCTGTTTGTGTCCACCATGTTCTTAAACTTGTCAAAGGCATTTGACACTGACTCACACCAGCAACTGCTCATTCGACTCTTCTCAATAAGACTTTCACAGTACTCCTTGTTGTGGTTCCTTAGTTACCTATCTGGAAGGTAACAAGCCATTAAATGGCAACAAACCTACTCATCCTTTCAACCAGTTAGTACAGGTGTCTGTTAGGGCTATATCCTGGGTCATCTCCTGTTTAATGTACTTATAACCTCAAACACCTCCAGTCGTCATGCTAGTTTAGCTCAGTATGCAGATGACTCAAAATTAATATGTGGAGCTTCAATAACAAATAAGCTCCAAGACATTATCCAAATCTTTCTCTTCTGTAGAAATCTGTTTCAAAGAATCAAATCTTCTACTCAATTCCAAGAAAACTAAGTTAATGCTTTTTACCTCAAAAAGTTGCCAAAATCAAACACAATCTTTTACCATAAAGTCAACAAAGAATACTGTCATTGAAACTTTAACTCATGGTAAACTTCTAGGTGTTATAATAAATAACAGTCTCAAGTATGACCAGCATATACTGCACACCATTAAATCTACACACCAAAAACTAGGCTCCCTTTATAGGATCAACAGATTCCTCACAGATGCTACAAGAAAAACTCCAGCCTCCACCTTCTTATTGCCAGTTCGCTTATACACCTCTCCTATCCTAATTAACAATACTCAAAAAAAGAAACTTGCCTCCTGCTACAATAAACTAGCTAAATTTGCCACATTAATCTCCCTCATAGGATCCACTATTGTCATAGCTTAAAGCAATCAAGCTATCCTGAACTTCACCACTACCTAACATTTTCACAACTAACTACAGCACACAAACTCATCCATCATCCAGGAAAAATGCCGTGCACTAAACAACATATCACTGCCCTATTGTCCAGCAAGGGACCTCTGTTCTAGTAACAAATTCTTACTACTCACAAATAAGTCAAATAATGTTGCATGAAACATTGTTAAACTCTGGAATAGTATCCCCACATAAATAAAACTCTCTGACAAACTCAGTAGTATTAAACAACTACTTTGTGCTCACCATACAATACCTTCCAAATACTCTCTTTTAACAGAATACTCTGAACCTCTCACTGAAATGACAAAACAATTTTTATACATAACTGCTGCCTGACAATCCACATGCACATAGGCTTTCTCTTTAGTAACTTCTACCTCTGTAAAATCTTAGAATGTATAAATGTAACTACTGTATGTGTATAAATGTAAATAGAAATGTAACTACTCTGTGTTTAACTGGAACTAAGTATAATGCAATGAAAACAAATGGAGCTTTTCTCCCTGGGCCTCCACTGAAAATGGGTATTACCCAGACAGACTTTTCCAGTAAACAAAGACAAATAAATAAAAAAAAAAATGTATATATATTTTAGTTGACAGGAAGTTTAGTCAGCATCTGTTTAATCAACTACATTTGGTCACTGATACAAATAGTTGACAGGTGTGCGACACTGACAGCCCCTGTGTAGGGAAATATTCCCTTTCCCTGGGGATTGTGCAATCTCAGAGTTAATATATTTAATTAGCAGGGAGCATGGAGAGGTGCATGCATACTAGGAAGTCAACATTTCTGTTTTTGATGTAGAGGGTTTTACCTACAGGATGTCAACATTTGTGTTAGTCAACCAGCGGAAGGTAAATCATATATGTGGTGGGGGGGGTTCACATGTCCTAACAGTGTCAGTGCCTAGCAGGTTGCAAGCTTACATTTTTTTGTTGGAGAAATCAGAAGGCCATGGGTATCCCCATACCAACAGCTTGGATTCATCTTCTGATGCTGTAATGCAGAATAAAAAGAGTACTACAATTTTCAGAAATCATCCTTCAGACAAATGATTAAACCTTTTTTTTTACTTTTTAAACGTTTTTGCTTAAAATGAGCTCTTGTTGATGTAAAAAATACCAATGCAAGTTTTAGAAAGAGCAGAAGGTCTGTGTTGAATTAACAGTTGATCAGTTACATAATAAATACACAGTTCAGTACAAAATATAGAGCCAAAAACATTTAATTTAGAAGTTTAAAAAATGTAAACAAATCATATGTCTGCTTTAGTCATACAATATTTCCAAAAAAGCTAGAACTTTATATTTTTACTTTATTTCTTATTTTCTTCATCTTTACTGTTATATAAAACATTAGCACATCTTCCAGACTTCTCTTGTATCCTAGCCATATTTTTCTTAGTAAATAAGAATGACAGTCTTAGGTCCCCCACCCCCAAAATTATCCCATACCAAGTAGAATATTTAGGATATTGAAGTATTGTGGTGGACAGTGGGCCAGTACAAAGATTTCAGTTTTACTTAAGCAGTTTTGGAAGAATAAATGGGTATGTGATATTTGTATGACACTGTTTATCAGTTTCTTTATATACGAGTTGCCTATTTTTCAGCATTAATCCCCTACTAGCAATGAGGTAATGATATAACAATGATATCTTATCTTGATAGCGTGACACAGTTAAGCATTAATTATCCTAGATACAGAAACACTAGAGGTGCTACACGTTAATGATATAACAATGATATCTTATCTCGATAGCGTGGCACAGTTAAGCATTAGTTATCCTAGATACAGAAACACTAGAGATACTACACGTTAATGATATAACAATGATATCTTATCTCGACAGCGTGATACAGTTAAGCATTAATTATCCTAGATACAGAAACACTAGAGGTGCTACACGTTAATGATATAACAATGATATCTTATCTCGATAGCGTGACACAGTTAAGCATTAATTATCCACATTATCCTAGATACAGAAACACTGGAGGTGCTACATGTTATTGATATAACAATGATATCTTATCTCGATAGCGTGACACAGTTAAGCATTAATTATCCTAGATACAGGAAACACTAGAGGTGCTACATGTTAATGATATAACAATATCTTATCTCGACAGCGTGATACAGTTAAGCATTAATTATCCTAGATACAGAAACACTGGAGGTGCTACACGTTAATAATATAACAATGATATCTTATCTCGATAGCGTGACACAGTTAAGCATTAATTATCCACATTATCCTAGATACAGAAACACTGGAGGTGCTACATGTTATTGATATAACAATGATATCTTATCTCGATAGCGTGATACAGTTAAGCATTAATTATCCTAGATACAGGAAACACTAGAGGTGCTACACGTTAATGATATCTTATCTCGATAGCGTGACACAGTTAAGCATTAATTATCTGCATTATCCTAGATACAGAAACACTGGAGGTGCTACACGTTAATGATATAACAATGATATCTTATCTCAATAGCGTGACACAGTTAAGCATTAATTATCCTAGATACAGAAACACTAGAGGTGCTACACGTTTCATTTGCTTCATTATTTACTTAAAATATACATTCTTGTCAGAAGTAAGGAGCATAATTCTCAAAAATAAAACATTCATCCCTATATAGTATTGCAATAAATAATGCACAAATATACAACTGAAATAAAGTAACAGAGAACAGCAATACAGGAGATTTGTATGACTAAGAATTGCATTAAAAAAATCATACAGGACTGATACAATAAATAAACTAAAATCTAAATACTTCATAGAATGAGGAACCACAAAAAGATGCAACTTTAGACAATGATTTAGACGGTTAATGTATCGCATCATCATGTACTAATGCATATACCACACAGAAGAGACATCTGCATTAGTTTTAGCAGATAACTACATGCTTTACACCAAATAAAGAATAATGACCTTTTGCTGATAAAAGCTAGTTTGTGAATTGTTTTTAGTATCATGTAATTGCCTATAATAACACATCATGATATGCTAGTTTTTCAAATTTTCTTTATCTGACTATCAGTCAGCATTACATGTTGCTGTTCTCTGGGTTTTGTATCTTTCTGTACACAAGGCAAGTGCAAGATATGAAAAACACAAATAGAACAGTGAAAAACATAAGATGTTAATAAGCTGAGCAATTAATTTATCTCACTGTTGGAGACTAATAGCTTTCTGTCAATATTCACAGTATAGCTGAAGAAGCCAGGAACACACTTAATGTCATTTTAAAGGTCAGATCTTAGAGCACGATGTTGTAGGTTCAGTCTCAGAGAATTTGTTCTCTTTGACGTAAATGCTCATCTTTAAAACAAATATTCTAAAATTCTTAAGACTTCTTCTCCTTTACCAGGACTGTCAAAACTGGCTGTTTCTGTTTGAATGGAAGTTTTCCAAATATGGTTTAAGTATATAATTTACTTCTGATCCAAAAGTTAATAGTATGTTGATCAGAAAGGTGCAAGTTGAAGTACAGCCAGAACATGCACTGTTTCTGGAGTGCCTATTGCTTGTTTTAAGGTAATTGAAAAATCTATTATATATTTCATTGTTTTGGCAGAAGGCTTTGCATGATACTGACAGCATCATTAATATTTGGAACCCTTAATGATGCTTTGAAATTTAAATTCCAGTGCAAAGAAAATGAAATGAGATCAGCACTGTACATCCTGAATGCAAACCATAACTCCAAACGCATTGTAGTAATCTGCATGTCTGCCAGGAGCTCTGCCAGTACTTTTCACATGTACTCCATTATGAGGAACGTGCCTCATTCTGAGTCATAAAAAGTCTGTGTTCATTGTATTTCTACACTGAGGGTCTTTATTACGAAATCAAAAAAGTGATGTAATTTTATTTATTTATTTTATTTTACTTTTGTTGACCGGGCTAGTCTAACTGGATACATGTCCATTTTCAGTAAAGGCCCAGGGAGATAAGCTCCAAGATAGAATGATATTAACAAGATAACAAATAAGGAAACATTAAACAAAAAAAAATCATATTTACAATGCATATTACAGGTTATCACAGTAAATTCAGCAGTGCAGAATACAGGCATAACATAGCATGCTAGTACAATCAAGATGTTCTAGAGGAAGATGGTATTATGGTTAATAAGGAAGGAATTACAGTTAATGAGTAGAAGGGGTAGGAAGAGCAAAGTATTAAGAGACACATAACTAGTCAGGCTTAGTACAGGGGCATAACCACTGTGTTCTGAGGAACACTTTCAATTTGTTTTTGAAGCATGATACTGAGGGAAGTGAGGAGAGTTCATATCTGTGAGGAGAGTTCACTGGGGAGGAGATTCCAGGCTTTTCCAACAACATTAGAAAAGAGGGGGTCACCAGCCTTGTTGTTTGGTTTAGTGGTATGTACTAGAAGTCTCTGAGAAGACCTTAAGGATTTCAGGTTTTTATAGGGAGTGATGAGTGTGGATAGAATAGGAGATTTAGTTCAGTTTGTAAAAGGCAGATCATGTCTCTTAAACCTGATTGACTTCTTTGAAGCAGTCACCGATGCCGTAGATGAGGCTAAGGTGGTTCACACAGCCTATCTAGATCTCGCCAAGGCTGACACCATCCCCCATTCTGGAATTATAGATAAACTCACTAAACTCGGTATAAATCCCTGTCACAAGATGGGTTGCCAGCTGGCTCACTGACAGAGCCTATAATGTAAAAGTAGCAGACTTCAAATCCAAATTCAGACCAGTGACAAGTGGAATACCACAGGGCTCAGTCCTGGGTCCTTTCCTGTTTGGTATCTACTTTTCTGAAGTACAGGCTAACACAGAAGGTCTTTGGCTAATGAAGTTTGCAAATAACTGCAAACTAGGAGCCATAACTGAAACACCTAACGATGTGGACATTCTACAAAAGGGCCTCATTGAGACAGATGCCTGGTGTCAAAGCCATGGCTTCAAGCTCAATGCCAAAACGTCCATTGTCATCCCCTTTGGTAAAAAATCTGTACCCATGAGCTACCACATAGGTGGTAGTCTACTTAACACTGAAAGTGTGATAAGAGACCTTGGGACACAGGTGGACAGTAGTCTCTACTTTGATGATCACATCACCACAGTAGTCAGGAAATCTTTCTACATGGCACACCTCATCACAACAAGTTTCTCATCCAGGGGAAAAAAAGAAGTCATTGTTCCCCTCTACTTGTCACTCATTAGACCCATTATAGAGTGCAATGCCCCTTTTGGTATGTACCTCACAAGACAGCTACAGCAACTGGAACGGCCACAGAAATACCTCACAAAGAAGATTACTGGCCTCAAACAGATGCCCTATGCAGACCGTCTCAAAAAACTACAACTTTACTCCGTCGCATATCACCTACTCA
Source organism: Protopterus annectens (assembly GCF_019279795.1). Taxonomy (NCBI): domain Eukaryota; kingdom Metazoa; phylum Chordata; order Ceratodontiformes; family Protopteridae; genus Protopterus; species Protopterus annectens. The sequence continues at coordinate 1,518,563,928 of NC_056745.1, read as the reverse complement.
GAGGTAATCTCTGTCTAGCACACAAAGCTATGTCAAACCCAGAGCTGTTGGACATGCTCCACTTAAAGACATCCCAATGCCTCTGAGCTACATGCTCTAGAGACCTAAACCTTGTCACCACAATAAACAGGACATGCTGGAGGGATAAATTCCTGTCCCAGAGACTTCCCATACTCTGGAACAAACTACCTATCTATATCAAACAAAGCTCCTCATTAGCACTCTTCAAGAAAAAGCTTGATGATTGGATGGGAATTTCACCCCGGGGATCACCACTGTGGCTCTGCTCAACAGGGGCACAGGAAAATAATTTCCTTGGGTGGTGAAAGTCAGGGAACCTTTTTCGCTAGGCTTGTATAGGTCCTAGGGACGATAGCCTAGTACCTACCTATGAACCTATAACTCAGAAGAGTGAATGAAAAAAGCGTGATCATTTTATGTCGAATCTAACATGATTGAAAGCAACAAAAAGTAAAACTAATTTTTTTGAAGGGAGGACAAGCTCCCTCTACCAATTCCAAGATTTCACAATAGCAGGGTAATGACAAATGTCTTAATCCTGCTGAAATGTAGTCTCGTACAAAAGGCTACTGACAAAAATTCCATTGAAAAGAACATTGAGTTTGATTTACAGCTTCAAAAAGTATTTGCTTATGTCAGCATTCACTGTTTTAACTATACATCTCTGTCTCTCTCCCTATATACATATATATATATATATATATATATATATATATATATATATATATATATATATATATATATATGTATGCACATATATTTATATATATATAATATATACATACACACACATATGCTACATTTATGATTTATGGCTGCAGTCGATTTGGTCACTACATGCATTCATTACATGCCTCAGCTTCTAGTTCATTTTGTTTGTGGTTGCATCATCATTGGTTGAATTATAGTCAAACTGCATTAGCTGAAGTGTAATATATTTTCGGGAGTTATCCTCTTTCTTTGTGGTTGTATTTGTTTAATTTGTGATCACCTTATTTTGTGGTTTTTGTATGTTGATGAAACATATCGCCAATGAAGTTTCACGATTTATTTCATCTTGATGAAATTTTATTGGTGATGTAAAGGAATATAACCATTTATATGGGTGCATAGCTATTCATTGGCATTGTATTTTAATGAAAATGTACATGGTTTTATTATTATTATTATTATTATTATTATTATTATTATTATTATTTGTTGAATGAATACCTTGTTGAAAGTTGTATTTTATTTATTTATTTTTTTTATTGACGTGTGCTACACCGAATGTTCATATAAAGTTCAGTATGCAGGGGTTAGGGGACAGTGGGATGTGTTGACTTTGCTCCTCCAGTTTAATCAGTGAGGAGGCATATGGCTATGAATGTGTGTTGAAACAGTGATATGTAGCACAAACTGCAGTGGGTAGGCAGTTTTATTTTCTGCTCATAGTGCAGACGATGTATTTACATTAAGTATGCACCTTCATAGATCTGATGTACGGGCAGACCAGAAGTAGAATAATTTAATAAGTGCGTATACTCTGTATTTTATATCCTGGATTTGTGGTTCAGCATGATGGTTGACTATTTTATTTAGCTGTGTGTAAACAAATGTCTTCAATGCATATTTATTTATTTGTTTATTTGCTTGTTGCTTTTGTTGATCTATTCTGAAACAACTCCTTTTCAGTGAAGGTCGAGGAAGAAAAACTCTGATTGCATTATACAGCTATATGAGTAAAACAGTTATATGTGTAAAAGACATTATACAGTTTTATGAGTGAGAAGCAATTTCACAAAATGTGTGTGTATGTGTGAATGTGTACACATGTATGTGTGTATTTGTAGGCATATGAATGAAGCTGCATGAATGTGTGTATGTTTATATATATATATATATATATATATATATATATATATATATATATATATATATATATATATATATATATATATATATATATATATATATATAGATAGAGAGATAGAGATAAATATATATATATATATATATATATATATATATATATATATATATATATGTGTGAGTGCAGGAGGGTGCTATATATATATATATCTGTGTGAGTGCAGGAGGGTGCCATTATCAATGTGGTGCATGGGTCACTTGGTAGACCACTACCATTGTCAGAACTAACATTGCCAGTGTTAGCTAGAGTGTTATTCACAAATATGCTAAAGAGGCAATTACTATGAACAATTAGTATAAACAGCAAACCTTTTTCTGAATTCTGTATTTCAAGGTCGAGTGGTCTGATCCCCATACTTTTAAAAAGTTTAAACAACTTTTGGTAGTTGGGCTGTTCTTTTCACAAGGTCAGGATTGTGTTACATTTTTTTTAATAAGAGTGGCAGACGCACACACACACACATATATATATACATACATATATATATATATATATATATATATATATATATATATATATATATATATATCTATATATATATATATATATATATAGAGAGAGAGAGAGACAGTTACCCTCTGAAAGATCAAACATTGCTTGTGTAAAAGAATGAGCACTCATATGAGCAGATGCTCATATAAATTGAGTTTTTTTAGAGCCATTTTTATGGGATCATGGGGGAGTAGGATAAGGGAATTTACCCTTTTACTCCTCTATCGTTGTCGCCTCACAGTAAGATGCTGTCTGGTTCGATTCTCAGCTAGAGCGTCTTCTGCGTGGAGGCATGCGTGCAAGGCTAAAGAGGCATGTAAAAACATACAGGGTCTTGGTATTATTAGGAAATACTTCAGGCATAGTTAGTTAACTTAGTTCAGTTGCACTGATATGCAGAATGTTATTGCAATATAGACACTTGAGTATGATTGCAAATGTCGGGTCAAGCATCCAGCATTCCAGAATATTAATTATACTATTCAGGAGGAAAGGAATATGAAGAATATGAGTGCAGAAGCTGCAGACTATTTTAGCTTATCAGCACTGTTATTGGAGACAGTATTCAGATATTGTTGTCATTTACCTCCACTGTACATAGTAAAGCATTCTTAACCGAACTACAGTGTGGGCAGACTTTCTTGTGAAATGTACAAAAAAGCCTTGGCACATAAAGGAGAGAGAAGCACCTGTTCAGCACAATATTGGGCAGTTAACAGATAAATCATTCATTCCAGTTTCTTCCAGTTATTTCTAGCTCATTGTAGTATTCTACAGTCCCATCAATTCTTATAATCCTTAGAAAATGGATTGACTACAAATAGTGTGTGAAACAAATTTGTTAGCTAGCAAAACTTTATTACTGTTCAGTGCAGAGGCCAAACCTTCCAGAATTGGTTCACAATCTTGGAGAAACTGCTGCTAGATCTACATATGGTATATAAAGTGTTTTTTCTATGTTTGTATTTATCAATGTGGATCACTGATAAACATTAACATTCAGCTATGTGAATCCCCTCATAAGCGATACACTTGGTGGTGAGGGATTCAAGCTATAGAATGTATGCCCTGAAAAGCTGTTTAGGCCTGGCTCATATTCTAGTGGTGAAGACATCACTATTTAATATCAGAGGAAGGACTGTCCAAACAGGAGTCTTTGTTTAATACGGATGCAGTTGTCAATAGAGTTACAAGTGTCACATGGTCTGCAGTGAAGGCAGGATAAAAGATAGTCTAAGACTCTGGGACGTGCAGTGTCAGAAAGTAAGAAAAAAAAGTTCTGCACTCTGGTGCAGGTAACAGCTTTATGAATTAATTGCTTAACTTCTCTATTATATGTTCATCATAGAGCTTTTGAGTTAAAGCACTTACAGAAATCTTCAGGACCTTCGTCTTTAGTTCTTCTAGATAGACAAGCCAGGAGGGGGTCAAAGAATTGGACTTCATTTGTCATTGTAGAATAAAGTTGAAAGAGCTATTTTGTTCTGACAACCCAGTGAATGAAATAATGACACTTTTGCTATGTTCTGGCCAGACAATAACATGAACAAAGCAAAGTATCAAGACCACTAAGGGTCTCTTAACAAATATAACCCAATCCACACCATCAACTAACACAGGGTGCAAGACACAGACATAGTTATTGTTTAATTACATGACAATCCCACCACATTCACGGCATCTTTGAAATGTGCAATGGTATGACATTTTCTTTTCCAGTAGATTCAATGCTTATTTTTTCAAAACACATATCATTTCTGTAGAACAGTACATATGAACCCCCCCCCCCACACCCCATATATGAAAGACGATGTCACTCTAATGGCTGAAAGTAAAGAAGAGACGAAGAACCTGTTGATGAATGTAAAAGCAGAAGGCATGAAAGATGGCTTGTTACTTACTGTAAAAATATATACATTTATGTCATCTATCCCTTTCAATTATTTGTAAATAGATGAGAAAGAAATGAAGGCAGTACAGATTTCTGCAGATCATGATTGCAGCCATGAAATTAAAAGATGGCTGTATTTTAAAAAAAAGTTATGAAAAATCTGGAATAGATTTTAAAGAGCAAAGACATCACATTAAAAAAGGTCTGTATAGTCAAAACTATCCCCTGGATTCAAGAAGCTTGCGCCAGGTGCAGGTGTAGCGTTGGCGTTCCAGCACCAAATATGGCCGACGAGCAATCCAGGTACGAGCTGTTCCATCTGCACTACCTGTGTATGCTACGCCCGGACAGCTCCCAGCCCCTGTATGCTAATTACCCCAGTTGCAGCAGTGTAGCATGCAAATGAAGGTATTTAGCGATCCAGGAAGTGGTGCAGGCATAGTGTAAGCATGCAGAAATGTAAACCATAAAAAAGTTTTCATTTTTGCAAACATAAAATCGGAGCCATGACAGCCTGCCAAACACATGTATTATATCGCTGATATATGCCAATGGCTAAATATATAGCAATTGGCATGAAAAAATGTACAAAATATAAAAAGAACATTTAATTTCATTTTTCGCACTATCGTGAAGTTTAAGCGCAGGGCAGTGGCGCCAAACCAGATCACAAGAAAAATAGAAACATATAGAATAAAACTGCAATCAAACACATATCATGATTTTCCCATAATAGTCAGTGGCAGGGATGTTACACCACACCATGGTGCAAGGGTTGCTAAGGGGCGGTGACAGCGTTTTGCGCGTTAGCTAGGAATTAGTAGGCAATGCCATGCAAATGAGAGGAGTAATAGTGAATCGCAGATTCCCCGCTGATGTAAGGATGCACCTCACAGCATAGCGTTATAACACAGAGGTGTGCCCTTCAGATAGAAATGACATCAAGAGAGGGGTGTGTCACCTTTGCTGTAAGCAGATTAGAGCATTGCTACTCCGGTGTCCCGTAGTTAAGCAAAGCTGCAGGAAAGGGGTGTGTTAAGCTGGCTATAGCTTTGCTTAGCTGAAAGCACACAAGGTAACTGAGTATGCATGTGAACAGAGATTAAAATGCGCTTAAACTTGGTAAACAGGTATGCACAGTGCGCACCGGAGCTGAAACAGGAAGGATATAGGAAAATAATAAGGAAATGCTGCAGCAGGGAAATTGGAGTACAAATGACTAACACTTAGGAACCTACAGTGGGCCATTGACAACAGCTAACAAGGCTGTAAGCAGCTACCTGCAGAACAGGACAGGGGAGGAGCTGTACTGTAAAGAAAACAGTAAAGTGTCACAGCAGAACAAAGCAGATTTGCAGAATATCAGCTACAAGACATCTTTTGCAAGACATGACTGGATAGGGAAAGTACAAAACAAGTAAGACGGCAGGTGGAGGCATGACGATAATGGGAGGGGGTCCTGGTATAAAAGTGAATTAAAGGGCAACAGATTAATCAAGGCAGGCAAGCATAACTCCAAACTAAAGTCCCCACACTTGCAGCACTCACTGTAAAACCCATAATTAAGATATCCTGCATCTGGAATTGCTCATACACACCCAATGATATCAGCAGCATACATAGCACAATAGTATAAAGTGTGAAAGCACCTCACACACACTTGTGTATTCCCATACACTCTACACCATTGGTGTATACAGATGGGGAAATTTTAATATGTACATGTTAGGGGCTGCCATAGCTTTGATCCACCAACATGTGTTGGAGACTGAAGGTGGTGTGGAGGATGATGCTCACAACCACCCCAGGCACCAGATGAGGAGAAGAGTGTTCAGATCCAGGGTAACCTACCAGGGGCTACATGATCTGGAGATAGTAGAGCATTACAGGGTGGAGATGGACACCCTACAGCCACACCTCAGAGCCAGAACAAACAGAGGGGAACCCATCCCAGTGGATACGAAGGTATGTGTAAGCCTGAGAATACTAGCTACAGGTACCTTTCAAAGGCCAACTGGGGATATCATGGGGATCTCACAGGCATCAGCATCTAGGGTACTTCAACAGTTCCTGGATGCCATGTTACCACATGCCAATGAGCACATATACTTCCCCCGAATGTAGGAGGAGTTGGCCAGCAATATGCATCTCTTCCACCATGTGGCAGAATACCCGGAGGTACTGGGTGCAATAGACTGCACGCACATACACACCAAATTACCACTTGGTGAGCAGGGTAGGCATTACATAAACCGCAAGGGATACCCTCCATCAACTGCCAGGTCATGTGCAATGCCCAGGGCATTATCATGGATGTGTGTGCTAGCAGCCCTGGAAGCTATCATGACTACCACATCTGGCATGCCTCACAGCTGTATCAGGTATTTGCCAAGGGGGACATATCCCATATGGCCACCCAGTGGGGGGATGCTGGCTATGCACTGGAACCGTGGATGATGACTCCCATCAGAAATGCACACACCCCCATGCAAGAACGCCATAATAAGGCACACGCACAAACCAGAATCATCATAGAGCATGTGTTTGGGATGCTTAAATCACGGTTCTGTTGCTTGGACATATATGGTGGAGCCTTGCAGTACTCTCCAGGCACATGTGCCCATATCTTCATAGTATGTGTCATGCTCCACAATATGATCCTATGGAAACAGCTGCAGCAGGAACAGAATAGTGAAGGCCCTCACAGCCCACCACCATTGCCAAGGGCCCCACAGGCACAGAGGTACTCAGACCATGGACACCCTGAGCCAGCCCCAGTAAGCAGACGGAGGCATGCCCAGTATGCCCATGTCTTGGCAAGAAGGGAACATATAGCACACATAGTACAGTGTAGGCACCTAGGGACTGACACCTTTCACCACCTGCACACACAGTAAAAATGGATGGCACCACACAAGACTACCTGTAAATTGTCATGCATAGGCAGTCTACTGTGTGCATCCAACATAGGCAGCCCTCAACTATTGCATACACAACCGCCATTGGCACAAGGTAAGTCAACACCTGAACAGTAAATTAAGCTATCAGCAGTGCTAGTGAGGGGCTGTGTATAATGCAATTAGGAATGTAGTTTCAAAGCATGGAAAGTTTCTGTGACAGGAATCTGTCCCTCCAGCATCTTTTAGTTATTGTTGTGGCAAGGTTTAGCTCACTACAGCATTTGGCTCACTGTGACATGGATTCCCATAGGTGGAGCATATCTATTAAGCCTGAGTTGGACATGGCTTTGTTGACCAGCAGAGATCATCTCTGAGTAAACGAGATGCCACTGAGTAAAGCAGGAGTTTATTCAGCCTGGCTGCATAAGACATATGTTTGAGGCCAGTAATCCTCTTGGCAAGGTATGTTCGTGGACCTTCCAGCTTTCAGAAGTGTCTTCTGAGGTACATCCCAAATGGGTTATTATACTCTATGATGGGACTGATGAGTGATGAATAAATGGGTACTATAACCTCAGTATGTCTAGATGCGAACCCTTTAGTAATCAGATGGCCTACATAGAAGGATGTCCTAACTACTTTGGAGATATGATTGTCAAAGGAGAGATCACTATCTAACTTAGTCCCCAGATACCCTATTACCTTGTCGGTATTAAAGTGTCTGCCACTTATGTGTTAATATGTGGGTGTTTAGTTTTTCCAAAATGGAATGACCATGCAGTTTGTGGCACTTAGCTGTAGTCCATGACTTTGACACCCTGTGTCAGTCTCTGTGAGGCCCCTTGAAGGATATCTGTCTCAGCTGGACTGTCATTTATGGCTCCCAGTTTGCAGTCATTGCCAAATATGGTCTGCCGTAGTCCACCTGTGTTTGCCTGTACCTCTGAGAAGTATATGCCAAACAGTAGGGGTCCAAGGACTGAGTCCTGTGGGACACCAGTTGTGACTGGTTAAGAGTTGGACCTGGAGGCTGATAGTCTTACCATGTGGGTTCTGTGTGTAAGCCTGTTGGCAACCCATCCTGTGATGTATGGGTTTATGTACAGGCTGGTGAGGTTATTAATAATACCTGAGTGGGGAATGCTGTCAAAAGCCTTGGCGAGGTCCAGGTAGTATGTGTGAACCACCTCTCCCCTCATCTAATGTCTAGGTGATTGTCTGTAAGATGTCAAACAGGTTCAGTAGGCATGATCTGCACTCAACCAAGCTTACCTGGGTTGGGTCAAGCGTTTGGAAGTTACCAATGTCTTTGTCAATGAGTGCCATGAGGATGCACTCCATAGCTTTGCAGACCAGGCTAGTCAGGCTTATGGGGTGGTAGTTACCATGGTCAGTTGTGTTTCCACCTTGGTGGAGTGGAATAACTGTTGCTATGCACCATTGTATGGGCATGTAGCCTGTGTAGAGGCTGAGGTTGAAAAGCTTAATTAGTTGGGGGTTGGTTTGTCTTGTGGTGTTTGCAAGATGCAGTCTGGGACACCATCTGCCTCCACTGATGCTGTGTTTTGCCATCTGAGAGGGCCATTTCCACCTGTGTGTCTCTTGAATGGGGCTTTTTTGGGAATAACTTTTTTAACCCTTTGTGGTTTACCTGTGCCCATGTGGGTGTATATATATATATCTGTGTGAGTGCAGGAGGTGCCATTATCAATGTGGTGCATGGGTCACTTGGTAGACCACTACCATTGTCAGAACTAACATTGCCAGTGTTACCTAGAGTGTTATTCACAAATATGCTAAAGAGGCAATTACTATGAACAATTAGTATAAACAGCAAACCTTTTTCTGAATTCTGTATTTCAAGGTCGAGTGGTCTGATCCCCATACTTTTAAAAAGTTTAAACAACTTTTGGTAGTTGGGCTGTTCTTTTCACAAGGTCAGGATTGTGTTACATTTTTTTTTAATAAGAGTGGCAGACGCACACACACACATATTTATACATACATATATATATATATATATAGAGAGAGAGAGACAGAGAGACAGTTACCCTCTGAAAGATCAAACATTGCTTGTGTAAAAGAATGAGCACTCATATGAGCAGATGCTTATATAAATGGAGTTTTTTAGAGCCTTTTTTATGGGATCATGGGGGAGTAGGGTAAGAGAATTTACCCTTTTACTCCTCTATCATTGTCGCCTCACAGTAAGATGCTGTCTGGTTCGATTCTCAGCTAGAGCGTCTTCTGTGAGGAGGCATGCGTGAATGGGTGTACCTTCGTTGAAGGTTATGCATCAGGGCTGGCAACTCGGCATGTAAAAATCAACTGCCAATCATTAGCGGACTGGAGTTCCGCTGTGGCGACCCCTAACCGGGAAAAGCCGAAAGACACAACAACTCCTCTATTGTGTGACATTGGAGTTATTAGATGTAATCAGCAAATCAGCAGGGGTTGGGGGGGGGGGGGGCTGTAAAGTGTTCACTCTCTAAACTTTGCACTTGATAATGTTTATTATTTGATGAGACACACACACACACACACACACACACACACACACACACACACACACACATCTATCTCTCTCGCCCTATATATATATATATATATATATATATATATATATATATATATATATATATATATATGGGTCCCCTTCACACACACACACACATATCTATCTCTCTCTCTCTCTCCCTATATATATATATATATATATATATATATATATATACATATATATATGGGTCCCCTTCACATTAACGAAATGCCACTTACCCAACTTTCCCATGATCGAGCCAAGAACACCGACAGGACATAACACCGACCACTCAGAACACCGAAGGGTAACTAACGGAAAGGCAGTGCTTGGCCAGCATGTCGATGTTTGCCCCTTACCTCCACGATAGTGTGATCTCAGAGTCAGTATATTTAGTTTGGGGGGTGTGGGGGTGAAGCCCCCCCATGTAGGTGTGTTTTCTTTGTTTCCATTGTATTGTGCTTGTCAGGTTGGCCAACAGGTTACTTACTGTTAGTTACCCACCGGTGTTTCAAGCGGTCTGTGTTATGTCCTGTCAGTGTTCTCAGCTCAATCATGTGAAAGTCGGGTAAGTGGCATTTTGGTAATATGTGTATACAGATAGAGATAGAGAGAGAGAGATAGAGATAGAGAGAGAGAGAGAGAGAGATGTGTGTGTGTGTGTGTGTGTGTGTGTGTGTGTGTGTGTGTGTGTGTGTGTGTGTGTGTGTGTGTATATATATATATATATATATATATATATATATTTGTATACATATATAGATATAGATATATGTATATAGATATAGATATACATATATGGCTATAAAAAACAAAAAGACAAACCCAAGGTGATCACCAGGCTGACTATAATAAAACTCTTCTTTAATAAAAAATAGGAAATAAAAACTTAAAATAGCAGGACATGCTCTTTCGGGTTAAGCTCTTGTTCAAATCTGCCATTAGAGGGTAAAATTAAACCTTTATAGTTAAAGCTAATAAATCAAAGTTGCTCCTTTCAGACACAGACTTTTAGTTATCCAATCAGTGTCCTCCACACGAATCTACACCTCTTCATGTGGATAGGTTCACACTCACTTGAATGTGATTGTGATTCTTTTATCCAGCTAATTGCATAATGTTATCGCTGACTTAAGAAATCAAATAACTTATTTCAGACATTGCCTTTTAGTTGACCAATCAGTATCTTCCGGATGAATCTACACCTCTCCAATGTGGAGAGATCCACACTAAAGACAAATATCCATTAGCATTGTAGTTCTGTTATCCAACTAAACACACAGTGTTGTAGCAGGATTTCCTTTCATTGTTCTTAGGGTCATAAGTGGAAATAGTAAAAGTAATAGAGATATAAATAGTACAAATAATAATAATAGTATACAGCCCAAAACCTTTTAAAATGTTTGCAGTATATATTCAGTTCTTCTTCTTCCAGTTTATCTTTACTCCTGAGTGGGTTATGAAGATGTAAGTGGTGTAAATATTCATAAAGCAGATCAAATATCTTACATCCGATCATAACTTGCTATGCAATTTACACCCCTTAAGGGCAGGTTTGAGAGGTAAATTGGCATTTAGACCAGGTGGCTGATATGTATGTGAATAATTTTCAGTGTAACTAACACCCCGACATATAACATCCTACATTCTTATAATTCATATCTCCTTTGGTAGATCTGTCTTGAGTTTTCTATAGATCCCACCCCCTTTAAAACTGCACCTATTATATCTGGTGGCATATATTTATGTTCTTTGATTTTGAATGTGTACTTAAACCAGTCTTTTATATCCCCCACCATCCTTATTGTACTTGTCCCCCTATTAAAAATAACTGAAAAAATACATGCATGGTATGTGGGTGAAGGCAAAATAAAATAAAATAACACAATAAAAGCACTGAGAAGAAGTTAAAAGCTGTGCTCTTCTAAGATAGACATGCTGCTGTCAAATTACATGCAGATGGTGCATCCATAGGTTCATGCTAGGCTAATAGCTTTTGTAGGCCATTTTAAACCTAGGCCCCATGTGAGAATCAAACCCTGCACCTTGGCTTTTGGAAGGTAAATACCTTAACTATTAGGCCACCATCTCTAATTTTTCCCAAAATTCCTAATATTCCACCTGCCTTTGATATACCACAGAATATAACTTAGCTAATGACAAAAGGGAAAAGCAGGTATACACTTTTGGTAACTAGGTTTATTGCTTTAACATACAGAAACAGCATACTAGAAGAAGTTCAACAGTAACCAAGAACTACAAACAAAGTGTGGCTCTGCTCAGCTTTGAGACTGAGGAATCTCACCACGTATGCTGCATGTCATGTATTCTGTTTCATGTTCTCATTTTATCTTGTTTTGTCTGGCACATTTTGGCATCAGGTCTAATTAACGGTCTTTGAGGCCTGGAACATCTTTTTCAGTATAGTACTTAAAATGAAAGTGAGAATATTGTCATGCACTTCTTATAAACTAACCTACAGTCTACAAGTCATAGATGGACCTAAAGCAGGATTAATTTCTGACGGAATTATAGACCACAATACTTCCGAACAAAATCAGGGTCTTATCTTGAGAATAAGCAAATTAACTTATCACTGGAATGTCTGCAAAACTATTGGGCCCAGCAATAACTTTAAATATGAAGGCTGGCATAAAACATACCTTTGCATTAATTGACTTGAACCTAGCTCTTGAGGTAAATATCAAGGTTTTTAGCCTCCTCTTTATTATCTGGCCCACTGGGGTAGTGTTATGCTGTTTCCTAAGTTTGACTTCATTAGTTACTAAAGGGGAATAATACCTAAATATAGCATGCTGTTCCACATTTTTTGTCTTAGTTCAGGCACATTTAAACACTTCTGTACCCAGCTGGTAGTTCTATTAGACCGCAGAGTCAATGTCATGCCCTTAATTATACCACTTCAGAATCGGTAAACTAGTAGTGCAGTGCTAGCTGGAGAGTTAAGTCTCACAGTAAAACTGACACCAGCCAAAAGAATCCCAGTAAGATATACATTGCCTGTCATACAAGACTGGAGCTCAGAAGTTGTAAGAGGAGTTTTTAATTACCTGAGGAAGTAGGAACAGTGAGTGAGTTATGCAGAAAGGGTTGGCCTATAGCCACCTTTGGATTTAGATTCAAGTTCTTCCTGAAACTGTATCCACATGTCAAGCCAGAATACCACCGGACATTTCTCATGAAATCATCATCACATTAACATCTTATGTCAGCTTCTGAGAAGATATATGTGTCTCAGCTAACATCTGGTCAAAATTTAACAACAACAAACCCTGGTTTACTGCTAAACTTAAACAGCTTCATCAAGCCAAGGAAGATGCCTATAAAAGTGGGGATAGTACACCTTTTAGACAGCAAGGAACACACTGACGAAATAAATCAAGGTGACTAAAAAGAACTATTGTGAAAAGCTGAAAAACAGTTTCTAGCCAATGATTCTGCACCAGTGTGGAAAGGTCTACAAAACATTACAAACTACAGGAAACTATCCCCTCTACACTGCAGCTAATTATCAGCTGGCTGATGACTTGAATGCTTTTTACTGCAGGTTTGATAAGCCTAAGACTACAAATGACACTGTTACCAGATCTGTCAGTGTTCAGACTTACATGACTCTCTCTTCCACACATTCTCATATTCAACGTGCATTAATTATCTCTGTGGAGGATGTCTATCATTGTTTTTTAAAAGACAGCAAATTAAGAAAGCAGCAGGTCCAGATGGGGAATTCATCCTCCTGTTTAAAAACATGTGCTGATCAACTGTCTCCTATTTTTACTTGGATTTTTAATAAATCATTAGAGCTGTGTGAAGTTCCCTTATGTTTCAAACAAACCAAAATCATTCTAGTGCCTAAAAAATCCACTATAACAGGACTGAATGACTACAGGCCTGCTGCATTGACATCAGTGATCATGAAGACTTTTGAGAGGCTGGTGTTAGCTCACTTGAAGGATATTACAACTCCCTCATTAGACCCCCTTCAGTTTGCTTATTGAGAGAACCAGTCAGTGCATGATGCAGTTAATATGGGCCTGCACTATATCTTGCAACATCTTGACAACCCAGGGACATATGCAAGGATTATGTTTGCGGACTTCAGCTCTGCATTTAATACAATCATTCTAGAACTTCTTCACTTGGAACTCTCCCAGCTTTCCATTCCTGCTTCCACCTCTCAGTGGATCACCAGTTTTCTAACCAGTAGGAAACAGCAGGTGAACTGGGGAAATTAATATCTAGCTATCATAAAATCAATACAGGTGCCCCCTCAGGGTGTGTGTTCTCCCCACTGCTATTCTCCCTCTACATTAATGACTGCACTTCTAAGGAACCTCTGTCAAACGTAATAAATATGCAGACAAAAGAAGCTATCATTGGGCTGATCAGGAATGGTGATGAGTCTGCATACAGATGGGAAGTTGAACAGCTGCCCCTTTGGTGTAGTCAGAATAATCTGGAACTGAATACTCTTAAAACTGTCTGACAGTGGACCGTGGGAGTGGTACTACAATATTATCCCCCTTATTTATATTTAACACTGTTGTGTCAGTTGTGGAATCCTTCAGGTTTTTGGGACTTGAAGTGGGAGACCAATGTAGGATCCATCATAAAAAAGGCACAACAGAGAATGTACTTTCTGCAATACCTGAAGAAGTTCAACCTCCCATAGGAACTGTTGATTCAGATCTATACAGCAGTTATTGAGTCTGTTCAAAGCTCATCCATAAGAGTGGGTTGGATATCTGTCTAATCATGACAAAAATAGGTTACATCGAATAGTCAGGTCTTCCGAAAATATCATTGGTGCTAGCTTGCCCTCCTTACAGGACCTGTACTATTCCAGAGTCATGAAAAGGGCAGGGAAAATCATCACCGACCCTTCACATCCAGGCCACTGTCTTTTTGAACTATTACCATCAGTCAGAAGTTATAGATTAATACGCACCAAAACAAGCAGATATAAGAACAGTTTTTTTTTTTCCATAGGCCATCAATTTCATAAAAGGTTAACTCAGCTTATTAGGTTGGGGTATTCTTTTTCCCAAGTCTCCGAGGATTCTACGGTATTGTTTACATATTGCTAATGCTTGTTTATTTCAGTATTTCTTGCACTGAGTTGCACTTTGCACCTTGTATATGTATGTATTTTTACTTTTTTGTCTTGTTCTTAATAGTTGCGTGTATGTCATTTGTCTTGTTCTTAATAGCTGTATGTATGTCATTTATGTTATTCACACTTGGAGGGTCACTGAAACTGGAGTCAAATTCTTCATATGTGCACATACTTGGCCAATAAATGTGATTCTGATTCTAATGATTGGTAGACAATATATTGGCTCTTAAGAAAGGTAAATGTCAGCTGGTTAACCCTGTTCAAGCAATAATCTCCATTCACCATCATTCTAAAGTCGTGCTGCAGATCAATCACAAATCTCATGTGGGTTTTCAGAAAAGCAATTGTGGTTTAAATCTGAAAGTATACATCATGGATGGGTAATCTAAGTATGCTTGAGTGATGGGGCAATCCAAATCATTATACATATTTCTGGGTCTTGCACTATTTCAAATAAACTTTGAAATTTTTGCATGAGCAAAAGAAAAAACAAGCTTTATTTAAACTCTTGTTGATATCCATAACATAGGCTAGAAATGGTATGACCATGATTTTAATTGCTTGCCAATGCCCACCAATGACTGAAAAGGAGAGACAGGGAGGGAGAGAGGGAAAGAGAGAGCGAGATCTAGCTGTCCAAATCACACGGAGTGTTTTATTTTATGGCATCAGTGTGTATTGATGCATTAATTTATTATTGGTATATAAGTAAATATCCTGAAATTTTATTGTGACAGCCCTGCTAAAACTTCCCCTCTCCAGTTATGTGGTCAGTTTTTACAGTAATGGGATGTAGAGGGACTGCACAGAGCTTGTCCTTACATAATTAGCAATCGTTTAATGATTCAGTAAGTTAATTACTTGCAGTGCCCTGCCTAAGGGAAAGATGAAGGCTTTTGAGGTGACAACAGCTGATCTTTACTAGGGCCAGAAATATGGAATGTAGATTTCTGATCACACATCAGAAATTAAATAAAATGTGAGGCCCTCAGCCTCCATTGCTGTCTTTAATAAAGAAGTCATCTGACTGAAGACCTTTTCTGCACTGAATGTGTCTATGGCCCAGGTACTGTTAACATTTTAAACTGCCATGAGAATATAAGGAAACCATATGCAAATGGTCTGAAAGATCTATACAATGTACAAAACGAGCTTGCGCACAGCTCCAAAGTCACTTCCATAGCTGTTATAAGTTGTGATCCAATATTTTAACTAGAATTATGGTCTTTAAATTTAAGATGAGTCTAAGATTCAGAGTATCACATACTGTTAGCTGGTTTCAAACTAAGTGTGATTACGGTGGGGTAATCCATACCTGACCAAGCAAAATGTCAACAGAGAACTATGAGAACAAGGAGGCAGTTTCCTTTGAATGTTGTTTATGGAGTTGCATGCTGAGACCATTAGGTCATGGATTTATCAGATCTGAGGGACATAATTCCCTTTTTTACCTCTGCTAATATAAGTGAGCACCTAACAAGTGTATGCTTTTCTTATTTTATCTAGGCTAGATCCTTCTGTATATAGACTAGTAATATCTGCAGATTACACTTTACCTGGAGATGCAAATAATGCATTCTAAATAAATTCCACTGCAATAACTTTAAGATGCAATAATTTGTTTTTCTTCCTTCTTTGGTCAGGCAAGACACTGATGCTTGTTTGTCTTCCCAGTCAAACAGCTGTGCAGGAATTTGATATAGTTAGTCCTGTAACATCAGCTGTCATTTAAATGTATTTTGTTAGACAAAAATACAGTATTCTCTTTGTATAAGTCTAGAAATGCAATCGTATTAAAGCAGACCTTCACACTGCATACCTCTCAATTGTCCAGATTTTCACAGGATGTCCAGATTTTTACCTCATATTTTTGTCTGTTCCTTATAAAATCGGTGTTCAGACAAATCACTGGTATGATCTGAGGATTGTAGTTACTAAATAATTACATGCATTTGAGTTTCAGACTTCATACCCTTTAGGAAAATGCATACCAAGATAATTCCTGTTATTCTAGCAACTTTCTAAGTTTATAAGAGTGATATTTAAAATCTGTCAATGTTTTGGTGCCTTTGTCCCCCCATTATGTCAGGTTTTCTCCAGATTTCTTGCATTAAGAGATTAAGAGGTATGCATCACAGTTTGCATACAGTTATGCACTTTCAATCGGTGGAAATAACCTTCAGTCAAGAATTCTGATAAGAACAGAATGCACTGTACATCAAGGTGCAAACACATTTTGGTTGTATGGCACAAAGCTTGGCATCTAAGGCTAAACAGGCGTGTAGAAACTTGCAGGGTTTGGGGATTATTAGGAAATACTTCAGACACAGTTAAGTTACTTCATTTGCACTGATATGAAGAAAGTAATTGCAGTACAGACACTCAAGTTGTTGTTGTTGTTTGTCTTTCGGCTTTTTCCCGGTTAGGGGTTGCTACACTGGAACTCCAGTCTGCTAATGATTGGCAGTAGATTTTCACGAACGCCGAGGTGCCAGCTCGACGTCCAACCTTCAACTAAGGCATGCCCATTTACGCATGTCTTTCGAACGCCCACCCAACTCCTGGGAAGACATGCAGACTCCACACAAGACACTCCCCGCACTCCAGCCGAGAATCAAATGGGAGAACCTCTTGCTGTGAGGCAACAACGCTACCGCTGCACCACTGCAATTGAGTACAGACACTCAAGTATGATAACAAAAGTCATATCAAATATCTAGCATTACACAATACTAATTATGCCATTCAGGAGGAAAAGAATATGAAGAATATGAGTGCAGAAGCTACAGACTATTTCAGTTTATCAGCACTGTTACTGGAGACAGTATTTGAATGTTGTTGTCATCTACCTCCACTGTACATAATAAAGCATTCTTAACCAAACTACAGTGCATGCAGACTTTATTGTGATATGTGCTAGAAGACTTGGCATATAAATGAGAGAAAAACATCTGTTCAGCCCAATTCTGAGTTCTTAACAGATGAAACATTCATTCCAGTCCCATTCCTTCCCATTCCAGTTTATTCCAGTTATTTCCAGCTCATTCAATTATTCTACACTTCTAACAGTTCTTATAGTGGTGAGCCACCATTGAAGGAGGGACAATATTACAGTTAAAATAAGTCCCAAATCCCCATAGCAACCTTATCAGCAGTCAGACTACATATATCCTATAGAGCAGCAGTATTCCTTCCGAACTTTATTTCAGAAAACCTACAGTACAGTCTCAAAAATCTTCAACAAAGTAAGTGTTCCTTCAGAACATTGCATAAGAAAATCCACACTAAGTCTCAAGCAGCAATGTACATTACCTCAAAAAATCTACAGTAAAGTCTCAAAGAACTTCAGACTCTCCATGATACCGGTGTAAAAGAAATTATCCATTTAACAGCAATGTATCAGAAAACTTCATCATTTCCAAAGCAGATAACATACTTTCAAGTTTCCAATGTAATGACACAGAGGCAAGGAACAATAGGGAGTTTAAAATGCTGCAAGACACCAGGCCACCTTCTTAAAGCAACTTCAACTTTTGTTATGTGAGCATTCATTTTTGTTGCAACACATCTTCTAGGTAAGTCAAACAGTAAACTCAGAAATGTTTATATACATCAGTAAATGTAAATTGTATAAATACATCAAATGTGTGGTATAAAGTTAAAACTTGGGTAAAGCAGTCTAAAACATTGTGCTCCAGAAATGTTAATTTAAATGTTAGGTTTATTAATTCAAATCTTTCTAGACACAAAAGGGTTAAATCTCAGACGCAGACTGCAATAGACACTCATGATTTGCAGAATGAGTCAGCATCTATCAGTATGGTTTTAGACTAAAATAACAGAAATTATTTTTAACGGTCTTCAGAATTCAGTGTAAATGCTACAGCACATGTAATTCAAAATACAGAGTTAAATTGCTGAATTGCAAATACAGACCTAAACACAGTCAGTGTATGTAATATGCAGATTTCCAGACAGGACAAAAATCCAACATTTGCAATGTCTTAAGTTCACGTTATTTCAAATGCAGATGTACAGAATGTAATAAAATTCTAGTTTATTGTTTTCAGAAGCCAGTGCAAACATTGCACTGAGGGGGGATAGGAAGGATCAGAGTGCGGATTTTGATCAGTCTGATAAAGAAACACCAGCACAAATGATAAACAGGCTTCAGGGTAAAATAAAGAAGAAATGCATACTTTAGCTCAAGTCCATGTTATTACTAGCATCTTGAGGCAAAATAAAGAAGAAACACATACCATAGCTCATGTTAGTGCTGTTGATAGTTGTATAAAAAAGGATTTTCAGTTTATATATAAACTGTGTGGCAGTCCAGCATCAAACCAGATTATTTATATGTCATTGTTTAAGACTGAGAGAATCAACAATATTTCATTGTTTACAGAAGACAATATGGAATAATGTAATGATTGATACAGAGACATCAATTTCAGTTACAAACAGACTGCTTCTAGAGGACGTGAGTGCAGGTATGTCAGGATTTGAAGGGTCAAATGTTACTGCAGTGAGCATTTCTAAGTGCAACAGTTCTGTACTAGGTATGAACATTTCATCAGTGTTACATTTTGTTTTAGACTTTGGTAACAAGATTTTATGGAAAAATAAAAATGCTACAGAGTGTACAGTAGTACACACAGATGACACTTGTAAGAATGCACATGCAGTAGAGTGGGCAAATGTACAGAATTTGAATAATCGGTTATGACTAGAGATGTAAGGGGTAAAGATAAAATAAATTCCACTTCAACTGCCACAGCTAAGTGCAGGCAGTCAAGTTACCACATTTTCAGAAACAGCATCTTATTCTCAGAAAGGCTAAAACAGACTGGGAGTAGCCAGTAAGAAAAAAGGTAACATTTTCAGGCTAGTATGCATTTACAGTTCTGGAAGCTCATGTTCTGTATGGCATACCAGAAATGACTATCAAGTTAATTCACAGAATAAAAGGTTTACAGTTACGGATCTGGCAAATAAATGTTTGTGTTATTGTTTTTTATTAGCATAGATTGTTACTACCTTTGAATTGTGGTAATAAAGTGTTGCAATGCATACATAAAATCTTAATATAGACAGAGAATCATTCACAGGTATTAAATGATGTTTTGCTAGTTGACAGAATGTACAATTTAAAGTCAATGCTACATTTTAAAAGTGACAGTGCAGTCAAAAATTCAGATCCCATGCAAGAAAAGAATACAGAATAAATAGAAAATTAAGAAACTTCACATACGTGTGTAAAGGGCAGACAAGTAAATTTCCAGAATCAGATAACTTCAACTCTAGTAATAAATGTGTATATGTGAATGGTTCAAGATTTTATATATTTCATGCAGAAATTGCAGTTTACCAAGCACATCGGTGGCATGGATTTAAGTAAGTGAGTTATCAGATTACAGGCCAGCTCAGCAAGCTGAATTAAAGACAGTACTGTCTGCCATTAAACAGTATGGCAAAGGCAAATTTAAAATTATTAGTGACAGTTTTATGCAGTGACAGTTCTTACTAGTTATCCAAGAAAACTGTAGTAGACATTAATGATAAATTTTTGCAGCATTCAGTAGTACTGAAAGAGTTTATTGATGTCAGTTAAGAAAACAGCTATATGTAAAGAAACAGGGAGAGACCTGCACACTGAAGAAATTCTTTTGTAAATTACAATCTGAGGATCACAGAGTAAACATAGAAAGCTCAACAGTTAAGAGTAATTTTATTGAGGTGCAGAAATGCAAACACTGTCAAAATATTTATAGTGTCAGATTACTATTTTAATTTAATTTGAGGTTATGACAGGGAAAAATAATGCCACTGATGTTTTTGTTTCATTTAATAATGATGTTACAGCCTTTCTATGTCACTATAGTACATTATCAGTTCAGTTTCAGACGTGCAAGAGTGCATTTATTAGTAACATAGGTCTAGTTGACTGCAGTACATTATTAGTTTACTTACAGGCTCACACGAGTTTATTAACAGCATATGTTTATTTCATACTGAAAATGTAAATAAAGTCAGAGAGCAACAAACAATGCTATCAGTTTATAATTGTTAAAGCTGTGAATGTTATTTTAAGGACCTGACAACTTCATTTTTTGTGCTTTGCAGATAATGCTACAAAAGACTCTGTCAGCTTTAGATATTTAAATAATCTCCAGGTTGATTTTTCCAGAATGCATGTTTAAATACTGTCAATAAAGATATTATACCAGCCACCCAGCCCTGCACAAGAGATGTAAAAAGGGGGGGGGTTGGATGGTCTACGTGTAATAGGGACAAGGACATTGGGACATTAAAGTGGCCTTTCCAATACTTGAGCAGTGACTAGGACAATGCACAATAAGACCTAAACTTGGCAAGAGCTGTAGTGCACAACTCAAGTATCTACAGAAAGACAAGATTATTTTTCAATGTTTGTTTAAATGTTTTTCAGTTATCTAAACAAAAGTATTATTTAAAGTTAAAATGTGCATAAACAAATGTGGATTTATGCAGATTAGAGTTAACACAAGTTTGCAAGTGTTTTATGTTATCAGACAATTGTATAACAGCACTAGTTTTCAGTTTATGCTTTTATCTGTGTTCAAATGATACTAACAGAAAGTATTTTTCTACTAATGGTTTTATTAGCAGAATAGAATATTTACCCAATTTCAGTTTATATTTTATCTCTACTCAGCTAACACTGGCAGAAAAGGTATTCCTTTACTATTAGTTTAGTATTCCTTTAGTCAGCTGTCTATCAGGTGCCAGTATCCAACACATAACATTAACAAACACACTCAGGTCACTTCATAACAAGTACAAGTATGACTCTGTCATTGTCCATGTGCATGGGAATGACCTGAGATGCACCTCCCTGGACTACATGTAAAGAAACATGGTGGAGCTCTCGGATTAAGTGGCCCAGGCAGGTATGACCCTGGCCCTGAGCAGCATCCTACCATCACCTAGAATGATACCATAGTATAAACAGAAAATGAGTGACTTCAACATTTGGCTAATTTTCTGGTGTCATTCTAAGGGGATTAGGTATCTGTCTGCTTAGGATGACATGATTGACAGACCTCGATGCTTTGCCAGAGATGGCCTGCATCTCTCACCCCTGGGTTTCCGGGTACTGGCTAAGGCTCTTGCAAACCCTATAGTGCCTTTTTAGGCAGTGTTCCAAAGACCAAATTACCACTGTAACAGCTATAAATAAATGCAATCTGAGGTTCATGCTGCTCAATGCTAGAGGTCTAAATCTCAAGATGCACTCACTCAAACCTCTCCTCAAAATGGAGAACATTGGCATTTGTGTTGTAATGGAGACCTGGTTTAAAGCAGCAGAAAGCACCCCTGCACTACCAAGCTATAACTCATTCCACATCTTTTGGCCCCAGAACATGGACTGAAGCTCCAAATGCAGTGCTGTCTGCATATTCATAAAGGATATGTACAACTCCAGACTAGTAGCCCAGCAGAATGCATTTGAGATACTCCAGGTACAACTAACATTGGGTAAGACAGCGATTCAGGTCATAGCCTGCTATAGGTCCCCAGCCATGTCCCAAGACTCTCACTCTACATTCCTAAGTATCCTGGAAACTATTAAGATCCAACCCAACACTCTCATACTAGGTGACTTCAACTACCCCTCCATCAGGTGGGAAAACTACTTATGCACCAAAGTACCGGCCCAACACTTCCTGGAATTCATCACTTCCAATGCCCTGGACCATCTCATTCTTAACCCACTAGAGGAAGCAACATCCTTGATCTGGTTATTACTAACATGAGCAACTGTTGCTCTACACCAATAGTGAATTCCTTCCTGGTTAGATCCGACCACAAACTAATCACTATGGAAATCCATATCCAACCCACACCCCCTGCAAAGGTATCCACCATGAAAAACTTCTCCAAAGCTGACGTTTGACTCAAAAAAACAGAGGTGGCTAACTTCACAGCACCCATACCAATGGAAAATAGATGGATGGCTTCCGAATCCTACATCAATGCACTGTACGAACAGATACATAAATGCATGGAACTAGCCATAGCCAACAGAACCAAGACTTTCACCTCCAAAAATGGAAGCCAGTCTGGTGGTCCCCTTCCATTAATAAACTCTACAACAGAAGGATGAAACTGTTGCAGAAAAAGGTGAAGTCCCAAGACTGGAAGAATTCCCTTATTAGCCTCAACAAAAAGTTGAGATCCCTCATCAAAATCTCCAAAGCCAGCTATGAAGGCAGAATTGTGGCAGACACTAAAAACAACCACAGAGCCTTCTAGAGTTATATCAAGAATCTCCATGGCATAATACCCAGATTTGCTCTGAGCTACTGCACAATGGTACCTCCTATACTGAGCCAAGAGTTATTGCCAACATATTGGCTGACAGATTCAGTGCCAACTTTACCCCCCCAAAGGACCAATCTCAATATAAGAAGAATGCCAGGCACCCAGCATTACAGTAGCACAGGTTAAAGCTGCATTGTCTAAGGCCAAGAATACAGCTTCCATGGGACCCAACAATATCCCTGGCTGTGTTCTATATCAATTACAAAGTGAACTGGCACCACATCTGTGTGCTCTGTTCACTCCCAGCCTCACCTCAGGCTTTGTCCATACCAAATGATGCACTGCTACAATCATCCCTCTACATAAAGGGGGAGCAACTACAGATCCTGGGAATTATCACCCCATTAGCCTGATGAGTTTGATATGTAAGACTATGGAGTGCATCATCATGGACCTAATTAACAAGGATATAGGGAATATCCAAACTCTAGATCCCACACAATTTGGTTTTATGAAAGGTAGATCATGCCTGCTCAACCTGCTTGACTTCTTTGAGTCAGTCTTCAGAGTGGTGGATGAAGGTAAAGCAGTTCATGTAGCCTACCTTGATCTGGCCAGGGTCTTTGATACCATTCCTTACTTAGGAATTATTGATAAACTCAGCAAACTAGGCATCAACCCCTATATCATTAGGTGTGTTGCAAATTGGCTCACAGATAGAACCCACAGTATGAAAGCAGTGGACTAAAAGTCAGACTGATGACCAGTCACAACTGGAGTCCCACAGGGATCAGTCCTGAGTCATCTCCTATTTGGCATCTACTTCTCAGAAGTCCAGGCCAACACGGAGCAACTCTAGCTGACCAGATTCACAGATTACTGCAATCTGGGAGCCATGGTTAACTTCCCAAGTGATGCATACATCCTACAGGAAGGCCTCACTGAGACCAATGACTGGTGTCGAAACCATGGCCTTAAGAGTAATGCCAAAAAATGCATCATCATCCCCTTTGGATAAACCTTAGTTCCCACTAATTACCACATTGATGAGAGCCCACTGAACACTGAAGGCATTATAAGAAATCTGGGGACACAGGTTGACAGCAACCTCTCCTTCGACCACCACATTACTACTGTGGTCAGAAAGTCCTTCTATGTGGCACATCTCATTACCAAGGGTTTTGCCAACAGGAAGAAAAAGGCCATCATTTCTCTGTACTCTTCCCTCATTTGACCATTCATAGAGTATAATGCCCCATTTGGCATATACCTCACTAGACACATGTCTACCTATATGGACAGACTCAGAAAACTCCAGCTATTCTCTGTCTCACATCATCTACTAAGAGGCGATCTCTGCTTGACTTACAAATCTATATCTGACCCCAACTCTGTTAGAAATGCTACATCTAAAGAAATCCCAATCCTTCCACACCACATGCTCCAGAGACCTCACCCTCATTACCACAATCAACAGAACATGCTAGAGGGGCAGGTTTCTCATCCAGAGACTGCCCATGCTCTGGAATAGACTTCCCATACATGTCAAGCAGAGCACCTCACTGTCCATCTTCAAGAAAAATCTTGATGAGTGGATGGGAAATAGAAAATTCACCCCGGGGATCACTCCAGTGGCTCTACTTGATAGAGGCACTGGGAACTAATGACGGGAGGCACAATGCCAGGGCACCTTTATGGGCTAGGCTTGTAAAGGCCCCAGGGCCATTAGCCTAGTACCCACCTATGAACCTGTGAACCTATTAGTTTAGTTAGTTTTCAGAACATAACATTTATTCACAGCTATTTTAGATGTTTAGTATAAATATGTATCACTTCAGTATAAATTTCAGTCAAGTTTCAGAATATGACATTCTTACTCAGTTATACATTTCTAACAGCATTACTAGACAGTTTACAACATGCAGTTACATCACACCTCACATTTTTCAGTCATTAGTTTTAAGGGTAAAGTGACAGAATTATTTGTAACAGGCTTATTAACATAAGTTATCTAAAGAATAGGTAGTAATAGCTATTTAATATACTCAGTGAATAACAGATCAGGCTTAATGTGTTAATTAATTTACTTAATAAAGTGCTCCTTACATATAATTATTGTACATTAGACAGAAAGTTAAAAAGACACTGACAGGGAATGCAAAGGTATAGATCTGAAATATAGAAAGCATAGATTTTAGTAAAGGTACTTCGGCAATTATAGCACATAGATATTTACAGGATATTTAAGATGCAAATTTAAAAGGCAAACATCTATTACAACCCACATAATTTAAAAAGGTAAATAGAGAGGATTATTAGTAGTAAATCTAGCTGAAGATTTACAGACACACATTAATACAGTATATGGTAATTATGCTTCATGATACGTATAAAAAGATAGTTTACTAGTTATAACACTTTAGAGATTTGCTCAGTTATAATTAAATCATAAAGTTAAGAGACTTCAATCCAAACAGACCATAAATGTTCAAGTGTCACCTAGTCAACAAAACTAAAATTGAAAGTTTATTTATAAGATAGATCTAGTGATCATTATAATATCCTCCACAGACCATATAATAGATTTATAAAGTAAATACAGATGTAAATTCCATTTCAATAATCTCAGAGATAATTGCTGCTGAATAAATTCTACATATATACAGTTAGTAAAATAAACCTTGCATAGGCCTGAAAATATAAGGTTAGGCCTGTGTCTTCATTTTATATTTCATATTTTAAAGTAACTATAGAAGAAGATACTGTGTGTGTTCAGGTATCTCAAGAGGAGCTGTAAGACCAGAATTTGTTTAAATGCATTTTGTTAGACAACAATATGGTTTTCTATTTGCATAAGTCTAGAAATGCAGCCATATTAAAAGAGGCCTTTACAGCCTGCATACAGTTTCAGCAAATGCACTTTCAAATGGTAGAAATAACCGTCAGTCTAGAATACTGATTAAGAACAGAAAGTGCAGTAAATCAAGTACAAACACATTTTATTTGTATGGCACAAGGCTTGGAAGCCAAGGCTAAAGAGGCATGTAAAAACTTACAGGGTCTTGGTATTATTAGGAAATACTTCAGGCATTGTTAAAGTTAGTTCAGTTGCACTGATATGCAGAATGTTATTGCAGTAGAGACACTTGAGTATGATTGCAAATGTGGGGTCAAGCATCCAGCATTCCAGAATATTAATTATACTATTCAGCAGGAAAGGAATATGAAGAATATGAGTGCAGAAGCTGCAGACTATTTTAGCTTATCAGCACTGTTATTGGAGACAGTATTCAGATATTGTTGTCATTTACCTCCACTGTACATAGTAAAGCATTCTTAACCAAACTAAAGTGTGGGCAGACTTTCTTGTGAAAGGTACAAAAAAGCCTTGGCACATAAAGGAGAGAGAAGCACCTGTTCAGCACAATATTGGGCAACTAACAGATAAATCATTCATTCCAGTTTCTTCCAGTTATTTCTAGCTCATTGTAGTATTCTACAGTCCCATCAATTCTTATAATCCTTAGAAAATGGATTGACTACAAATAGTGTGTGAAACAAATTTGTTAGCTAGCAAAACTTTATTACTGTTCAGTGCAGAGGCCAAACCTTCCAGAATTGGTTCACAATCTTGGAGGAACTGCTGCTAGATCTACATATGGTATATAAAGTGTTTTTTCTATGTTTGTATTTATCAATATGGATCACTGATAAACATTAACATTCAGCTATGTGAATCCCCTCATAAGCAATACACTTGGTGGTGAGGGATTCAAGCTATA
The DNA here is from genome assembly GCF_019279795.1 of Protopterus annectens. Taxonomy (NCBI): domain Eukaryota; kingdom Metazoa; phylum Chordata; order Ceratodontiformes; family Protopteridae; genus Protopterus; species Protopterus annectens. The sequence continues at coordinate 1,518,536,950 of NC_056745.1, read as the reverse complement.
GAATGCATGCCCTGAAAAGCTCTTTAGGCCTGGCTCATATTCTAGTGGTGAAGACATCACTATTTAATATCAGAGGAAGGACTGTCCAAACAGGAGTCTTTGTTTAATATGGATGCAGTTGTCAATAGAGTTACAAGTGTCACATGGTCTGCAGTGAAGGCAGGATAAAAGATAGTCTAAGACTCTGGGACGTGCAGTGTCAGAAAGTAAGAAAAAAAAGTTCTGCACTCTGGTGCAGGGAACAGCTTTATGAACTAATTGCTTAACTTCTCTATTATATGTTCATCATAGAGCTTTTGAGTTAAAACACTTACATAAATCTTCAGGACCTTCATCTTTGGTTCTTCTAGATAGACAAGCCAGGAGGGGGTCAAAGAATTGGACTTCATTTGTCATTGTAGAATAAAGTTGGAATGTCCTGGCCAGACAATAACATGAACAAAGCAAAGTATCAAGACCACTAAGTGTCTCTTAACAAATATAACCCAATCCACACCATCAACTAACGCAGGGTGCAAGACACAGACATAGTTATTGTTTAATTACATGACAATCCCACCACATTCACGGCACCTTTGAAATGTGCAATGGTATGACATTTTCTTTTCCAGTAGATTCAATGCTTATTTTTTCAAAACACATATAATTTCTGTAGAACAGTACATATGAACCCCCCCACCACACCCCATATATGCAAGACGATGTCACTCTAACGGCTGAAAGTAAAGAAGAGACGAAGAACCTGTTGATGAATGTAAAAGCAGAAGGCATGAAAGATGGCTTGTTACTTACTGTAAAAATATATACATTTATGTCATCTATCCCTTTCAATTATTTGTAAATAGATGAGAAAGAAATGAAGGTAGTACAGATTTATGCAGATCGTGATTGCAGCCATGAAATTAAAAGATGGCTGTATTTTAAAAAAAAGTTATGAAAAATCTGGAATAGATTTTAAAGAGCAAAGACATCACATTAACAAAGGTCTGTATAGTCAAAACTATCCCCTGGATTCAAGAAGCTTGCGCCAGGTGCAGGTGTAGCGTTGGCGTTCCAGCACCAAATATGGCCGACGAGCAATCCAGGTACGAGCTGTTCCATCTGCACTACCTGTGTACGCTACGCCTGCACAGCTCCCAGCCCCTGTATGCTAATTACCCGAGTTGCAGCAGTGTAGCATGCAAATGAAGGTATTTAGCGATCCAGGAAGTGGTGCAGGCATAGTGTAAGCATGCAGAAATGTAAACCATAAAAAAGTTTTCATTTTTGCAAACATAAAATCGGAGCCATGACAGCCTGCCAAACACATGTATTATATCGCTGATATATGCCAATGGCTAAATATATAGCAATTGGCATGAAAAAATGTACAAAATATAAAAAGAACATTTAATTTCATTTTTCGCACTATCGTGAAGTTTAAGCGCAGGGCAGTGGCGCCAAACCAGATCACAAGAAAAACAGAAACATATAGAATAAAACTGCAATCAAACACATATCATGATTTTCCCATAATAGTCAGTGGCAGGGATGTTACACCACACCATGGTGCAAGGGTTGCTAAGGGGCGGTAACAGTGTTTTGCGCATTAGCTAGGAATTAGTAGGCAATGCCATGCAAATGAGAGGAGTAATAGTGAATCGCAGATTCCCTGCTGGTGTAAGGATGCACCTCACAGCATAGCGTTATAACACAGAGGTGTGCCCTTCAGATAGAAATGACATCAAGAGAGGGGTGTGTCACCTTTGCTGTAAGCAGATTAGAGCATTGCTACTCCGGTGTCCCATAGCTAAGCAAAGCTGCAGGAAAGGGGTGTGTTAAGCTAGCTATAGCTTTGCTTAGCTGAAAGCACACATGGTAACTGAGTATGCATGTGAACGGAGATTAAAATGCGCTTAAACTCGGTAAACAGGTTTGCACAGTGTGCACCGGAGCTGAAACAGGAAGGATATAGGAAAATAATAAGGAAATGCTGCAGCAGGGAAATTGGAGTACAAATGACTAACACTTAGGAACCTACAGTGGGCCATTGACAACAGCTAACAAGGCTGTAAGCAGCTACCTGCAGAACAGGAAAGGGGAGGAGCTGTACTGTAAAGAAAACAGTAAAGTGTCACAGCAGAACAAAGCAGATTTGCAGAATATCAGCTACAAGACATATTTTGCAAGACATGACTGGATAGGGAAAGTACAAAACAAGTAAGACGGCAGGTGGAGGCATGACGATAATGGGAGGGGATCTTGGTATAAAAGTGAATTAAAGGGCAACAGATTAATCAAGGCAGGAAAGCATAACTCCACACTAAAGGCCCCACACTTGCAGCACTCACTGTAAAACCCATAATTAAGATACCCTGCATCTGGAATTGCTCATACACACCCAATGACACCAGCAGCATACATAGCGCAATAGTATAAAGTGTGAAAGCACCTCACACACACTTGTGTATTCCCATACACTCTACACCATTGGTGTATACAGATGGGGAAATTTTAATATGTACATGTTAGGGGCTGCCATAGCTTTGATCCACCAGCATGTGTTGGAGACTGAAGGTGGTGTGGAGGATGATGCTCACAACCACCCCAGGCACCAGATGAGGAGAAGAGTGTTCAGATCCAGGGTAACCTACCAGGGGCTACATGATCTGGAGATAGTAGAGCATTACAGGGTGGAGAGGGACACCCTACAGCCACACCTCAGAGCCAGAACAAACAGAGGGGAACCCATCCCAGTGGATACGAAGGTATGTGTAAGCCTGAGAATACTAGCTACAGGTACCTTTCAAAGGCCAACTGGGGATATCATGGGGATCTCACAGGCATCAGCATCTAGGGTACTTCAACAGTTCCTGGATGCCATGTTACCACATGCCAATGAGCACATATACTTCCCCCGAATGTAGGAGGAGTTGGCCAGCAATATGCATCTCTTCCACCATGTGGCAGAATACCCGGAGGTACTGGGTGCAATAGACTGCACACACATACACACTAAATTACCACCTGGTGAGCAGGGTAGGCATTACATAAACCACAAGGGATACCCCTCCATCAACTGCCAGGTCATGTGCAATGCCCAGAGCATTATCATGGATGTGTGTGCTAGCAGCCCTGGAAGCTATCATGACTACCACATCTGGCATGCCTCACAGCTGTATCAGGTATTTGCCAAGGGGGACATCCCATATGGCCACCCAGTGGGGGATGCTGGCTATGCACTGGAACCGTGGATGATGACTCCCATCAGAAATGCACACACACCCATGCAAGAACGCCATAATAAGGCACATGCACAAACCAGAATTATCATAGAGCATGTGTTTGGGATTCTTAAATCATGGTTCTGTTGCTTGGACATATATGGTGGAGCCTTGCAGTACTCTCCAGGCATGTGTGCCCATATCTTCATAGTATGTGTCATGCTCCACAATATGATCCTATGGAAACAGCTGCAGCAGGAACAGAATAGTGCCAAGGGCCCCACAGGCACAGAGGTACTCGGACCATGGACACCCTGAGCCAGCCCCAGTAAGCAGACGGAGGCGTGCCCAGTATGCCCATGCCTTGGCAAGGAGGGAACATATAGCACACATAGTACAGTGTAGGCACCTAGGGACTGACACCTTTCACCACCTGCACACACAGTAAAAATGGATGGCACCACACAAGACTACCTGTAAATTGTCATGCATAGGCAGTCTACTGTGTGCATCCAACATAGGCAGCCCTCAACTATTGCATACACAACCGCCATTGGCACAAGGTAAGTCAACACCTGAACAGTAAATTAAGCTATCAGCATGTGCTGATACTGTATGTATAGATTCATAGGTAGGTACTCGGCTAACTGCCTGAGGGCATTCATAAGCCTAGCCAAAATGTGTCAGCTTTTGCCACCTCATTGATTAATTAACTGTCCCTCTGTGAAGCAGAGCCAATGGAGGGATCCCTGGGGTGTATCTACTGTTCCCCAGCCACTCTTCAAGGTTTCTCTTGAGGAGTGCTAGTGAGGGGCTGTGTATAATGCAATTAGTAATGTAGTTTCAAAGCATGGAAAGTTTCTGTGACAGGAATCTGTCCCTCCAGCATCATTTAGTTATTGTTGTGGCAAGGTTTAGCTCACTACAGCATTTGGCTCACTGTGACATGGATTCCCATAGGTGGAGCATATCTATTAAGCCTGAGTTGGACATGGCTTTGTTGACCAGCAGAGATCATCTCTGAGTAAACGAGATGCCACTGAGTAAAGCAGGAGTTTATTCAGCCATGCTGCATAAGACATATGTTTGAGGCCAGTAATCCTCTTGGCAAGGTATGTTCGTGGACCTTCCAGCTTTCGGAAGTGTCTTCTGAGGTACATCCCAAATGAGTTATTATACTCTATGATGGGACTGATGAGTGATGAATAAAGGGGTACTATAACCTCAGTATGTCTAGATGTGAACCCTTTAGTAATCATATGGCCTACATAGAAGGATGTCCTAACTACTTTGGAGATATGATTGTCAAAGGAGAGATCGCTATCTAACTTAGTCCCCAGATACCCTATTACCTTGTCGGTATTAAAGTGTCTGCCACTTATGTGTTAATATGTGGGTGTTTAGTTTTTCCAAAATGGAATGAACATGCAGTTTGTGGCACTTAGCTGTAGTCCATGACTTTGACACCCTGTGTCGGTCTCTGTGAGGCCCCTTGAAGGATATCTATCTCAGCTGGACTGTCATTTATGGCTCCCAGTTTGCAGTCATTGCCAAACATGGTCTGCCGTAGTCCACCTGTGGTTGCCTGTACCTCTGAGAAGTATATGCCAAACAGTAGGGGTCCAAGGACTGAGTCCTGTGGGACCCCAGTTGTGACTGGTTAAGAGTTGGACCTGGAGGCTGATAGTCTTACCATGTGGGTTCTGTGTGTAAGCCTGTTGGCAACCCATCCTGTGATGTATGGGTTTATGTACAGGCTGGTGAGGTTATCAATAATACCTGAGTGGGGAATGCTGTCAAAAGCCTTGGTGAGGTCCAGGTAGTATGTGTGAACCACCTCTCCCCTCATCTAATGTCTTGGTGATTGTCTGTAAGATGTCAAACAGGTTCAGTAGGCATGATCTGCACTCAACCAAGCTTACCTGGGTTGGGTCAAGCGTTTGGAAGTTACCAATGTCTTTGTCAATGAGTGCCATGAGGATGCACTCCATAGCTTTGCAGACCAGGCTAGTCAGGCTTATGGGGTGGTAGTTACCATGGTCAGTTGTGTTTCCACCTTGGTGGAGTGGAATAACTGTTGCTATGCACCATTGTATGGGCATGTAGCCTGTGTAGAGGCTGAGGTTGAAAAGCTTAATTAGTTGGGGGGTTGGTTTGTCTTGTGGTGTTTGCAAGATGCAGTCTGGGACACCATCTGCCTCCATTGATGCTGTGTTTTGCCATCTGAGAGGGCCATTTCCACCTGTGTGTCTCTGTTGTCTGGGATACTGCACTTTCCGGGTATTGTTGTGGGTTCCTTAGGGAGTGAAGTTTGCATTGAATGTATCTGCAAGGATGTTGGCGATATCAGTAGGGTCAGTATATTTTGTGCTATATTGCACCATGCCGGTGCAAATCTGTGTGTTACCACTTAGATCCTTGACATAGCCAAAGAAGGCTTTGTGGTTATCTTTAGAATCCCTGCCTATTTTCCTGTTGATGTTAGCCTTGGATGATTTCATGAGAGACCTATATGTCTTACTAATACTGGTCACAAATGTCTGCCCTTCTTGGGTGTTGCTGTTTTTCTGGACTATTGTCCTACTTCTGTTGTATAGCCTGTTTATTGCAGGGGTCCACCAGACTGGTGTCCTTGTCTAGGAGGAGTGAGTCTTGGTTTACCAGTGATGGCACGATCCATACATCCTTGTAGATGTATAGAGTGCATTTGTAAATCTTTCTGTATCTTGTTTTCCTTTAGTGTGGGGGCTGTAAAACCTCCCACCTTTGTCTTTAGTAGTGTGAATTTAGCTGTAGGAAATGTATTCACTGTGGTTTCCTTGGGTAGAGGAGATGGTTGGGTGTGGAAATCATGAGTGAATAGACCATGGTCAGATCTAACCAGTGACCGGTTTACCTCTGCTGTGGTTCACCTGTCACCCATGTTGGTGATTACCACGTCTAGTATGTTTCCACCTCTCGTTAGGGAGTTTACCATCTGACACAGGGCATATGAGGTGATAAATTCCAGGAAGCGCTGGGCCTGGAAGTGAGTACTCGAGTAATTTTCCCAGTTAATGGTAGGGTAGTTGATATCGACCAATACCAGGGTGCTCCGTAGGACTGTCATATTTTCCACTGTCTCCAGGTAGGAGGAGTGGTGGTCCTGGGTCATGGAGGGTGATCTGTAGCAGGCCACAGTTTGCATTGCAGTTGTGGCTGATGTTAGCTGCACATGGATGATCTCAGAGGTATCATGCTGCCCCACTAATCTGGAGATGTAGGTATCTCTGATGAATATGGATACACCCCCTCCATGTCTGTGTCAGTCCATGTTCTGTGGCCGAAATGTGTGGTATGGGTTGTAGTCAAGCAATAAACTGCGGGTCTTGCTACTCAATGATACATTTCAGAAACTCAATATGGACTCACTTACATCAATCCTTAACATGGAGACCATATCTGTGCAGTGACTGAGATATGGCTCAACACTCCGGAGAGCACCCCTGCATGACCATGTTATAACACATAACTCACCTCTTGGCCTTTATCCTTTATTGGAACACACAGGCAACAGGTGTGTTCATATTCCTGAAGGATATGTACACCCCACGTTAGTTGCACTTGCATAACTTCAGATGCAGTATGCTGAGCAACTACCTTTGTGCCAAAGTGGAATCCAAATTGCACCTTGGGACAGATAACCCACCATGCCTCAGAATTCCCAACTGTCATATTGTGCTGTAATGGGGATTATTAGGTTTGAGACAGAAAACCATAATAATGGCTACTCCCAACTATCCCATTATGAACTGGGAAGACTCATGTACCAACACCTGTGCTCAATGTATGTTGGATTCATCAACTTGCATAAACTTTGACCTGTTATTAATAGCCTGCATTTAATTGCTGGAACCTGTGTTCTGAGAGACTGCCTTCCAGACTTTCTTCAAATATACAGAGCTGAGTATATTTTTTTTGGTTATAGAGTTTGTTAATTGTTGCTTAGATCTCTGTTGAAACTGTTGTCTCCCTGTTCTGAGAGAGATCTGCAAATATACAGAGCTGAGTATATTTATTTGGTTTTAGAGTTTGTACTGTTAGTTGTTGCTTAGATCTCTGTTGAAACTGTTTTGTCCCACTCACCACATTCTACCTATTAAACTCTTTCTGTACTTGTTTTTAGTCCTTTTTAATTTAATTGCATTTTTTAAATTGTGTTTGGTCTAATATTGCTACATACTCAAGTGTGCTCGCTTGCACTGCATGTGAATTGTTTTTACTACTGTTTTGGCTACTTTTCTGTAAAAAATAAACAAATAAATAAATAAATAAATAAAAACTGTAAGCCTGTTTCTTACCTTCCCTGTAACAAGTGTTCCAGATACAGATTTGCTGTATCCAGGACTGTATGTAAGCTTCTGAGCCCCCCCAAGCCTTTCTGTGTTGGAGGGAAGCCTTCTAGCTTATCAGTGGGAGTAGTAAGCACTAGGTAACCTGTCTACCACATAAGGAGTGTTTCTGGGTCATAAATTGTAGTTATTGGCCGTTTGGACAATCTTTTCCATCTCTCTCAACTTTCTGATTTGAAAGCCTGCATTTGCACTTGTTTCTGTCCTGTAACTCGTCAAGTGCAGATACAGATTCTTAGTTTTAACACTTAAATTTGCTTATTCATGCTCAGCACTTGTTCAGAACTTGTAAGCACTAAATAAGCTACTAATTACTATAGCACTCAATCTTCCTCATTACCTTGAGTAAAACAGTTCTTGTACTTACTTTTCTCACTTGCTTAGAGAAAAACAGCTCTTATACTCACTTTCCTCACTTATCTAGAGAAAAATAGTTTTTTATTCAGGCATGTCCAAGGGTCAGCTCCCAGTGTTCTCTCCTGTCTATCTGATGTATCTGGGCATCTTGAGGCAATGTAGAAAATGCCTCATGTACACAGAGAAGCCTCTCCTCCTACCACCCAACACTACAACCTGTAAGAGATGCACTTATCTAGCCAAACTGGAGGTAAAGCTCTCTCCAACTAAGACTTAACTTGACAGTCATGAGGAGAAGGTAAACATTTGCACCACACCACACTCATCACATAGTCTCACTAAATCTACACCACCAAAATCCACACATAGTACCACAGAAACATTTGCAGAAGCTCTCAATAATAATCTGTCTAAGCAACAGAGACCTCCAAAGCAGAATCGCAAGCAACCTCCATCCCCCAACACAACCCAAATGACACATAGCCCACAGACTCAGTGTGCCACTCAACCACAGGCAAAGGCAAAATAATGTACCCAACATACTAGTCATAGGTGGCTCTATAGTCAGACACACTGATGTCCCACTCACCAAGCTAAACAAGGAGAAGGTTACTGTCAGCTGCATGTTGGGTGCCAGCATCCGCCACATAACCCACCCACTCAGGTCACTCCACAACAAGTACAAATATGACTCTGTCATTGTCCATGTTGTTGTGAATGACCTGAGAAGTACCTCCCTGGACTACATGAAAAGAGACATGGAAGAGCTCTCCAATTTTGTAGCCCAGGCAGGCATGAACCTAGCCTTGAGTAGCATTCTGCCATCGCCCCAAATTATACTGCAGGACAAGGACAAAATGACTGACTTCAACAATTGGCTAAGCTTCTGGTGTCATTCTAAGGGGATCAAGTATCTGTCTGCTTGGGATGACATGGTCGACAGACCACGATGCTTTGCCACAGATGGCCTGCACCTGTCGCCCCTGGGATTCTGGATACTGGGCTAAGGCTCTTGCTGCCCCTATAGTGCCTTTTTTAGGCAAGGTTCAAATAACAAATTCACCACTGTAACAGGAACAGGCAAGCAAAAACTGAGGTTAATGCTACTCAATACTAGAAGCCTAAATCTCAAAATACACTCACTCGAGGCTCTCCTTAAAATGGAGAACATCAATATCTGTGCAGTGACTGAGACCTGGTTCAAGGCTCCAGAGAGCACCCCTGCACTACCAGGCTATCACTCATACCACACCTTTTGGCCATGTAATCTGGACCGAAACACCAAAGGCGGAGGTGTGTCCATATTCATTAAGGATATCCACAACTCCAGGCTAGTTGCTCAGCATAATGCATTTGAGGTTATCCAAGTGCAATTAACTCTGGGCAAAACTGCAATCCAAATTGTAGCTTGCTACAGATCCCCACCATGCCCCAGGATTCCCACTCCTCTTTTCTTTTTTCAAAACAGGTTTATTGTTTTAACATATAAGAGAAATATCATAACAATTTTATACAAGTAATTAAAAATAGGTATTATTATAATATTCAACAAAACAACTAAAGTATTTACAAAGACATCCACTACAATCAGATCAATTAATTAAACTAAAATACCATGCTATTGAAATTAAAATTTTTTTAACAAATTTTGTAAATTATCCCATACAATAAAATAAGATGTTTTTCTATTTGTTCTAGTCCTAATTGTGTTTATTTCCATATGGCACACTATATTCATAACATTTTTAAATTCATTGAACGAAGGAGGTGTATCTGAAATCCAATTTCTAGTTATTATTTTCCTAGCCACTGCTAGAATAGACCATAACAAGGGAAGCTTAACCTTTTTAACACTTTGAGGTACAGGTGTGTTGAATAATATAAGAGATTTAGAAATAATGAAATTATCTGTAAAAGAGCCTGCAAAATTCATTAATTGACTTCTAGTATTCTTTCAATTTTATACAGTCATAAAACATATGAGCCCAGTCAGCATTAATTTCTACATTACATCTCTTACATAGATTATCTTTATTATGTATTTTATTCATCATCAAAGGTGTATAAAAGATCTATGTAAAATTTCCATGTATAAAGTCTCCAGACAATGGAAGACGTAGTTCTATAAGCAGATTCCAATATATATTGTTTATCTTGTTGATTTGGTGGGTCCCCATTAATAGAAGTGAAATAATTCCAGTATGAATCTACACTGTAAAAAGTTTCTTGTCTGATAACTTTATCTATGTATGAAAGTTTACCTTTATCAGAAACTTTATGTTGTAAATGTAATATCAAGTAATCAATCAGTGTTGGAATAGATTCTTTAACAGTTATAGACATTAAATCTATTTTATTAATGAGATGTTGTCTAAAGGTCTGAACCTCTAACCAGCAAGTTTCTCTTAGATCAAATTCTTGTTTTAAGAAATCTAGATTTTTAACTTTATTATCAGATATCAACTGATACCAGTACTTTAGATCATTATCTATAGCTAAATGAGTTCCTTTAGAAGTAGATGACAAAAGCATACCCTGAGTATACATTATAGGAAATACAATAAAATTCCATTCCCTATACTTAGGGTGCATGAATATAAAGTTACGATAAATAATAATAATATTTAATGGGTAACAAACCATATGTTTAGGTGTAATAGGTGAAGTACAAAATTCCTTTAGTAACCATAACATGGAGTTATTTACAATCATATTTTTATGTGTTAAGGCGATTTTCATGAAGTGTATACTAATTAGCTCCCAATAATCTTTCCATTTTGTGACATATGACTGATCTATTAATAAAGTAATAACTTTTACAATAGAAGAGATAGTATATAAATTAAAGTCTGGAAAAGAAATACACTCTTGAGACCAGCTATTAGTATGTTTCTTTAATGCAATCCTAGGTCTATTAGGTGCCCATAAGAAATTTAACATTAGTGTGTTCAGTTTCTTGATAATTATTTTTGTAGGTGGAAGTATTATTGATTGTATTAAGTATAAAATCTTGGGGAATATTATCATTTTAATAATTGTAAGTCTCTCCTCCATAGTAAAAACATATTATTCCAGGTATTAAAAGATTTTGCATATTAAGAAAACAGGTATTATAATTATTATATATAATAGATTTAATATCTTTAGATAGTATTATACCTAAATAAGTTATCTGACCTGAATTGGGTACATATTTAGTAAAATCACTAATGAGAATATTTTTTTCGTGTATATAGGTAGTATTTTAGTTTTTCTTCATTGAATATTAAACCAGAAATACTTTTAAAATTCATCATGTTATCAAATAGAGACTGTATAGAAGAATTAGATCCTGCTGATGTAATTAGAACATCATCTGCAAAAAGTTGAATTTTGGATGTTGTATTTTCATCTATTTCAAAACCCTCTATGTCAGTACTGTTTCTGATCAAATTAGCCCAAGGCTCCATTACTAAAGTGAATAATAGTGGAGAAAGTGGACATCCTTGTTTTGTACCTTTAAGAATGGGTATTTTTGTGAAACATATGTTCCTACCTTAATATAAGCCAACGTTCCTTTGTATAAATGTTCAATTAGATTTACAAATGCATCCGAGAAGTTTGTGCACTTCATTAAGGTAAACAGATAGTCCCAACTTACTGAATCAAATGCTGAACTTATATCAAGACTAATAAGTGTTAAATCTTTCTTTTTCCTATTTGCAAAATCTATTAATGTTAAAGTTCTTCTTATATTATCAAAAGTATTTCTATTTACAATGAAGCCTGTCTGATCTATATCTATAATGCCGGGAATGATTGTCTTCAATCTATCAGCAAAGATATTCATAAACATTTTATAATCAACATTTGGTAGCCGATATGAAGAACATCTAGTTGGATCTTTATTAGGTTTTAAAATTGGCGAAATAAATGTATATTGCCAAGATGGGGGTTATTAACTCAGTTTGGGCCAAAATAAAAACCTTATGTATTAATGAATATGTATTTTTAGAAAGGATTTTATATATCTCTGGTATAATACCATCATTACCCGGTGCTTTGTTTGATTTAAGCTTATTTATTTGTGTAATAACTTCTGTATATGAAATACTCTTGTCCAATAGTTTAATCTGTTGTTTATTAAGCTTTTTATTCATATTTGTGGTTATAAACTCCTTTATTTTATCTTTAGGTTCCATGTTAATATTATTATGGTTAATTTTGTGAAAGTGATTTCTAAATTCATCTAGTATTTCTGGTATACTAGAAACATTCTTCTTTTTCCTTAGAGAAAATATTTCTTTTATATGGTTTTGTTTATTCAACCTTTTTGTTTTATTTTTAAGTCTATGTAAGTATTTGGGGCTTATTGAATAAGACAAAACTTGTATTTCTCTAAAGTTATTTTAACTTTATGAGTTAAAATTTCTTTGTATTTCTCATTTAGTTTGTTTATTTCTTCAATAACTTTCTTGTCCATAATATTTTCTTTATTATTATGTTTATGAGTCTAATTTACTTTGAATATCTAACAATTCCT
>NC_056745.1:1518379477-1518519477 GCF_019279795.1 Protopterus annectens | reverse complement strand
TGCTATCCTGTGTTCATCCTTGGCCACGCCCCCTCAAAACATGGTTGCAAAACCACTCCTCTTTTCTTGATGTACTGGAAAATATTAGGGTTCAACCAAACATCCTAATAATGGGTGACTTCAACTACTCCACCATTGACTGGGAAAACTACTCATGTACCAACTCCTTAGCTCAACGCTTTCTGGAATTCATAAACTACAATGCCCTGGATCAACTTATCCAGACCCCCAGCAGGGGCAACAATATCCTAGACCTAGTCATTACCAACATGAGTGACCGGTGTTGCACACCTGAAGTCAACTCCTCGTTGGTCCGATCCGACCATAAGCTAACCACCCTTGATATCCACATCCCGCCACCACCCCCCATTAAGGAAACCACGGTAAAATATTTCTCCAAAGCCAACTTCATGCTTCTTAAGACAGAAGTGGTGAACTTCATAACACCCATGCAGACGGACAATACAGTTACAACTGCTAAATCCTACACAAATGCACTCTATAAGCACTTACATGAGTGCATGGATTGTGCTATCCCAATGACAAACAAGATGCTATCCTCTAAAAAAAAATGAAGCCAATCTGGTGGTCCCCTGCCATAAACAAACTGTACAACAGAAAGAAGAAAGTGTTGCAAAAGGGAGTAAAATCCCATGAGTGGAGGAGCTCCCTGGTCAACCTCAGTAAGAAGCTGAGATCCCTTATAAGATCCTCCAAAGCTAACTACAAAAACAAAATTGCCACTAATTCTAAGGGCAACCACAAAGCATTCTATAGCTATGTCAAGAATCTCGATGGCAACACCCAGATCTGCTCTGAGTTACAGCACAAAGGCACAAAAATTACAGAACCAACTGATATTGCTAACATCCTGGCAGATAGGTTCAGTGCTAACTTTACCCCCCCCCACCCCCTAAAGGCCCATATCTACACAGGAAGAATGCAGAGTCCCTGTAATCACAACTACGCAGGTAAAAGCTGCACTCTCTAAAGCCAAAAACACAGCATCCATGGGACTGGACAACATCCCAGGCTGTGTTTACACGAACTTCAGAGTGAACTGGCTCCCCACTTAAGCACCATGTTCAATAATAGCCTTGCATCAGGCTTTGTGCCCACTGAATGGTGCACGGCAACAGTTATCCCAGGTCACAAAGGGGGAGCCACCACTGATCCTGGGAACTATTGCCCTATTAGCCTGATGAGCCTGGTCTGCAAGGCCATGGAATGTATCATCATGGAACTCATAAACAAAGACATTGGTAACCTCCAAACTCTGGATCCCACCCAGTTCGGGTTTGTGAAAGGCAGATCATGCCTCCTGAACCTGATCGACTTCTTTGAGGCAGTCACCAAAGCCGTAGATGAGGGTAAGGTGGTTCACACAGCCTATCTTGACCTCGCCAAGGCTTTCTACACCATCCCCCATTCTGGAATTATAGCTAAACTCACTAAACTAGGTATAAATCCCTATATCACAAGATGGGTTGCCAACTGTCTCACTGACAGAACCCACACTGTAAAAGTTGCAGACTCTAAATCTGACCTCAAAGCAGTGACAAGTGGAGTACCACAGGGTTCAGTCCTGGGACCTCTCCTGTTTGGTATCTACTTCTCTGAAGTACAGGCTAACACAGAAGGCCTCTGGCTAATGACGTTTGCAGATGACTGCAAACTAGGAGCCATAGTCAAGTCCCCAAATGATGTGGACATCCTACAGAAGGGCCTCACTGAGACAGATGCCTGGTGTCAGAGCCATGGCCTCAAGCTCAATGCCAAAAAGTTCAGTGTCATCTCCTTTGGTAAAAACTCTGTACCCATGAACTACCACATAGGCAGCAATCGACTTAAAAACAAATGTGTGATAAGAGACCTTGGGACCCAGGTGGACAGTAGTCTCTCCTTTGATAGTCACATTGCCACAGTATTCAGGAAGTCCTTCTATGTGGCACACCTCATCATAAAAGGGTTCTCATCCGGGAAAAAGAGGTCATTGTTCCCGTCTACTCGACACTCATTAGACCCATTATAGAGTACAACGCCCCTTTTGGAATGCACCTCACAAGACATCTGCAGCTGCTGGAAAGGCCACAGAAGTACTTTACAAAGAGGATTACTGGCCACAAACAAATGCTCTACACTGACTGCCTCAAAAAACTCCAGCTTTACTCCTTAGCATATCGCCTACTCCAAGGTGATCTCTGCCTAACATATAAAGCTATGTCAAACCCAGAGCTTTTGGACATGCTATACCTAAAGAAATCCCAATCCCTCCAAGCTACACACTCTAGGGACCTAAACCTTGTCACCACAATAAACAGGACATGCTGGAGGGATAGAGTCCTGTCCCAGAGACTTCCCATACTCTGAAACAGGCTACCTATCTATGTCAAGCAAAATTCTTCATTAGCACTCTTCAAGAAAAATCTTGATGAGTGGATGGGAAATAGGAAATACACCCCGGGGATCACTTCTGTGTCTCTGCTCGACAGTGGCACAGGAAAATAACTTTCTTGGGTGGCGTAAGCCAGGGAACATTGTTGGCTAGGCTTACGTAGGCCCTTGGGCTGATAGTCTAGTACCTACCAATGAACCTATGAACCTATGAACCCCAATGACCTTGATCACCACAGTCACTCAAACAGGGCTAACAGTATGCTACACATAGTCAGTATCCAAAGCCAATGTTATGCTTTTTAAGAGTGAAGTGGTGACTGTCATGGTACCCATGCAGATGGACAATGCATGTGCAAATGCTGAATCCTACACAAATGCACTTTAAGCACTCACATAAGTGCAGTGATTGTCACATTGAAACAGAACCAAGATTCAACCAAACACAAACAGGAAGGCAAACTGGTGGTACCCTGCCTTAAATTGTACCACATAAGGTAGTAATTGTTGCAAGAGTGAACACACATGAGTGGAGGTGATCCCTGGTCAGCCTCAGTAAGATGCAGATACACCATATAAAGCCACACAAAGCTACTGTGAAACTAATCAGCCACATATTATGTGGCCAACCACAGAGCATTCTATAGCTGTGTCTTGAATCGTAATGGCAACAACAAGACCTGCCATGCTTCACAGCACTATGGCATGAGAAATACTGCACCTACAGAAATAGCACCTGTTCATCCAGATAGGGTCATGGATAACCTAAACCCACACTCACCCCCCCCAACAGGTACACATATTTATATATCCATGTACACTACAGAGCCTCTGTAATAACAACTATGCAGGTACAAGCTGCACTCTCTAAAGCCATACATACAGCTTGCATGGGACCTGTCAACATCCCAGGGTGTATCCTACACAAATGTCAAAACAGTTTTCTCTCCACATACACATCATGTTCAATCATAGTTTCATGTCAGGCTGTGTACACACTGAATGTTGCACAGCAACAGTTATCACACCCCACAAAAGGGGAGACACCACTGATAATGGGAAATAGTGCACTACTACCCTACTGAGTCTGGTCTGTAAGGCCATGATCCTTGATCAACATATTTGATGTAGTCAGTACAGATGTAGATGACAGTAAGGTTGATTCACACAGCATATAATGACCTTGCCAGGTCTTAGGACACCATCACCCATACTGTGTTCCAGCTACACTCAGTAATCTAGGTGTATATTCCTATGTCACAGGAGTGATTGGCAACTTGACTGCTGGCAGAACCAGCACTACAGAAGGTGTCTGACTAATACACACACATCAAACCAGTGCCAGCTACAGTAATACAAGGTTAATTCTTGGTACTCCCCCTCATTGTTATATATACCACACAGACTAAAACAGAAGGCAGCTGTCTTTTGAAGTTTGCAAATTACTATGAACTAGGAGCAATAGTCGACTCAATGTGTGCTGCGGGCAACATACAGAAGGGCCTTTATGGGTCAGATGTCTGGTGTGTGATGTATGGCCACAATCTGACAGCTAAGTATTGCATTGTCATCCCCTATGTTAAAAATCCTGTACCCATGAACTACCACCTAGGCAGCAGTCAACATAATGGAAACTGTGTGTATGGAATGAGCTGGACAGTAGTCTTTCCTTTGATAGTTACTTCACCACACCAGTCAGGTAGTCATAAGTGGCACCCCTAATCATGACAGGGTACCAGCCATGAATATAGAGATCATTGTTCAGCCATACTCAACACTCAAGTGACCCATAATAGATCAAATATTTTCTTTAAGGGTTATTGGCCATGTTCAGATGGCCTACACCACCCTTCCCAATCTCTAGCTCCACTATGTAGCATGATGCCTACCCTGAATAAAGCCATGTCCAACACAAAGGTGTTGGACATGCTACACTTACACATCCTGATTTCAAATAAACACATACTTCATGGACATCCACCTTTCTAGTACAAGGATCACAACATGCCTGACAGATCCCTGCCCCATACACTTTACATACTCCTGCCATACTATGCATCCCTGTCCAGCAAAGCTGTGTATTCTCCTCTTTGAGACATGGTGTGATGACCGCTTGGCAACTATATCAGTAACCCTGTGGATCAATTCTGTGGCACTGCTTGAACTGGCCACTAACTTAACTGTCTGTTGGTTACAGCTAGGTAACACTTCAGCCTAGGCTCATAAATGGCCCAGGGCATATAGCCTACTAGTTCACTATAACCGTACATGCTATAGTTGATATCCAACCCTGCAAATACCATCAAACTAGCCATTCACATGTGCAACACAGGTAATACATGGCAGTATGCTAAACTGCTGTACAGTGCCATGTAGATGTATATGGCAAAACACATACATGTAAACCTTTCCGTGAGCAAGTCTGCAGGGTCAGAGGTCATGTCCCTTAAGGCTGTGTATGACTATATATGTGACATATACACAGCATTAAGGTCTATTGCATTCATTTGAACACATCCAGGCATGTGCTGATAGGTAAAGACACCAGTACAGGCAAAGGGACATGCCCACATCAAGACAGCATACACATGGAGTATGAGCAATGTCATCACTTGATACACACATATATGGTGATAACATCATATCACCAGTATGTGTCAAATGTGTGTGAGTTAAACATGTCAGTGGTGTTAGTGTCATGTAGATTTGCAAAGATATATTTGTAATCTTAATAAATGTGATACACATGTATGTTCAGCTGTACTTCTGTACTTCTCTGTGAGTTACTGTGAACTGTCTCCATCATTATGTCTTCCAGGTATGCCATGTGTCAGGCTGCCACCATACACCCACTTGGAGGATGAGGTCCTCATTCTATACCTCCTTGACAACCATGTAACACTCTTCAGCCATGTGCCACAGGATACACAACAGCGGGATTCCCAGTGGGAGTAATGGTGTAGGAGGGTAAATGATGTTGGTGGCCACATTTGCACCTATCAGTAGATGCACCGACACTGCACCGACATCATTAGCTGGGCAAAACAGCATGCAAATGCAATCGCCAGGGAACAAGGTGCAACAGGTTGGGGGTCACTCACCCAGTGCCTACTCACACGTAACAAGGAGCTACTGGCCAACCTGGGGACACCTGCAGAACTCCATCCACAAGCGTTAGCTGGTATTGTGGAGGTGGGTGTCTCACAACCACTGAGCCTGGAGTTGCCTGGAAAGGCACTACTGCACATATAACACAACTATATTTCATATAGTCACATGTGTTATTGTACAATATGTAATGTAACATCATATGCAAGGCATGTATGCACACATGCCACATACCATAGTTTGATACTCTATGTATGCACAGATGTGCATACTCCACAGTATAGTCTATTGTACTGGCTTATGTGTTAACATGCACATTGCACCCTGTAGCTATCACACAGGTGTGGATAATGATCTTACTGCTGTGACACTCCTATTTAGGCACCTCTGGCATTTTGCAGTGACAGCAGCCTGTTGCAGGTGAGATTGTTATTATTTATCAGGCTCAATAATGCACAGATCATATTAATTGCATGCTATCTGCCATGTGACCATTTAACACATGCACACATAATGTATGGTGGCCCTGTTAATATATACAGGTCAGACCTCTAATGCATCACAATGGTTACCCATGTGGAATAATTAAAGACTATATAAAACACCTACACTAAACCTTACAAACTGTAATTTCCAGATGTGTGGACAGCTGTGAATGCAATGGTGGAGGTGTGGCTCACTGTAGGGACATGTACTATAGATCAGTATTACACATGTGGGGAATACAAACAGTACTATACAGAGAGCATATGGGTGCACACACTCTAAATGTTTTGGAGCTGGAGTATGACCAGCCCACAGGATTCGCCCTTGTGGATTATACCCTTGCTATGAATGTCACACAATGTCATGTGCTATCTGACATGTCCATGACATTTAGTGGGCTGACTGCAACACTGCTTAACTATCCTGCAAAACATGATAACTCACATCCCAAACATACCACCCTTTGTCTGCATAACCCTGTCATCAGTGGAGCATATGACATCTATGGGTGTATGTCATATGGGACAACACTGACGTGTGAAATAGTTGCCCATCACAACCATTGGACAAAACATTTTTACACATGGCCATGGAGGATGGCCAGAAACATGAAGCAACACACACAGTAGACGTAATGTACATGTGTGTACACCCTGTTGTACACTGGCCAGACACAATACAATGATGGCCTTTGTGTAATGGTGATATTGCAGATGTGAAACACTAAACATCATACAGGCCTGTTCACAACTTGTGTAGGCATGACATCAAACAACCACATAACATGTCTTGAACATCATGAGTGTGTCATGACATGAAAACATTCACCTATACAGTATCCAAATGCATAAATGTGTTGTACAACATACACATACAACCGCATCAGGCCACAGATACGTGCATTCACCTTGCTGGTGTCAGACATCACTGTCATGCTTGCTCCACATGTGTGTGAGGTACACAGATGGCATGTGCGACATGGAGTACTGCTAAGTTAGCCATGTCTGGGCATAGTTGCCAGACATCAGCAATATGGTTGCAGATGTGCAGTGACCTGTGTCACACATTCCACATTAGGGTTTAGTGTGTATACACCTCAGTGATGTGGGTCACATTCCACATTAGATATGTATTGGATCTGAACACAGTCATGGCTATGAACTGTGTCTGTAACTCACACTGTATAGCAATAGTGAAGCCACATGATGCCCTGCAATGACTATGCACATCAGCTCAATGTGCAGTATGTCACTGTATATCTGTAGGGCGGACTGACAACATTTCATCAGCTGAAGATCCATGTTAGTATAACACGTCCCTGCATTGGGACACCATTACCTCACTGTATATTTGAAAGGACATCATTGTGTTAAACATGTATGCATGTCATTCAACATGTCAGCAGAAGATATGTCATACTACATGTGATTGGCAAGGACATATGCCATACATCAGGCTGGTGTACTGTTAACCAGTGCTGGTCTTATTGCAAAGTAGGGACAGCCATGTCAAACATGTGTGTACAGTCACATGCACATTGTCTGTAGACAGAGCTCAGTGGTAAGCAGAATAATGTTGAACAGACATGCACTGCTTTGGGTGAGATATGCAAGCTAGGGCTCAGGAAAACATAGTATTCAGTCAACATATCCTTCTGCTCATGTCATCCTCACACATAGGGCAGTGGCCAACACAAAGCATCTGTGGCAGATGTACAAAGGTCAGCGATGGTCTGTTAACATGTGTGGTATGTTGCACAAAACATGTCAGGGAGGTGCAACGGTGCATGGTGCATGCATTGTGTTGCAGGTTTGGGGCATAACCTACTAACACAAATGGTGCAACACAGGGATGTATCCTAACTACTACTATAATTGTGTAAGGTGCATGTCTTCTGCTATAACACATGCATGCTGTTGTGTGCAACTCAGGGATGTATGATAACTCCCACTATAAATGTCTAAGCTGAATGCCTTCTGCCATATCACATGCATGTTGCATGCTGTTGGGTGCCATAGCATGTGTCTCTGTCTGTGTCTGCATCTGTCTGGGTCTGTGTCTGTTTGTCTGTCTGTGTCTGTCTCTGTGTCTGTCTGTGTCTGTGTGTGTACGTGTCTGTGTGTTTACTGTGCTGTATAAATTGTAATGTACAGTTCTTGTCTGCCCCTCACACGTGTTGATGTAGGTGCATTGCCCTCCTGCAGTCCACCTGATGTTAGTGTCCCCACAGACTCTAGCAGTGATAATGAAAGTATGATTGAGGCACAGGCAGGGTTGTCAGGGGCTGAAACTGTGCCATTGGTTGCCATTCCACCTGCATCCCCCCTCATCCCTGCACACAGATCTCATGCCTACACATGCCCCATCACCAGTGGCCATAGAGGGAGGACAGTTGGTGGGTGGTAGCATGGAACAGGAAAGTGCAGAAACTATGGAAAGTGTGCCTGCACACCATGATCCCAGCCAACTGACTGGTGATGTCCCACACAGGTATGTGCCCAGTGCTGCTCGTAGGAGGACCTCTGGCTAATATGCCCCTGCAAGACATAGCACATCAGCTGGTGTCACCAGATGCATATTTTTTCAGGCTGTAATGGAGGCACAGGCATGCGCTGAATGGTACAGCAGAGAAGGTCTGTGGCTTCAGAGGGCTGCTGAGGGTTCTTTAACTGACAAAATCCAAGCAATTGCAAATGCTCACCATAATCTTGCAGATGTTTTGGATAGATGATTGGGTGACATGGTGGGAGTCCTTGACCATGGCATGTCAATCCTTGAGTGTGGAATGTCTGTGCTGGAACATCTGGTGGGAGTGAGGTGTCAGACACATTGACCTAGGCCAGCTACATCACCTGTTGAAGGTCTACCTGAACATGCTACTTCACATGCCTGCTCCCATAGTGGCAGTAGCAGCAGCGGTGCAGCTGGTGCTGTGCTGTCTACACCAGGACACAGCAGGCCACATGCACATGGTCCGAGATGGTCCCAACAGGGACATGGTTTCAATGGACATATGTCATCAGACAGTACCCAATCTGGACCTCTGCCTGGTAGTGCCCGTGCAACCCCTGGCAGGCACATGTCATGTGGCCATGCCCAGACACTGTGAACTGTGAAACCTGCCCTGTACAGTCTTCAGCTGTCAATAATAACCCTGTGTAGACCAGCCACATGCCAGATCTGTGTGCATACATACATGCACACACCAGAAACAAATGTAGGGCACCTCAACACACACACGCATAACATCCACACATGCCCAATGAGTTCAAAGGCCCTAACCCATACACATGATGTCATCCAATGGTGCAAACTAGGCCTCTGGTATACTTTATCACCCTGTGCATATGATGATGCTTGTGCCGCATCACTGTCATCCACACCATTGGTGCAGGGACATGCTCATATGGTCTGATGCACAGGGTGAACATACTAGGAAAACAATTGTAGATTACAACTGCTGAGTGGTGTTGACAGGCAGCAGACATACCATGTACTACAGTTTTAGAATGCATTTTGTACTTTTGACAGTATGTATCATGTGTAACAACAGTAACTGCGTGTTGATCTTGATATTCTGCCTTCCTCTTTCAGGTGTAATTGCATGTACCGGGGGATGTCAGTGTTTGCGGTTAGTGTCCCATATGTAAATGTAGACTACTCACAGGTCTGTATGACAATACCTGCATGCACTTTGTAGCTTTCACATCACAGTTATAATCTCCTAAGTTTCAAACATGTTTACTGATCTAATGATCCAAGAGCATGATAGCTGTGTGGTAAGCTACTGTGGCCAGAGCCATCACATCCATAGTGGGTGACATCACAGGTATAGTAACCTGAAGCAGGGATGGGGTAAAATAGTGGTTTAGCAGATGACAAGGTTAAAGGCCAGTGGAAAAGGTGGCTTCTCATTGGGAAGCAGTAATACCCACTCTCATGACAGGATGCATACACACACTCAGGGATTCACAGACACAGTAACACACACACACACACACACACACACACACACACACACACACACACACACACACACACACACACACACACACACACACACAGTTGCCAGTGTTGGGATGAGAACCCCTGCCTATGTGCAAATCATCATTATAGTACTACACAATTACAAGATGCACGACAGAGATTACACATGTAAAGGTAGTCTGAATAGCCTATGATCGAGGACATCAACAGGGATACAAAATTCAAACTGCAAACTGAGAAAACAAGGAGAACAAGAGCAGTCAGCTTTCACCAAAAGCACAAATAAAGCCACAGGACGAACGTATCTTTATTGTGAAGCGCTTTTCGTCTGCTTGAGAAGCAGACTTCTTCAGACATAATGTAGTATATTCCAGCAGACTTTATATATTAAAAAGAATCACTAAATTGACACAGTTAATTACTCATTAAACACTCATTAAACATTCCCAGTTAAATTAAGGAAACTTACTTCTTCAATTAATTGAAGCTTAACCCCACTAAGCTTCATTTATAATCAGATAAAATCTTAGCAAATGCTATCTAATAAATATTAACTTAAATAAGTTAGCCTTAAGTAAAAATAAATTAAACAATTTACATCAGTTTAAACCATCTTAAAGGACATGAAAAACTTGAATATATATGTAAAAAATAATAAAATATGAAAGATGTTAAATGACATGAATATATAAATAAGTGAATAAATATATATATATATATATATATATATATATATATATATATATATATATATATATTTTATAACATTGAAATGCCAGTAATAATTACTTAAATACGTCTAAAGATGTATATAAATTTACATATTATAAACATATGTGAATAATAAATATCTCTCATAATGTCTATATCTACACTAAAATCATGCCCAAAGGCATCAATGCATAAATTAAAAACCTATAAATCAATTAAGTTGATATAGCACCAAAAATACACCAAAATTGGTCTTACAGTACGCTCATACTATGCACCAATAGACCTCAGATTAACTATTTGGTGTAAAGAAGTACTTAATACAGGAACTACATTATGAATATATATTAAAAATAATTATAAATGTTTATAACTAAATTTACTTCGTCAATCACTAAACACTAATATAAATATAATTGCATATAGTTTGGTTGACGGAAAAAATAATAAATTACAATACAAAATCAAACATATAACATTTTAAGTACATGCATAAGATACATGCTTGAAATTTATTCCCTGACAGGTGTTCTACCTTATAAGGCTCTTTAGTTTTAATATACAACTAATAGAACAACTATCATTCAATCATGGGTAAGAATAAGCATTTAATCTAATCTGCCATTTAAGTTCTAGTTCTTCAAGTAACAACTGTAAAGGAGCACCTCTCTTATTTTCTAACACCTGATCAATAACTATAAATTTGAAAGCATGGTCACTAAAAGATATAATGTGTTTGGCCAGTGCGTTTTCCTGTTTCTTCTTTTTTATTGCATATTGATGTTCATATATGCGTTCACGTAGCTTACGCTCAGTCTTCCCCACATAAAATCCTGGGCACTTTTGACATTGGGCTAAATATACTGCCATGCAAGTGTTATAGGTAGCTGTAACAGGTAGACATCAACAGGGATATTAGATTGCAGTGAATGTATGTGTGGAGGGAGGTTCATCAGTAGGCTATGTAACAACAAGCCTCACCCCAGGGTGTACATGTTTACAGGCAGTTAGAATGCTCTTCTAAGATTGATGACATCAACAGGGATACTAGATTGCATTGAGTGGATGGGGGGAGGGGGTCTTATCATTTCACTATGGTAAAATACAGCCTCACTCCAGGGACCGGACAGCGATACACACACACACACACACACACACACACACACACACACACACACACACACACACACACACTGTGGCATTCACAAAGATATACACCTATGTCACACACATACAGACACTTGGCATGTGTGTGATTCAAACACCTGCCTATGTCTTGCTTTCTACACTTCACTCTGTACAGATGTCTACAACAGTGTACAGGAGAGTGAAAAACATTTGGGATGTATTCCCCACCATACATGACATATATGGACACACACACACACCCACACATGCCAGTACTGTGAATCAAACAACTGCCTATCTCATGATAGGTATTACACGTGCTAAAAAGCATACTGACTCTTTCCTTTGCCAAGTGTGCCGATATATGCACAATATATGCACAGGGGAGGTTTTACTGTTCCAGGTGTCATGAGGTTTACCTTCAGTGTCACCTTACTACATTCTATGTTGTGTGTCTTCCCTTTCATTTAACAAAACCATAGATTAGCAGTTACACAGGTTATTGTAGGAATGGTTGTAACACACCTGTGAGCTGTCCACAGTAATCATTCATCTGCAAAGTAGCCCCACCACTTAGTAGTTATGTCCAAACATCTGTACATACCTAAAGTACAGCTTACTGTACTTTGAGCATATCACCATATACAGTTGGCAATGTTGAGGCTGTATTGCAACTGCATGATGTACTAAGACAACAGTCACCCTCAAACATCAGACACTGCACACACATGGAATCTAAACACACATCAATACATGTACACATATGCAGTCTCCATCAGTAAGTGGACTAGCAGGTCAAGAGGATACATTCCACACCTTCCCCACACCATGTGTGAAACCTAGTTGAGGATTACACCATAATGGATGTTGTATTCATGTACTGGTAGGCACACAACCACTTTCACTGAGTAGCCAAGTGTACATTTATGCCAACAGCACATCAGCAAGACACACACACAGCAATATTCCATGTCATGATCCCACAAACTGTTAGTTGATAGTTCCACTGTGAAGCCAGGGTACTGTACTGGTCAACAGTGAGCACATCATATTTGCCACACACGCATCATATTTGCCACACACACCTCGCGATTACTTGAAGAGTGCCAGCAATGTGCTCTGTTTGAGCTAGGCATTACACTTATTCAAGCATGTGTGAGGTCTGTGGCTTGTAAACATCTCATCCCAGCATGTTCTAGCTATTGTGGTAATAAAGTTAATGTCCAGACAGCACACAGCATGCATGGCTTGCAATTGTTGACATGGGGTATATGTAGGAGCTTTGGGCACACATGGCTGTACATGTCATTGACATATCACCTGTAACTACTCAGGAACATACAGAGCATAGCTGTATTCCCCTGAGTCTGTCAATACATCTGTGTAGGTCCTATGATCCTGTTATTTGGGTATCTTTGTAGGCACTGCATTTGGTGGACATGTCTAATGACATACATGCCACATGGGTTGTTGTATGATATGATAGGTGTCATGGGTGACCAGTAGAGAAGGAATATTACCTCTGTCAACATAGATATCAAACCATATGTACTGTTAGCATTCAGCAGCCATGGATCTATCTTCCGTGCATGTGCGTAATGAATGTAGCCACGTGTATGTATAAAGGACAACAACAGCTATGGTATTTTTATGTATGGTGTATGAGTATGGGATGTACATATCCAGGGCAGGTACATCTAGGTCATATCCAACCATGAGGGTGTTGTTTACTGGTGTACAGCAGCAGTTAACTGTGTTAATGCTGACAACATCCAAGGGACCATGGTATGTGTACAACTGACCTGGTTACAAACAGTGGTATTATTGCATTGCATAACACATTATGCAATTGTGTCAGTACATGGGTACTTTGCACAATTGATGTAGGGCTAGGTACAGTCCACCAGTTGAAGGTTATTTGGTATTCTACCATACTATTTCATACCACATGTATGGATGTGTGTTGGTAGTCTGAGGACATGGTGGTGGATGTATATGAGGATTCTACATAGAATGCAGCTTTTGCCACTGTCACCTGTACCTGACACATCTGTGATGAATTATGTCAGAGTAGTGGTCTTTACTTGTGAGTAGCCTTTATGAATATGTGGACACCACCATCTGGAGTGGTCCATACCAGTGTCATGGCCCACATGTCTGGATCTGAGTTATATGGTGGTAGTGCTATTGTGCAATACAGAGCTTTCAGCCAGGTGTTCCTCACTGCACAAATGTCAGTATTCCTCATTGTAGGGTCTACATTCGCAAATGGATTACGAAAGCCACACATCCAGCACTGGTTAGCATTAGCATCTAATGCAATTGTCTTGTAGGTGTCAGGGTGTTACCTTTGTGTTTAGGATTTGTGCCTTGGAATGCCACTATATGGGTAAACGCGACCTAGGTATTATCCACACTCTCTTGGATCATGGATGCATGTGCTCTGTGACAAAGGCATGTCTTCCTTCAGTCATGACATCCTGGAATGACAGACACTGGACACCATCATAATTACAACAAGACATTGGCTCATTGTTTTTGTCAAGCAGTTGCCACTCGTACCATGACATCATTGCAAGTGGCAGTATTATGCTTGGTATCACATGCTACCTCTAAGGTAATGGACAGCAGCAGATGGTGTGTAGATGACCAATGTCAGATATGCTTAGTGGAGTGGTCCTGCTAATAATGACAACTACTAACACAGCCGGGAGAGGTCATCTTGACACCTGCACCTCAGTACCATTAGACAATGGGGCTCACATATTATGCTTGCACATGCCACTGTTCCAAGTATAATGCCACTGTCCACAACCTGATATCAATGTATACCTTTCAGGGCAACAATGTGTGTGACACATGCTATAGTTAGCATCCACCTGTGTGTCCCAGTTAACCTATTGTCTGTCACTTCCACACTTGCATGATTGTGTATACTTCACATATACATGGCAGTACTTCATGTACTTGTATGCATGTGTATCACACAGCACAGATGCAGATATATCATTTACAGGCCACATACAGGTATCTGGTAGTAAACCTGTATGATGTGCATATATACTGACAGTTAAGATGTACATAGCTGTAAACCTGTGTGTTTACAATAGGAGTCCATTACAACGTGTTCTGTACATCTAAGTGTATGAGCATGCGCACTTTGGCCTTCTGGAGTTAGAATCGGAGTGCATCCCAAACAGCCCTGTGCTACTAAGTGTATGAGCATACCCACTGCCACCTTGTGTAATTTGAGTCAGTGCATCAAAACAAGCCCTTTGTTTCTAAGTGTATGAGAATGCCCAGTATAACCTTGTGTAGTTGTAGTCATAGTGCATCCCAAATGGCCCTGTGCTACTGAGTGTATGAGCATGCCCACTGTGACCTTGTGCAATTGGAGTCAATACATCCAAACAAGTCATGTGATTCTATGAGTATGAGCATAACCACTGTAACCCTGTATAATGATAGTAGTTGTCCATTCCACAGATGGACATACTCCAGTTCAGGGCTTGTTGTGCTACAACTATACCTCTCAGGCCTACCTATGTCTTACCTACAGATTATGTGTCTTGTTTGTGCATACAGGTTGTAATGGACTCCTACTTTAAATACACAGTTTTACAGCTATGTACATCTTAACTTAGTACTAGCTATACACACTGAGCAGAGTGGATAAGTTGTTGACCGCAACTGTTAGCTGAGATATATAAGTATCCTGTTTTTTTTCGATTATTTATACAGATTATTGTTTTTAACAATTAATATATAGCACTTTTATTGTCTGCTTTTTAGTCTTCGAGTGTGTTTTATTGCTATTAACTAATCTGCACAAGTAACTGATTTGTCTGCAGTTAAAAGCATTCTGTATCTTTACAAATCTTTATCTGTTTGTGCTTTCTCTAGTCTGTAGGCTATTGCCCCCACCCTCCCTCACAGTTGGTGTTTTGCTCTTATACTTGGTGGCTTTGCAGTTGCACGAGGCTACTGTAAATCTGATCTGTGACACGCCCCTACTATAAATCTGATCTGTGACACGCCCCTACTGTAAATCTGATCTGTGACACGCCCCTACTGTAAATCTGATCTTTGGCACTCCTCCCAGTCTAGTGTCATTAGCTCATTGCCTTAATATTGCTACAACTCAAGTGCTCTAGGTTGCACTGCATCTGAAGTGCTTGTGTGTTTTAGCTGCTTTTCTGTATATATAGACTTCTCTGTTTCTTTAACTAAATAAACTCTGCAAAGTTGTTTTATTGCATTCCTGCCCATATTTCTGAGTTTTTTGCACTTTTAAAGTTTGTTTTTGCTTAGTTTAACTGGTAGGCTACACACTCAAGTGCACTAGCCGAATTAAAGCATTTACTGTGTTTCTGTACCTAATTTCTGCTACTTTGTAAAAAAAAAAAAAAAAAAAAAAAAAATTCCTTGTTTCCTGCCGTTACTGAACTAGAATAGTCCAGTCTTCAGGTATTACTGATCTCTGGGCTGTGGTATAGTTCCTGTGTTGCCTATATTCTTATTTGGATAGGAGGAAGCTTCTTTGTTCACCAGTGAGAGTGGGGAGCTCTGAGCAGCCTATCTGTCCCTTGAGGAGTGGTTCCAGCCCAGTGACCTGTAGCTTATTGGCCGTTTTGGGCCATTTCCTATCTCTTTCTAACCCCCTGCTTTAAAGCCAGCTTTAGCGCGCTTTTGCGCTTGTAATTTAGTTTGTCCTGTTTGTTGCTTTTACCTGTTGAGGCTACACACTCAAATGCGCTAGCCGGTGTTACATATTTATTGCATTTTCCTGCTGTTTGTTGCAAAAAAAAAAAAAATATCCTTGTTTCCTGTCTTTCCTGACCTAGAGTAGTCCAAATACAGGCTTTGCTGTATTCTGGACTTTAGGAAAGTTCCTGTGTTGCCCATTTCCTTTCTTGGATAAAGGGAGGCTTCTTTGTTCACCAGTGGCAGTGGGGAGCTTGGAGCAGCCTATCTATCCCAGGAGGAGTGTTCCCAGCACAAGAATCTGGTAGTCTATTGGCCGTTTTGGGCCAAATTCTAGCTCTTTCAAGTCCCCCTGTATAACAGCATCGGGCAGTGCCGCTTAATTGGGTTTAAACCATTCTCGGCTCCACAAAGTCTGCTCTTCACTTTTTCCCTGAGAACTGATCTAGTTCTCATAATAAACATCATATTCCCACTCTAAAGCCTGGCACTTGCTCACTAAAGCAATTATATAAGTCAGCACTAAAAAATTAAAAGCACTACACCCTCACAAACGCCCCTTGAGTACTTTGTTCACCATTGGCCCTTTTTTTTTCAATTATAAAGGAATTCCCAATACTATTCTAGCATGTCCAAAGGTCAGTTGTCAATCTCCTCTCCGGTCCAGCTGGTGAATCTGGGAATCTTGAGGCAATGTTACAACTGCCTCATGTACACAGACAACCCTCTCCTCCTCCCAACAAATTCCAACACATGTGAGAGATGCAACCATATAGCCAAACTGGAGGCTAAGCTCTCAACTCAGTACTAGCGTAACCAGTCAGGAGGAGAAGGAAACCACACTCACTACAATTCCAGTCTCACATAGACCTACAATGACAGTAAACCAAACACATAAACACACAAAAACATACTCGGAGGCTCTAAATAAAAATCTGCCTAAGCAGCAGAAACCTCCAAAGCAGACACCCAAGCAACCACTACCCCAAAGTAAAACACGTGCAACACATAGCTCACAAAGCCAGTGTGCTGAACAGTCACAGCCCTTAAGGCTAAACAACACACCTGATACACTTGTAATAGGTGACTCTATCGTCAGGCACACTGACGTCCCGCTCACCAGGCTGAACAAGGAGAAGGTCATGGTGAGCTGCCTGTCGGCGCTAGGATCTGCCACATAACACAAGCACTCAGGTTACTCCAAGGCAAGTACAAATATGACTCAGTCATTGTCCATGCTGGTGAGAATGACCTGAGACGTACCTCCCTGGACTACATGAAAAGAGACATGGAGGAGCTCTCTGAGCATGTAGCCCAGGCCGGTATGACCCTGACCTTGAGTAGCATCTTACCCTCACCAAGAATGATGCCACAATATGAAGACAAGATGATCAATTTCAACAATTGGCTTAAGTATTGGTGTCATTCAAAGGGGATCCAATGCCTGTCTGCCTGGGATGACATGCTCGACAAGCCACGATGCTTCGCTAAGGACGGCTTGCACCTGTCACCCCTGGGCTTTCGGATATTGGCAAAGGCTCTTGCCACCCCCATAGTGCCTTTTTTAGGCAAGGCTCAAAAGACAAACCCACCTCCATATGTATCACAAGGGATAAGAAACTAAGAGTAATGCTACTCAATGCCAGAAGTCTAAACCTCAAGATGCACTCAAAACTCTCCTTAGCATGGAGAACATCGATATCTGTGCAGTAACAGAAACCTGGTTCAAGGCTCCTGAGTGCACCCCAGCACTACCAGGTTATAACTCATACCATGGTTTTCAGCCCCAAAACTTGGACCAAACCACAAAAGGAGGGGGAGTATCAATATTCGTCAAAGATACCCACACCTCCAGGTTGGTGGCACAGCACGAAACATCAGAGACTATCCATGTGCAACTAACAGTGGGTAAAACTGCCTTCCAGTTTATAGCCTGCCACAGACCACCCTCCCAAACCCAGGAACCCCACTTGGCCTTCCTGAGAACACTGGAAAATATGAAGGTCTCTCCAAACACCATTATATTGGGTGACTTCAACTACCCTAACATAGACTGGGAGCATTACTCTAGCTCCAACACCCTAGCCCAAAGGTTCCTAGAATTTATAAACTCAAATACTATGGAACAACTTGTTGCCACTCCCACAAGAGGGGAAAACATACTGGACCTGATCATCACCAACATGGGGACTCTATGCTCCAGACCAGAAGTGTATCCCTCACTGGTAAGATCAGACCATAAACTAATTTCAGTAGATATTCACATCCCGACCCCAGCCCCTGCCCAGAAAACCACAGTGAAAAACTTCTCTAAAGCAAATTTCACACTCCTCAAAACTGAGGTGGAATCCTTCAAAGCCCCTGGGCCTGTGGAAAATACGGCCCAGACAGCAGAATCCTTTATAAATGCATTCTATGAACACCTTCAGGAATGCATGGATCATGCAATCCCAAATAAATCCAAGACCCAATCCTCCAAAGTTAGGTGTCATGTCTGGTGGACCCCAGCCATAAACAAACTATACAACAGAAGGAGGAAGCTACTACATGATAGAGCAAAATCCCAAAAAGGGAAGAAAAGGGAAGGCATCTCTGATCAGTTTTAGCCAAAAATTACGGGCACTCATAAAATCGTCTAAGGCCAGCTTTGAGAGAAAAATTGCACAGGACACTAAGGATAATCACAAGGCTTTCTTTAGTTATGTTAGGAACCTGGGTGGGAATTCCCAGATATGCTCAGAATTAGTCCAAAATGACAAAAAATACACCAAACCCACAGACATTGCCAACATCCTAGCTGACAGGTTCAGCGCAAACTTCTCACCCCCCCCTTCCTCACCAAAAGGGCAAATATCTATCCCAGCAGAGTGCTGCCCCCCTGACATCTCAGATGCTCAGGTAAGAGCTGCCCTCCAAAGCAAAAACACAGCATCAGTGGGACCAGACGGTGTCCGGCTGCGCTACATGAACTCCAAGAAGAACTAAACCCAGACATAAAACTACTGTTCAATCTCAGCCTTACTACAGGATATGTACCCAAAGAGTGGCATACAGCAACAGTGGTCCTTCTCCACAAAGGTGGTGCCTCAACGGATCCTGGAAACTATCACCCCATAAGCTTGACTAGCTTGGTCTGCAAAGCTATGGAAAGGATCATCATGGACCTCATAAATAAAGATACCGGGGACCTACAGACACTGGATCCTACCCAGTTCGGCTTTGTTAAGTGCAGATCCTGCCTCTTAAACCTGGTTGATTTCTTTGAAACAGTCACCAAGGCCATTGACGAGGGGAAGGTGGTCCACACAGCCTACCTGGACCTTGCAAAAGCCTTCGATACAATACCCCACTCGGGCATTATAGATAAGCTCACCAGCTTAAATATAAACCCCTATGTCACTAGATGGGTTGCAAACTGGCTCAAGGACAGAACCCTCATGGTTAGAATTGCTGGAGCCATGTCAGACTGCAAACCAGTTACAAGTGGTGTCCCACAAGGCTCAGTCCTGGGACCTATCTTGTTCGGTATATATTTCTCGGAGGTACAGGCTAACACGGAAGGACTGTGGCTGACCAAGTTCACAGATGACTGCAAACTGGGCGCCATAATAAACTCTCCAGCCGACACAAGCATCCTACAAAAAGGGCCTCATAGAAACAGACAACTGGTGCCAGAGCCATGGCCTCAAGCTAAATGCCAAAAAGTATATAGTCATCCCCTTTGGCAAAAACAAAGTGCTCACAAATTACCACATAGGTGGTAATCCATTAAGTACGGAAGAAGTAATTAGGGACCTGGGGACCCAAGTTGACAGCAATCTCTCATTTGACAACCACGTGACCAAAGTGGTTAGAAAAACATTTTATATAGCCCACCTAATCATGAAGGGATTCACATCTAGATCAGGGGAGGTCATCGTGCCTCTTTACTCATCCCTCATCAGGCCCATAATTGAGTACAATGCCCCTTTTGAGATGTACCTTACCAGACACCTGCAGCAACTGGAAAGACCCCAAAAGTACCTCACCAAGAGGATCAAAGGGCTCAAACAGATATCATATGCTTCCCGGTTAAAGAAACTCCAGCTCTACTCAGTGGCATACCGCCTGCTCAGAGGCGGTCTGTGCCTGACGTATAAAGCCATGTCGAATCCGGAATTAATGGACATGCTGCACCTCAGAAAATCCAAATCCCATCGAGCTATGCACTTGAGAGACTTGAACCTCAACACCGAAATAAATAGGACATGCTGGAGGGACAGATTCATAACCCAGAGGCTCCCTTCACTCTGGAATAAAATCCCAGTCCAGGTTAGGCAGAGTCCCTCATTGACTCTCTTCAAGAGGAATCTTGATGAGTGGATGGGAGATAGTAGGTTTACCCCGGGTATCACTTCTGTGTCACTGTTAGACAGAGGCACAGTATACTAACCTCGAACAAGGGCATAGCAAAATTCATTTAAAATGGGTGGCGGAAGCCAAACACACTCTGGCTAGGCTTATAAATGTCCTAGGGCAGATAGCCTAGTATGAACCTATGAACCTATGAACCTATTAACTGTCAGTATCCCTGTTGATGTCCACAATCTTAGAAGGGCATTCTGACTGCCTTGAAATGTGTAATCTCTGTGTTGCATCTCATAACTGCGTAGTGCTGTAATAGTGATCTGTAGATAGGCAGGAGTTCTGATCCACCACTGGCAACTGTGTGTGTCAGCAAAAGGCTGAGTGTGGTTGTCTGTGTGTATTTGTGTCTGCATCTTGTCATGAGAGTGGGTTTTACCACTTTCCAAAGAAAAAAACACCTTTTGCACTGGCCTTTATCCTTGTCATCTGCTAAGCCACCCTTTTCCCCCCTCCCCACTGCACGTAATCAGTCCTGTGATGTCACCCAGCTAAGAAGCAGAATCAGAGTAAGTGTAATTGTATGGGTTCTGTGGCACATACATCAATTGCATACCACTCTACTAATTACCTTTACATAGGCAAGAGTTGTAAGCACAATGCTGGCAAGTGTGTTTGTGTGTGTGACTACCCTGTAGCCAGACATACACATGTGTTATGTCTTTTAACATGCTGCACACCATGGTAGTCATCTGTGGTGAGTGGAGTATACAAATTATTACATAGTTAGGAATAGAAAAGAATAGACAATCAAGAACGACTACTGTTGGGTATGTTATTTTCCTATGCTACTGTCGAGCAGTGACACAGATGTGGTCCCCGGGCTGTATGTCCATACCCATCATTCCCCCACCCAAACTCCACAATCCCTGAGGTACATTTCCTTAGCCATCATTCCCCACCCCAAACTCCACATACACAACAACCATCCCTTCTCTGGTGAACTGATTAAGATTTAAATGTTATAAAGAAAGAGTTGCCTCTGTTTTGTCTACATGTCAATTCCTTTGGAACCCTTCTGTGTCACAAAGGGTGTTCAAACATGTTTATATATATGGCTATAGCTGTGTCTGTGTATATGCATATATATATATATATATATATATATATATATATATATATATATATATATGTGTGTGTGTGTGTGTGTGTGTGTGTGTGTGTGTGTGTGTGTACACATCCCGTAAGTGCATATAAGTATTTAGTATTTAGTTATAACAGTTGTTCATATGTAGACTTGTCTATGTTGTTTCACAGAGTACAGTACATTCAAGGGTACTGTACATATGTACACAAAGTGACTGTCCCCTTTGTTTTCAGTACTGTGGAATATCTGTAGTAAAATGTGTATTATAAAAACCATCAAGCATACATACAACCCAGATGGCTGAGTGGTAAGTCCAGTGACCTTGGTGTGCATGGTCCAGCATTCAAGAGCTGCAAGGGTTGTTGATAATGTTATTTAGGACTGAATAAGACACGTTTCGGCAGATGTAAATGTGTTTTTGCGACAGTAAGCAGCGGGTACACACAGGTAAAAACATGCACAACTCGCAATACACTTGAAATGCCCTTCTTTGGCAATCCTGCTGATGTCACCCACCTAGACATACACCTCTGGAACTGTTATAACCCAGTAATCTCTGTAGCACATCCTGTAACTGTGTAATGCTGTAGTGTAATAAACTAGTTGGGTAGGTGATCTAATCTCAGACTTGCCAACTGTGTGTGTGTGTGTCTGTCTTCCTGAGAAGGGAACAATGCTTTTTAGAGTATGCACACTCCTTACAATTCACATACTCAATTTTGAAAGGATGCTAATGTCACCTACCTAGAAATACATCTCTGGGAGTGCTGTCACTCAGTAATTTCTGTAGTGCATCCTGTAACTGGGTATTGCTGTGGTGTGATAAACTAGCTTGGTAGGTGCTCTAATCCCAGAGTTGTCAACTGTATGTCTGTCTATCTCAGAAGGGAACAATGCTTTTTAGAGGATGCACACTCCTTACAATTCACATGCTCAGCTTTGGCAAGGTTGCTGATGTCACCCACCTAGAAATACACCTATGGGAATTATGTAACCCAGTAATTTCTGTAGTGCGTCCTGTAACTGCGTAATGCTGTAGTGTGATAAACTAGTTCGGTAGGTGTTCTAGTCCCTGACTTGCTGACACTGTGTGTATCTATCTGTCTACGAAAAGAACAATGTTTTTAGAGTATGCACACTCCTTACAATTCACATACTCATTTTTGGCAAGGGTGCTCATGTCACCCACCTAGAAATACACCTCTGGGACTGCTTTGATCCAGTAATTTTTGTAGCGAGTCCTATAACGGCATAATGCTATAGTGTAATAAACTTGTTTGGTAGGTGTTCTAATCCCAGACTTGCCAACTGTGTAGTTGTGTGTGTGTGTGTCTGCCTAAGAAGAGAACAATACTTTTTAGAGTATGCACAATCCTTACGATTCACATACTCAACTTTGGCAAGGGTGCTGATGTCACCCACCTAGAAATACACCTCTGGGACCACTGTAACCCAGTAATCTCTGTAGTGTGTCGGGTAACTGCATACTGCTGGAGTGTGATTTAGAACTGTGGTAGGGTTCCATCCACAACCATGCCTGTTGTGTGTTTCAATGTCTGTGTAAAAAGCAATGCATTATAGCCTACTCACTCACAGGACATTTGCAATACCCTACATTGGTGATCCTGCTGATGTCATTCCTTGTCAAATACACCTCTGGGGAACAAGTTCCCTAGTAATCCTCCTGGTGCATCCTATAACATCTCCATACAGTAGTGTGATATAGATCTTGGTCATGGGTTCTATACCCACACATGTCAGTTGTGTGTGCTTCACTGTCTGTTTTGTGACCAATGCATTTTGGGCTACTCGCAGGAAATTCGAATTGCCCTACTTTGGTAACCCTGCTGATGTCATTCCTTGTGAAATACACCTTTGGGGATGGGGTAGCCCAGTAATCTCCATAGCACGTGCTATAACTGCGTAATGCTATAGTGTAATAAACTGGTTAGGTAGGAGTTCGATTCCAAGACATGGCAGGTACGTGTTTGTGTTTGACAGTCAGAGTCTGTGTGGAAGTGACTGTTAGTGTGTATCCACTGGACATGATGAGGAGAGCTTTTGTAGTTTTCCTATATGGTGGTCATATTATATGTCACAATGTCCACCTCAAGAGGATTACAGATTTCAATCAGTCAAGAGACTGTGTTGGCAAGCCATACCCCTACATCTGGCAAAAGGCCTGGTGAACAAAGTAAGCACCCCTACTATTACCCAGAATATGGTCTGAACCCATGTGTCATATACAAACACACTTGCCAAAAAATCCCGCTATGTTGCTATTACCTTGCACATAGTTGACAGGTAGTAGGCATGGTATAAATGCAGTGGGCTGCAGAGGGCATGGCACCCTGTTCACCAGTACAATAGGCACATAATTGAGGACAATGCGCCTTCGCTATGTTCCCCACTGGACGTCTGCAACATATTTGATGCCATCAAATGTGATCCACAAAGGACATACAATGCCTTACACACATGCCCTGTATGGACAGATGCCACTGACACCAGGGAATACCTGTATCATGCTATTAATGTGGGTGCAGGCTCAACCTGCTGTCTATTAGCAGGTCGTGCCACACCAGGCCAGGATTGACACATCTGATGATAACAGTCTGTGTACACAACATGTGCCAGGCAACCCGGGTACACTTAAACATGTCGCTGCACATTAATGTGGGACATGCGCATCCCAGGCAATGTCCATGTCAATGACTATCAAACATAGACATGGCATGCATTGCAAAGCAATGGCCACACACAATGGTAACCAGGATGACAGGACAGTTAATACAATACCCTCCTGTGTGGGACATTGCAGACACTACACCACTGAACCACACTGCAGACCATTGTCAGGTGGATTGGTTCCAAGGATTACCCCCTCACCCAACCATGTACAGCCATCTTGCACAGCCAACCAGTACACACCCATGAAGTAATGAACACATGCATGTCAGTACTTCCCTACCACAGTCACACCCAGTATAACTCCCATTGGCATACTGACTGATGTCAGACACGTTCACATGCCATAGCACATAGAACCTCAGGATAACCCCTGTGGTGCATGTAATACCTGTGCATTACTGTAGTGTGGCAAACTAAGTAGTTAGGTAGTGTGGCAAACTAAGTAGCTAGGAAGTGTATTTGTGAGCCTGCCAAAGTGTGCCAATGTGTCTGAGTCCCTTAGAGAGTGTGGTTGTGTTGACAATGACATCCGTTCATGTGGACAGCCATGTGTGCTACACCTAATGTATGTCTACTATATCTCTGTTGCAGATGTTGCTCACCAGCACACATATATGTTCTTACAGCACACCAACATGTGAGCTTTGTGGCACATGGAGTAACTGCATGCACTTGTAATAGTAATGACTAGTCAGTCAGTGGTTTGAACCCCTGTACTGGTAGGTGTGTGACAGACAATGCTTATGTTTTAGTCTCCCAGCCCTTCTCTGATGTACTTTGCATCTGTCTGTCTCTTACACACACTCTCTGGTGGATGTGGAGATGTAGACCTGCTCAGCAGCAGCTTGTGTTTTGTAAGTGATGGTCATGATCAGGTGATGGTCTCTGAACCTATTGCAGTCCTCCTCTAGCTGATTGCATGTGGAACAGCTGTGGTGACATTCCCATAGTCAATTGCATGGAACCACAGTACAATATCTAGGAACATCATGTTGGTGTTTGCCCATGACAGTCACTATGAGTGAAACCTGGATCTGGTGTTTGGTAAACGGCATCACAGATGATATCTGGATATTCCTCAAACAACATACACAGTGGAAAATAGCCTAAAGACAGGAGGGTGATGTGCCAGACATGACTACAGCATGTAAGTGTAGCTATGCTTCATTCAGACTACTGCCAATTTAACATGTTGTGTGTGGTAATGGGTAGTCTGCATGTTTTAACAACTGACAAGACAGTACTCTGTTTGTGAGGAAACTCCCATCTGTAGGGTCATCTGTGGACTGGTCAGTGTGTGGATCCATTTGTTTCTTGTGTTACTCACAGAACACACATCTATGAAATGCAGAAGCATAGTGTAAGGATTGCAGTCAGTACATGGTGACAGTGATGAGAGTTACTGCCATCACATCCCTGATTGGACATACGTCACATGAAACAGTCGTATGACAGTCACTGTCTGAGGTTATCACAGTGACATGCCAATAGTGGGCCACTGTTCATAGCTGCAGTCACAAGTCATCTACGCTTTGGACAGATGTCATGCAGTATATATGCATGTGTTGTGCTCCCTCTGCAAATGTATGACATCTGTTGTCTTGGGTTGATGGTAACATCTATGCATCCTGTTCTAAGTAATCCTGAATGCAGTTGACTATTGCTAAGCCTTAGCTGTGTTAAAACTGCAACACCATAGGCTGTATGGAATTGGAGGTCCCAGCGGAACCACCTGTCCCACTTCAGCTGGCCATGGCACCAGGCACCAGCATGTCTGGGGCCAGCCTTGGACCTCCACCTCTGTTGGCTCTGCACCACCTTCTGTTGGAACCACCACTGAGGAATGGGCCTACCCCCCTGGGAGCAGGTCCAGACAGGAACTTGTCAGCCATCATACAGTCCAGGCCATGGTGCGAAGGTGGCTCAATAAGGGGTTTCAAGGCCAGCTACGCCAGCTTGAGGGCAGAGTGTCACATTTAGAGGGTGAGCCTGCCCCTCCTAGACAGCCCCTAGCACAGCCACCTTTGCGGCTGTGATGATACAGTGGTGGCTGCCCAGGGGTGGAGACCTCCATCCCACTGTTTCCATTTGGGGGCTCATGGGCTTGTGAATGCCAAACACCCCTCCCTATCCAAGGTGTATCCCCCCCACATGTGTCATATACCGCCCCTGTATGGTGTCTTGTCTGTCATTTTACCCAACCTATCCTCCATGAGCATACCTACTCTCCTTCCCTAACAACCAACTCTCACCTTACGAAAACGGAAACAGAAGGCCAGTCTGTTCCCAGAACAACTTTTGCCCCATACATAGCTGTCCATTTCACACACGTATCCACTGAACACATGTAACCTTTGTAAGTTGCATCACAACATACTACTGTTATCCTCACCCCTCTCTCAGGCACACAATCCTGGTATGCATATGACTCCTAAAGGTTCCAGGTACACGTGATGCAGACAACCCCATTGTACACATGACACTATCGGGCCCTCTATGGTTACCCCATTTAACTTTTTAATTATGATGATGTTGTACACAGCACCTTGCGAGAGTACTGTTCTCACATAATGATTGGACAGGACCTGTTTTGTTACTGTAAATGAAATGCTCAAAGTAATGTATTTAATGTTTGCGTGTATTAATGACACATGTCTGTCTGAGGGAGTCTTGATATTACATAGTACAACACCTCTACATAATAAAGGAGTTGCTGGTGCTTCCGTTTTCATTCGTTTTTACTACTTTGTTGTCACATGGTATGTCCTATATATATATATATATATATATATATATATATATATATATATATATATATATATATATATGTGGACATAAACACACACACATACATCTACATAATGGAATACATTTCCTATACTGTTGAATGACTGGGCTGGATGCTATGTTTGTGATAACATCCGATGTCTGTATATCTGCCATGGCTTAGTGGTAAATCACATTGGCTGTGATGTGCAAGGTCCTGGTTTTGAGCCTTTCAGAGGCCATTTATTTTGTTGCTGGGCAGAACAAGGGCCATTGGATACGGTGTGATTGAGGCACTTTTAGGCAGTTGTGAGCGGGTGTGCATGGCTTTGCGTGATGGAAAGCAGTGATTACTTTTGGTTACAGTTCCTTACATTCAGTTACCTTCTTGATTACCTAACCTGTGTAAGCAGTGCATACCTCCATGTAATCAGGCTGTAACCCGCTCACTGCTGCTTAAAAGTGCTTACTCCCACTTACCTCCACGCTAATTTCTTTAAAAGAAAAGAAAAAAGTGGTGATAGGAAAGTGGTGAAAAAGGGGCACAAAGAGAGTAAGACAGTAGGAAAGGTAGCTAGGGATGTGCAGGATGGGTGCAGGTAAGGTCCATAGCCATCCATTTCTTCTACAATAACAGCTGTGCATATGCAATACATTTGGCAGTACATTTGGACACTCACAACTCTGAGAGAGGGGTGAGGACAACAATAGTATGCTGTGATGCCAATTAGAAACATTTACATGTGTCCAGTGGACATGTGTGCAAAATGGACAGCTATGTATGGGGCGTGCTGCTTTTGCTGGAACAGATTTACTTTTAGGTGAGAGTGTGGTGTTGGGGAAGGAGGGTAGGTATGATCAGGGAGGATAGGTTGGGTAGGATGACAGACAAGACAAACAAGATGCATACAGGGGCTGTATATGACACGTGGGGGGGAAACACCTTGGACTGGGAAGTCACAAGCCCATGAGCCCACAAATGGATACAGTGGGACTGAGGTCCCAACCCATGGGCAATTAGGTTCATAGGTTCATAGGTTGGTACTAGG
The DNA here is from genome assembly GCF_019279795.1 of Protopterus annectens. Classification (NCBI taxonomy): domain Eukaryota; kingdom Metazoa; phylum Chordata; order Ceratodontiformes; family Protopteridae; genus Protopterus; species Protopterus annectens. The sequence goes on along the minus strand of NC_056745.1, from coordinate 1,518,490,962 downwards.
CTATCAGCCCTAGGGCCTATACAAGCCTAGCCATAACAATTCCCTGGCTATTTCTTCCCACATTATTTACTTTCCTGGACCCCTTCACCACTGCACCTTCACAACCCAGAAGGTGGCTGTGCTGGAGGCTATGTATGAGGGGCAGGCTCACCCTCTAGTTGCACCACTCGACCCTCAAGCTGGCATAGGCAGTCTCAAATCTCCCTGTCGAGCTCCCTACACACCACGGCCTGGACCGCACTATGGGTGACAGGTTCCTGTCTGCTCCCGCTCACGGTGGGGGGGGGGCCGAGCCCCATCCCCTGTGACAGTTCCACCCAAAGATGGTGCAGGGCCAATGGACGAGGAGGTCCCAGGCTGGGCCCCAGATGTGCTGGTGCTATGGCCAGCTGAGGTGGGACAGGTGGGTCCGCTGGGACCGGCCTTCCAATACGAGCTATGTTGTAGCATCTTTAAGGCAGATATGTCTTAGTAATAGTCAACAGCATTCACGATTAGTTATAACAACATGCATAGGTATTCCCATTACCCAGGGCACCAGATATAAAATAGTTGCAGAGCAGGCAGAACACATGCATATATGGGTTTACAGTGGCCATTACAACAACATGCAGGTTTCATTGATGGCAACAGGACACCAATATGGGGTTATTTTAACATGGCATTTGCATAGAAACAGATGTGAATATTTATAAACCAATAGGACATATGTCCCAACAAAGGTTAGGAGTGTAGATATACCAAATGAGTTGTGTAAATCGGTTATTTTTGCACATATGGTAGGGGTGAGAGAGAGAGAGTTCAATTAACAACTAATAAATCCTTGTAGTTTACACAACATTCATAGTCACTGCAGTGGTCTGTCCCTTACATGTATTATTACACCACCCAATGGTGTTATATTGTACAATGGTATGTTTGTAGATTAGTATGTACAGGACCTGTGTCTTACGTACAGGCTTGACAAGATGCAGGTGTTAATGCAACATGTTTTGAGACTGCTGTCATACACTTTGGGTGAGATGCTGGGATGACAGGTATGTTTGCATGTACCTTCTCTGACTATGTACAGGTCTGACTATCAGTTATGTGTCATTAACATTTGCCTACATTTCTTGGATCATCACATTAATCTGTCAGGGGAACAGGGCAAAAGGCAGGTGATGTGGGCCATTTAGCAGGACATACTGTACAGATTGCAACAGTTGAGGGGTATGAATATGCATACCACTTTCTATTTGAGCATTCTAGCAAACTCTGTACAGTTGTTAAGTGTATATATGCATGCGGCTTTCTTTCTGAACATTCTAACTAACTGTGTGCAGTTGTGAGGAATGATTATGCATACAATTTACTGGTACTCTTGGGATCCAAAGCCCTGCTGTGTGTGACAAAAGCATTACAGTTAAGATCACTGTACGCTATGCTATCAGGCAATTGTTGTGAGGCTTTGCAATGTATTTAGTCTAATATGACTGACCTGTTTGCATTTCCAACATTGTTAGACAGCACATCATACACATTTTATCTGCATACCACAGTGTGGGTAACACTGCTTACTAAAACAGTACTATTTAATAACTGCAACAGTACAACATATGACTGCAGAGTAAACAGAAGCAATGCAGGGGTTACACCTTTATTTGCAGCATATTACACAATTCTGTATACTGGTACAACACTTTCTGATGCTCTTACATTTATTTGTTATGACAGTACGTGCAGGCTATTTACTAACCTGCTTCGTGATGCATCCTTTACAGCCTAGCATCATAGGCTTGCTGGTTCGCAGCATGCTCATCTGTAGCTGTCAGAGAAGTACAGTGATATTTAGCCATACCTATCCATAGTATACACAAGCTAAGCAATTATTAACTACATAGTGGAAGGAGTACTTACTCAGTTCTGGGGCATTCTGCATCTGCCTTGCTTCCTTGATCCACTGTTCCAGGACATCCCCCCTCCACCTCTTCAGGTCTGCATGGTGGTGCCTGACCTTCTCACCAGTCCGGAGGATACCTGTGGCACTAGTGAGGTCATGGGCGAAACTGTACCAGGCCTCCGTTTTGTACTGCGAGCCCTGGTACTGGCCCTGCAGTAGTCTCCTGTCATGGTGCTTTACCAGAGGCTATACCATGAATTTGGACTCCTGGATGCCCCAGCACTGCGCTCTAAAGTGAGTGCCTCCTCCCACTCCAGCCATTCTGCTTGCAAGGGGATGCTACAACCAGTTATGAGCTGCATTCCCACCTCTTTGGTTTAAGTAGGGCCGGATTCACGCACTTTTCCAGAATTGGCCAGTTTTGAAAAGGCTAAACTATGTCTTATTCATTACAGGTTATATATGTGTCTGGTATCCGTGATTCATGTGTACATACACCGTACGTGTCCTGGGGACATCATAACTTTATTACAGTGACACCTCAACTCTATGTTTACTGCAATACTCCAATTCACATATTTATGGTCTGTGGTGGGTTATAAAACATTACATTGCACATAGATTCAGTTTACATGTTTGTTTGATTTCCCTGTGGTGAGGATTAGTTTGCTGATACAGCCTTTATATTTATTGCTATCATGGCACAGTGGTTAACTACTGTGATGTACAGGATCCTGAGTTCTAGCCTTGCGGAGGCTGTTTATTTTGTTGCTGGCCAGAACACGAGCTTTTGGGTACAGAGTGATTAAGGCACTTTAAAGCAGTTGTGAGCGGGTGTGCGCGGGTTTGCATGGAGCTAAGCAATGCTAACCCTTGGTTACAGTTTCTTACACTCAGTTAGCCTCTACATTGCTTCACCAGTGTGGTACTCGCATACCGGCGGCCAAACAGGCTTACACCCGATTGCTCCCGCACTTGTAAATGCACTGCTTTGGTGTTTGCATCAGACGCTCACACCCCTGTGTGGGGGTGAGGACTACAATAATACCTTGTGATGCCTATTACATCGGCTTATATGCCTACAGTGGGGTGTTGCACCCATGTGTTCGTAGGTGTTGTGTAGTGGGTTATGCAATGACAGATATGGTCATACCGTACTTAGCCACTTAAACTGGACTGTGCTGTGGTGAGACCCATATCGGGAATGGCTGTCCATTAGGAGTAAGCATGCCAGTCGACTGTACAGAATCCATGGCCTGTCCAGAGTTTGCTTCATACTATTGGTGTGTTCCTCTTAAAATCTGCACCTGTCTGGCAAATACCTGGGAACTGACACCATTAAATACAGACAAGTAATTGGGTTTAGGACCCCACATTCTTCAGCCGAATCATGCTAATGCATATCTATTATTCTATCAGCTTTCTAAGGTTGTAAGTGGAATATGTGCTTTCTCTCCCTATTTGTTCCCCCAACGGTATATGTTCTGTCCAGTGGTTTTGCTCTTGGGGGTTGAGAGGTATGGGTGTAAGCTCTGCCCATTTTGGAATATTACTTACATCCCCAGTGCGGTCCTAATACAACTGCGCCAGCCAACACCTGCACGCCTAGGCCCATAATTGCATACCCATAGTTCCTCCACTTGCCCCTCCTCTACAGCACTCATCCTTACTGTGGCTGCGGGTGGGGTCTAACCACACCACTACACACTGCCCATTCTCCATGTGTCAGAACCCATGTCGTACGTTGTGTCAACCCATGGTTTATCAGGCTTGCACAACCTACTGGTCCGAAAAGTATACAGCCTGATTGGATGAATCATTACAGGGACTGACTCCGATGATCATTAATTTTTGGGGTGTCCTACAAGGGACATTGTTTCATGATTAGACTTGCCATGTCTCTCCCACTGGTAGTATCCTGCCGGTGGTCTGGGACGCAGTGGCGTGTTTACTTGTATTGTGTGTTTGTATGTTTCACCTGTCTAGGTGGGGCTGGTTGGTGCTACGTGTTACACGTTTGTTGATTGGACACCTCACCCCATTTGCATGGCCTGTGCAAATATGTAATTCATAACTGCTGTATCATATCCTAGCTATTTACATGTGTATATTTACACACACACACACACACACACACACACACATGTCACACACACACACACACATGTGTATATATATATATATATATATATATATATATATATATATATATATATATACATATCATACATTACTATATACAGTATATCTGTATGACCTACGACTAAGCCATGCCTGCTTTTTTATATTTATATATTGCTATCTAGGTATATCTAACAACATATGGGTGTATGGGTGTCTGCATATGTATATATGTATATGTGGGTATGTATATGTATTCCCTCTCTGTATGTATACATTTGTACTATGGAGAGGGAGAGGTATATCTCCATGTAGCTATGGGTAGATATACACACACATTCCTCTACATATTTACATCTACATCTGGTTATTCCATTCTTTGCCATTTAGATTAGACTTTCCTGCAGTGGGACTTGTAGCGGGTGTGGCTGCATATTGGATGATGCCTCTGCCCAATTAACACTGTTGCTCACATCTCTGGAGCTGTCCGTATAGACCCACATCAGCCAACATCTGCACACCTAGACCCATAAATAGCTACCCATAGTTCCCCCACCTGCACCTCCTCTACAGCACCCATCCTTCCTCTGGGTGCAGGTTGGGTCTAAACACACCACTACATGCTGCCCACACTCCACTTCATGGGACCCATGTCATACGTTGTCTTGACCCATGGGTCATCAGGCTTTTCCACCCTTGTATTCTGGGTATGTACCCACCCCAGCCAGAATGGTCATTGTATCACCTTCCTTTGGTTATATGTCAGTTTTTGGGGCATCCCGCAAGGGACGCTCCTGTCTGTGTTCCAAGATGAGATTTCATGGGTGCACTCTGTACCCCCCGGGTTTTATCCTGCCTGTGGTCTGGGGAACAGTGGATGACTTACATTGTTTGTAGGTTTGTGTGTATGTTTCCTCTGTCCGGCTTGGGGGGGGGGGGGAGGTCATGCTACGTGTCACATTTCTTGCATAGTCTGTGAACATATGTCATTCTTGTGTGCTGTTTCCTATCATAGCTGTATATCTGTGTATATCTACGCACACACACACACACACACACACACACACACACACACACACATATATATATATATATATATATATATATATATATATATATATATATATATATATATATATATATATATATATATATATATATATATATATATATGTGTGTATATATATATATATATATATATATGTATATATATATATATATATATATATATATATATATATATATATACACACACCTATATTTATGTCTGCAACCATATATATATATATATATATATATATATATATATATATATATATATATATAGATATATATATATGTCTGTAACCTCCGATTACAGTTTCTTATACTCCGTTAGCTTCTACTTTGCTTAATCTGTGTAGGCAATGCATACCCCCACGCAAAAGCACTTAAACACGCATACTGGTGCTTATATATGCTTATTACTGCTTATTTATGTTTAAACCACTACACTTTTGCTGTGCTGCTTCATTTGCATATATACCCATATACCCATGGATCCTATTTCCCCAAACACCCACCCCAACACTTCACTGACACAGCAGTCATCCATTCTCCAGTTGGATACATGGTGTATCCACACCATTACACATTGGCCACTCCCTACTCCTGTACACCCATCCCATGGGTTGACTCACTCCACGTATCGTCAGACATCCCAAACTTTTAGTCCACAAACAGTGGGGAAATGAGTGACCAATAGAACACTATTCACAATTTTTGGGATGTCCCACCTGGGACACGTATGTCTTTATTTCAGGAGTAGACTCTATACTTCATTACATCATTACTCCCGTTAACAAGACACTACAATAAATTAATAACTATGACTATGTGGTAACGCACACGTTACACATGAGAGCTAGTAATGTACGAGATCGGTGACATTATATTACAAATAGGACCGGTTTAGTGATTGGTGTTGCCGTAGCAGGCAGATCTCAGGAATGATTCCACTATTTCATTGTGAGAAAGTCCTCACAATTTATTTTTTGATAACTGCACTGACTTCGGACAAAGTACACACTTCTGCATTTTTGCAGATTTGTCCCTTCCCTCTTATGCACAACCTATTATTCTATCAATTGTAGAGGATTGTAGGGGCACTTTCATGTTATTTATGTGTGCAAAAGGAATTCATGTGTTACAGGGAATGTACTTCTACATATACATGTGTGTATGCATATATAAGTATAACGAACTTGTTGACCTCCATGAGGCGGTCCAGTTAGAACCAGGCCATCCAACCCTGACACACCTGGATCCATAATTTCATACCCATGGTTCCTCCTCCCCACCCGAGTTTGACATACACACAAACAATCCATTCTCTGGTTGCTATCACAGCCATGACACACCTCCACACATTGCCCTCTCCCCAGTGTTAGGGACTCTACATGTATGTTGTCCCAACCCATGCATCATCAGGCTCTCCCACCATTTGGTCCTTGAACATACGTGCTCTTGCTTGTATAATGGACGAAAGTCCACTCTGCCTAGCAATTTTTGGGTAGTCCTACCAGGGACTACTCTGTGATTGTTTGTAAAGTAGACTTAGCAGATCGACAATTTTGCTCCCACTGGTAATGTCCTGCCTTTGGTGTGGGTAGCAATGCTTTGTTCAACCCTACCCAGCTTGATATGACATAAGATGACAGCACTAAATAATACTGGGGTTGCTGTTGATTCCCTTCTCATTCTTTTTGTATGATTTATTGTCATGACGTTCATTCTTCATAGATATATATATATATATATATATATATATATATATATATATACATAAAAATATATCTATACATACACGTGCACATACATCTACAAAATTATATACATTTCCTATACTGTTGCATGACTGTGCTGGATGATATGTTTGTGATAACATCAGATTAATTAGTGGTAAATCACATTGGCTGTGGTTTGCAGGGTCCTGGGTTTGACTTTGCAGAGGCCATTTATTTCATTGCTGCCAAAACAATGGCCCTTGTACAGAGTGATTAAAGCACTTTTAAGCAGTTGTGAGTGGGTGTGTGCATGTTTGCGTGATGGTAGGCTGTGCTATCTTCCAATTACAGTTTGTTAAATTCAGTTAGCTTCTACTATGCTTAATGTTTGTGGGCACTGCTTGCACCCGCACAAACGCACTTAGACTTGCTTACTGGTACTTCTATATGTTTACTACTGCTTATTTGTGCTTACATCTGCTTACTGGTGCCTTATTCATTATGACACTACCACTTTGATTGAATGACATTAGTTAAACATTTCATGCAGTACTCCAGTTCACATTTACATGTTATTATGTAGGTTATACAGCAAAAGGATGTATAAATATATTCATATACACAGTCCACATGGAAATGATATGTGCTGTAGTGGGACTCGAATCGTGCATGCCTGTTCATTAGGCGGATGCTCTAACCACTACACTATTGACATTAACTTTTTTTTTTCTATTTGGATGATTTTGATGTGTAAGCTATGCTAAGCATGGGGCGGCGACACACAAACACGCTGCACTTCGCTTACACTTTCAATAATGAAGCAATACAAATGTAAAATAGGGATACGGGGAATCTAATTGTGATAGTTCTAGGGATGGGGCTCAACATTCCTCTACATGCTTGTGTGTTTACTACTTTGATTTTATTTCACTGTTCATGTACACTCTTGTATCCTTAGCATACATTTCAGTATCCACAGACATTGACTTAATTGCTTACTATTAAAGGCGGGCTCTAATAATAAGCATAGTAGGTTGTGCAATTGTGGGTGCATGTTTACACCTTTGTAGAGCACTTAAACATGCCCGTTACACTCGCACACGTTTCCTGTGCACGTTGAGGGTGCGGCAGCACACCCTCATAAATATTCATGTGGCGCTGCTGCACCATCTATAAGGAGGATGCTCGGTGCAAGGCTAAAACTGTCCTTGCGCTGAGCTTCATGAATCCCGGGGTATGTCTTTCCCAGGGCTACCATATGACTCTGAGAACTGGACTGTAAATAATGCTGTGCACTAAAAAACTGATACAGTGTTAGAGAAAAAATTATGATTCCATGGACAGAAAGAAGAATGAATCAGCCAATGCTTAAGGAAATAAATCTAGATGGTTCATTGGAAGGCCTAACAATAAAACTAATACTAAAATATTTTTGCTACATAAAGCAAAGACAGAATTCTCTAGAGAAGACAATGAGACTGAAGGCAAAAGAAGAAGGGGTTTGCTGAGGTTAATGTGGATGGACCTCATTATTGAAGTAACACTTGAATTTACAAGAATATAAAGAAGTACTTCTTGACAGACAGACTTAGTATGCTAATGTTTTTGAGGTATGAAGAGTCAGATTCAACTAAACAATTTAACAATAGCAAAATTCTTTCAGCAGGGTTGTATATTTCTACTGCTTGGACCCGTCCCCAAGTCTGCATACATAGGTAAGTGACAGTTTACACTCCCTGTATAGCTGTGGACCTATCCCCAAGTCTGCTCACACTAGAGAACAACAGTTAACACTCACTGTGTAGCTACCTTTCAGATAAATGCAGAACAACATTCATAACTATTATTGGTCTTATAGGGTTTGCTATCACAGTCTTGAAGCCCACAATCTTGACTCCCATAATCCTGAGGCAACCATATCAAAAGACTGAAATGCTGCAAACCGCAGTATTGAACTCCTGGAACTGTCCCTCTGCAGGACCCATGTTAGCACTTGTTTCTAGCTTCACACTAGGAGGAGTATTCACTGTTCAAGACATTTAGCCATTGGGGTCTTCAGAGTTTTGTTCTTTTAATATTATGATCTCAGGATTATGGGTTTTAAAACTGTGGTCTTCAAGATTGTGATAGTAAACTGGTCAAATGGTTATTATACAGAAGGGCTGAAAAGAGCTAGGAGCCTTCTCTCTACAGGATCTTTCCACAGCTTATATTCACAACAGGTCTTCAGCAGGGTTCCACCAAACTATATGTAACATTTAACAAAAGCCTAAACAGCAGTTGTAAGATATCACACAACTGGATAGAACAGATGAGCAGTGTTAAACAGACAAACATACAGAATGGATCATAACGCTGCAAACACCTGACTGACGGCTTGAACAACATATCAGGAGTACACTGAGCATGTGCATTAACATGATGAGACGCTTTTCTGTTGATGCTGGTGGGATGATGCAAGATTACTCAAGCATACTAATTTCCTTACACTCTGCCAGTAACGGCAGATGCTGTCTTGCTGTATAACTGTAAACGAAAAAGCTTATTCATTATTCGTGATTATTTGGGATTATTTTAGAGCAGTTTCCTGGCTTCACCTCTTCGCGCTGTTTGCGTTTGCTGTATAACTGTACTTTATCACTATTGCAGTTGCTGCATACTACTATTTAAATATAGACACGTTTCACAAAACTGACTTGTATGTACCCAGGCACTCCGTCAGGCACACAAGCTGCTCTCAAAGCACTTTATGATTAATTTCTATCTCTTCAGGAGATGAAGCGAAAAGGACAGTGCAATATTAAGGTGTATGGTGCTAATGAAGGTGTACGTATAGGTAACTTGTGCTTATGTATAGAGGTGGTGTCCTATCTCAAACTGGTTCCTCCCATTGGTTGAGGAGTTCAGGCTTCTTATGGCTCAGTTACTATAATGGTGATGGTACTGTTCTCCAATATGTGGGATGCTTGTAGCATGGGTGACAGACTTTGCCACACTATTCCAGGCATCAGCCTTTTACTGCGACCTGGTATAGCTGACCCTCCCGTGGAAGGCTGTGACTGTAAAACTTCCTGAGGAGATGCAGAAAGATCTTTGTCTCCTCCTATCACTTTTGTGTTCTAAAAAGAATACCACCTTCCACTTTGCCAGCCATGACTATCTGACTCTCTGCTTCCATCCTTCCGAGATGTCAGGAAAACTGGCACTGATTTGACATGCAAAACAAGTGTGGCATTTCACATCCTTTGCACAATGACAAAAACTGAGGAAAATCACATCTGTGCAATGGACGATGACAAAAATGTATTATTTATATACTGTTTTGTTGTGGGTCTGGTGTGGCAAACATCTTTTCATGAGTTTAATATTGAGATTGCATGCTCCAGAGCAACTAGAGATTAACATGGTAAATCACGACACATCAATTGCATTTGCCTTGACAGTTGTAACTCTTGGAGCATGTGCACACAGCAAGATTAGGAAAACCAATAGATTTGCATAGTCATCATGATCATTGCTCAGACTGTCACAATTTATGCCTTAAAGGAATCAACCCCCTAATTTCCTCCTTCATACTTTTTTGGTCTCTCTTCCACCTATACATCCCATCGAATAACTTTAATTAAATTAGTTAGGCAGCAATTTTCTTGCCAACATAAGGAAAATACACAATGAGCAATGTTCAATAGACTACAGGCAACAGGGGATACAAACTCTCAACATAAATTATTTCACATTCTTACATCACAAGTGCAGAACAATGTGACTTGAATGGTTTTAGAGTACAGAAAATTATGTCAAACTGTGGTTACAGCATTAATGCTTTTTGTTAAATGCTCACTTGCACAATGGTCGGCAAATCATTAGCGGGGTTGAATTATTTCTTTTCAGTTTTTGCCAAGAGATGTAAAATGTAATTTGTCCCCACCATCTCATTTCTGTCAGTGTTGCTCTAAGCCAAGCATTGTTCATCGTTTCTGGTGCATTTATATGTCATATTGTAATTTGTCAGTTCCTTATGTATGTGTCTGTTGTGGTTTTTATAATTTCCAACATGTTATCACTGAGCAGGACATTGCTACATGTCATTCACAGAACAGGTGTCAATAATACACATTTAAGTTTATCACAGCAGTAAAATTAATTCCCATGACAAGAGTGTCAGAGTGGAGGAGTGTCCATATTCACCAAGGATATTCACATCTCCAGGCTAGTTGCCTAACACAATGCATCTGAAATTCTCCAGGTGCAACTAACACTAGGTAAGACTACAATCCAAATTGTAGCTTGCTACAGATCCCCCACCATGCCCCACGATTCTCACTACACCTTTCTAAACATACTGGAAAATATTAAGATACAAACAAACACCCTAATACTGGGTGATTTCAACTACCCAGTCATTAACTGGGAAAACTACTTGGGTACCAACTCCTTTTTCCAACGGTTCTTGTAATTCATAAATTCCAGCACCCTGGATCAACTAATCCATTGTCCCACCAGGGGCTCCAATATCCTAGACCTGGTCATTACCAACATGGGAGATAGATGCTCCACACCAGTGGTCACCCCCTCATTGGTCAGGTCTGACCATAAGCAAATCACCCTTGACATCCACATCCCACCCCCCAGTAAGGAAACCTCCTTAAAAAACTTCTCCAAAGCCAACTTCATGCTACTTAAGTCAGAAGTGACAAACTTCACGACACCCACGCAGACGGGATCTGGAAGTTTGACTGCAGAATCCTACACTAAGGCACTGTACGAACACATCCACTTGTGCATGAATCGTGCCATCCCAAATAGAACCAAGATGCTCTTCTCCAAAAAAAGGAAGCCAATCTGGTGGTCCCCTGCTATAAACAAACTATACAACAGAAGGAAGAAACTGTTGCAGAAAAGAGGAAAATCCCAGGATGCAAAAAACTCCCTCACCAGCCTCAGTAAGAAGGTGAGATCCCTCATAAAACCCTCAAAAGCTAGTTACGAAAATAAAATTGCCAACGATTCCAAAGACAACCACAAGGCATTCTATAGTTATGTCAAGAATCTAAATGGCAATGCTCAGATCTGCTCTGAGCTACAACAGAATGGCATTAAATATACTGATCCCAAGGATATTGCCAGAGCTAAGAATACAGCATCCATGGGACCAGATGACATCCCAGACTGTGTACTACATGAACTACAAAATGAACTGGCACCTCACCTAAGTGTCATGTTTAATCATAGCCTCACCTCAGGCTTCATGCCCACTGAGTGGCACACAGCTACAGTTATCCAGCTCCACAAGGGAGGGTCCGCCTTGGATCCTGGAAACTACCGTCCCATCAGTCTGGCAAGCCTGATCTGCAAGGGCATGGAACGCATTATCATGGAACTTATAAACAAAGACATTGGCAACCTTCAAACACTGGACCCCACCCAGTTTGGGTTTGTGAAGGGCCGATCTTGTCTCCTGAATCTGATTGACTTCTTCGAATCAGTCTCCAGAGCTGTGGATGAGGGTAAGGCATCCACACAGCCTATCTGGACCTTGCCAAGGCCTTTGACACCATCCCCCACTCTGGAATCATAGATAAACTTACTAAGCTAGGCATAAATCCCTACATCACTCGATGGGTTGCCAACTGGCTTACTGACAGAACCCAGACTGTAAAAGTAGCCAACTCCAAATCCAGCTCCAGACAAGTGACAAGTGGAGTACTTCAGGGTTCAGTCCTGGGACCACTCTTGTTTGGCATCTACTTCTCTGAAGTACAGGCCAACACTAAGGGACTCTGGCTAACAAAGGTCACAGATGACTGCAAACTGGGAGCCATTATTGAATCCCCAAATGATGTGGATATTCTACAAAAGGGCCTTACAGAAACAGATGCCTAGTGCTAGAGCCATGGGCTCCAGCTTAATGCCAAGAAATGTATAGTTATCCCCTTTGGAAAAAAAACATGTACCCATGAATTACCACATAGGTGGCAGGACACTAAACATTGAAAGTGTCATGAGAGACTTAGGGACACATGTGGACAGTGGTCTCACTTTCGATAACCACATCACCACAACAGTCAGAAAATCCTTCTATGTGGCACACCTCATCACTAAGGGCTTTTCATCCAGAAAAAAGGAGGTCATTGTCCCACTGTACTCATCCCTCAGTAGACCCATTATAGAGTATAATGCCCCGTTTGGTATGTACCTCACAAGACATCTGCAACAGCTGGAAAGGCCACAGAAATACCTCACTAAAAAAATCACAGGCCTAAAGTAGATGCCATATGCTGACCATCTAAAAAAACTCCAACTATACTCTGTGGCATATTGTCTACTCAGAGGCGATCTCTGCTTAACATACAAGGCCATGTCAAACCCTGAGCTGTTGGACATGCTCCACTTAAAGAAATCCCAATCCCTCAGAGCCACACGCTCCAGGAATCTAAACCTTGTCATCACAATGAACAAAACATGCTGGAGGGATAGGTTCCTGACCCAGAGACTCTCCGTACTCTGGAATAGACTGCCCATACATGTCAAGCAGAGTGCCTCAATAGCCCTCTTCAAAAGGAACCTTGATGATTGGATGGGAGATAGGAAATTCATCCTGGGGATCATGTCAGTCACCCTGCTTGACAGGGGTCCAGAGAAGTAAATATTGTGGGAAGAAATATCCAGGGAATTGTTATGGCTAGGCTTGCATAGGCCCTAGGGCCGATAGCTTAGTATCAGCCTATGAACCTATGAACCTATGAAGACCTGATAAACCTAACCTGATGGACCTAATAAACAAGGATATAGGGAATCTCCAAACTCTGGATCCCACACAGTTTGGTTTTGTGAAGTTTAGTTCATGCCTGCTCAACCTGGTCGACTTCTTTGAGTCAGTCACCAGAGCTGTGGATGAAGGCAAGGTGGTTCATACAGCCTACCTTGATCTGGCCAAGGGTTTTGATAGTATTCCCCACTCAGGAATCATAGAAAAATTCACTAAGCTTGGCATCAACTCCTATATCACTAGATGGGTTGCAAACCAGCTCACAGATAGAACCCACAGTGTGAAAGTAGCTGACTCCAAGTTAGATTGCTGACTAGTCATGAGTGGAGGCACACAGTGTTCAGTCCTGAATCCTCTCCTGTTTGGTATCTATTTCTCTGAAGTCCAGGCCAACATGAAGGGACTCTGGCTGACAACGTTGGCAGGCAATTGCAAGTTGGGAGCTATTATTAACTCCCCACGTGATGTTGACATCCTGCAGAATGGACTCACTGATACCAACAACTGGTGTCAGAAACATGGCCTTAAGTTCTATGCCAAAAAATGTGCCATCATCCACTTTTGGAAAAACCCAGTTGCCATGAATTACCACATTGATGGTAGTCCACTAAACACAGAAGGAGTTAGAAAAGATCTGGGAACACAGGTTGACAGCAACCTCTCTTTTGATCACTACATTGCCACTGTGGTCAGAAAGTCCCTCTATGTGGCACATCTTATTACTAAGGATTTTGCATTCAGGAAGAAAGAGGTCATTGTGTCCCTCTACTCTTCCCTCATTAGGCCAATCATCGGGTACAATGCCCCATTTGGCATGTACCTCACTAAACACATGCAAAAACTGGAGAGGCTGCAATAGTACCTCACAAAGAGGATCCTAGGCCTTAAACACTTGTCCTATATGGACAGACTCAAAATCTGCTTGACTTACAAAGCCATGTCTGGCCTAGCTCTGTTAGAAATGCTACATCTAAAGAAATCCCAATCCCTCCACCCCAGGGGCTCCAAAGACCTCAACCTCAATACCACAATTAACAGAACATGCTGGAGGGACAGGTTCATAACCGAAAGACTTCCCATGCTGTGGAACAGACTTCCCCTACATGTCAAGCAGAGCACCTTGCTGACAGTCTTCAAGAGATATCTTGATGAGTGGATGGGAAACAGAAAATTCACCCCGGGAATAACTCCAGTGGCTCTACTCGACGGAGACACTGGCAACTAAGGTTGAGTGGCACTATGCCAGGGTAATCCTATGGCTAGGCTTGTAAAGGCCCCAGGGCCATTAGCCTAGTACACATCTATGAACCTATAAAATTTGAACCAATGCAGTGGTCAGTTACAATATAACAAACACAGCCTTATTCAGCTATGCAAATGTATGTCTCAGCCCAAATGAGTGAAGTGATGATTATTATAATAGAGTGAAAAGGCATCCCACACTCAGCACATTAGGACTGTGCATCCAGTCCACTAAAATGGAAATCTCATACCATTAGTCCATAGGATCATAGGAAGTTACTAGGCTAATCAGCATCTATTGCCCCTGTCCAAGAGGGACAGATGTGGAACCCCTGGGTGAATTTACAGTTATGCATCAAATCATCCATATTGCATTTGAAGAAGACCAATGAGGTGCTCTGTTTGGCATGAAATGGGAGTCTGTTCCAGAGGTGTGGTATCCTCTGGGAGACAAATCTGTCCATCCGGCAGGTTCTATTAATGTCACATACCAAGTTAAGGTCTTTAGACTGAGTAACCCATGTACCATTTGACTTGTGGATATGCAGCATTTCTAATAAAGCAGGGTCAGAGATTGCCTTAAATGCAAGGCAGAGATCACCTCTGAGTAGTCTGTATGAAATAGAACAAAATGACAGAGATTTTAGATGGTCCAAATAGGACATATGCTGAAGACTTTGAATTTTCCTTGTGAAGAACCTTTGTGGTCTCTCCTATTGTTGGAGGTGCTTGGAAAGGTACCTACCAAAAAGAACATTGTATTCAATTATTAGCCTGATAAAGGAAGAGTACAGGGAGGTTATACCTTCTTTTTTTCTGAAAATAATACCCTTACTTATGAGATGAGCAATATAAAATGCCCTTCTTAATACTGTGGAGACATGGTGATCAAAGATAAGGTTGCTGTCAACCTGTGTGTCAAGGTTTCTCACCACTGATAGCGTACCTAGGGTGTTGCTATTGATGTTTTATTAACAGGAACATTACTCTTACTGAAAGGGAAGATAATACATTTTTTGCATTTAATTTAAGGCTATGCCATTGGCACCAATCATTTGTTTGTGTGACACCATCTTGTAGGATGTTGAAATCATTTGGAGATTCTATGACAGCTCACAGTTTGCAATCATCAACAAACCTTGTCAGCCACAGACCTTTAGTTTTTGCTTGTACTTTGAAGAAATAGATTCCAAACAGTAAAGGTCCCAAGACTGATCCCTGTGGAACACCACTGGTTACAGGTCTGCTGTTGCAGGTAGATTTCCCTATTCTGACTATATGTGTTCTATCAGTGAGCCAATTCATGACCCATCTAATAATAAAAGGGTTGATACCTATCTGGGTTAGTTTGTCAATGATGCCTGAGTGGGGAATAGTGTCAAAAGCCTTGGCTAAGTCTAGGTAGGCTGTATGCACAAATTTCCCCACATCCAGGGCCTTGGTGACTATCTCAAAGAAGTCCGCCAGGTTTAATAGGCATGATCTCCCTTTGTCAAATCCAAACTGAGTAGGGTCATGTGTTTGGAGATTACCTATATCTTTATTGATAAGATCTATGATGATTTGCTCCATGGCCTTACAGATAACGCTAGTCAGGCTAATAGGTCTGTAGTTCCTGGGGTCAGTGGAAGCACCACCTTTGTGCAAGGGAATAACTGTGGCTGTTTTCCATTCAGCTGAAACGAAGCCTGTGCTTAGACTATGAAAGGAGTACCCAGTGGTGTTGCTAATTCTTGTTGGAGCTCATGTAGGATGCAGTCTGAGATGTCTATGGGATCAGGTTCTATAGATGCTGTGTTTTTGGCCTTAGAGAGGGTGTTTACGAGCTGCTCTTTAGAGACACAACATAGGGGACAGGTGATAGGGATGTTATGGGGTATGTGTGGAAGGGACAGGGGAGTGAAGTTTTCACAGAACCTGTCAGCCAACAGGTTAGCTATGTCCACAGGTTTAATATATGTAGTATCATTAACTACTATTTCGGCACATATCTGGGCCTTTCCTTTTAAGTTACTGATGTAACTAAAGAATGGCTTATGGTTGTCCTTAGTTGTGGAAGGTAATTTGGATTCATAGTTTGCTTTGACTTGACAAGAAATCTTATTTGCTTGTTTAAGCTGAGAAGCAGAGTTTCAGTTTAGTGTCACTCCCTCCTCTTTTAGACAGAAATGTCTTCCTCTTATTGTAAAACCTGTTAATGGCAGCTGTCCACCAGTCAGGTAAGTTCTTCCTTGAGGAGCTTGTTTTGGTCCTATCAGGTATGGCAGAGTCAATGCAGTTATGCAGGTGGTTGTATAAAGCACTGGTGTAGAACTCTGCATAGTTTCCAGTTCCATCTGAGGGGGGAGGTGCAGAGAAGCTATTTATTCCATCCCATAAGAGGTAATAATCTGCTTTGGAGAAGTTTTTTAGTTTAATTGCTGCTTGGACGGGAGGTCAGGTGTGATAGTTACTTCAAATGAGACTTATTTGTAGTCAGATCTCACCAGGCAAGACCTGACAGCGGGGATGCTACAGTGGTCCCCCATACTGGTAAGTACCAGATCCAGTGGGCATGTCAACCAGCTGGTGCACGGCGTAGGAGTTAACGAAGTTAAGGAACCTTTGGGCAAGTGAGTTTGAGCGAGTAATTTACCCCGTCAATGGATGGGTAGTTAAAGTCACCCAAAACCATGGTATTTGGATGTATCTTAATTGACTCAAGTAGATCCAAATAGGCAGAGTGGGTGTCCTGATTCATGGACGGGGTCCTGTAGCTGGCAATGACTTGAATAGGTGTCCTACTAACAGTTAGTTGCACCTGAAGTATCTCCAAGGAATCATACTGTTTTACCAATCTGGAGGTGTATTTACCTTTAATGAACATTGATACACTGCCTCCTTTAGTTTACACACCTTCAGTTTGTGGTCTGAATGTGTGGAAGGAGGTGTAACCTGGTATGACTGGGGTGCTCTCCATGACCTTGAACCAGCCTCTCCTTGATTGAACAAATGTCTGCATCTTCCAAGGTGAGGACTGCTTCTAGTGAGTGCAGTCATGCTGTGACTCCTAGAGTTTAGCAGCATAACCATCAGATTGTTTTTCGATGGAGTTTTATGTCAGGAATTTGGTCCTTAAGACACTGCCTAAAAAGGTACTATGGTGATAACAAGAGCCTTAGTCAGTAGCCAAAATCCTAGGGGTGACAAATGAAGACCATCTCTGACAAAGCATCAAGGTCTGTCGATCATGTCATCCCAGGTTGACAGATATCTGGATCCCCATTAGAATGACACCAGAAACTAAGCTAATTATTGAAGTCAATCATTTTCTGTTTGGGTGGAGTAAGAAGTTTCTGTCTCTGACCTCTAGTCCAATCACCCTCAATTAGATGGGACCCATACAGCACTCTCCTCCAACAAGGGTGAAGAAGGGCCTTCACCAACAAAGAGAAGGTAAAATTCTGCTTAAGGCTAGGGACATACCTGCCTGAGACACATAATCCAAGAACTCAGTCATGTCTCTCTTCATAATATCCAGTGAGGTACATCTCAAATCATTCACACCAACATAGGTTATGTTGGTGACAGACTTGAATGCATGTGTGATATGGCAGATCCTTGCACCTGACAGCTGACTGTGACCTTTTCCTTATCAAGCTTGGTGAAAGTGACATCTGTGTGTCTCTTTTCTGGCATCATGCCCTGTTAAAAACATAATAAGTCATGTAAGTCAACTAGCCCTGTAATAACATCCCTCTGTTAAACAGGTAGGCCCAATGGGCACACAGTCCCTTTTCCAGAGTAATGTCCTGTTAAGTGACTTGACCAAAGTCACACAATAGACAAATGAGGGTTGAGAGAACCAAACTCTGCACTGCAGGAAATACAGCTCACAACATTAGCTGTCTGCTCCATCTGTGCTGTAGGTTGTGCAACATGCCAAGGCAGAACCCAATTCCCTTTTTTTCCTGACAGAGATAATTACGGTCAGTACTGACTAAAAACTTTATATCTTTGGGTTAGCATGGCCATTACTGACACTCTGTGATGTATAGACTGTGTAACACTCCCCTCACAATAACCCTTGAACAAGTGGTCGATATGTCCATGACTCTGCTGACACTTTATGTACACCCACAGGTCAGACTGTCACCAAATTACACAAACTGGGTAAAGTTTCCCTCGTTTTTTCATCATGCAACATCTGGAAACACTAATGAGTTATGAAGTAATTAGCATACACTTCATAGACAGAGGGAAAATTAATTTCTTTTTTTCTTTATTTATTGATTGTCTTTTGTTTACCAGGAAAGTCCAACTGGGTGTGAAGGGTACCTATTTTCATTGAAGCCTCAGGGAGGAAAGCACCAGGTTACATCACAAAAAGCAGACAACAAATATTATAGCAATAACCCACAGCTGGGTGTGGGAAATGCTGGATTTAACCATGGCATGGTTTGGTCACAAGGGTAAATTAAAGCAATGAAATCCAGAGATTTCCAATGAATGGTAGAGATGGAAGAGAGAAAATATACGGATAATCAGGTACTTTTTTTTTCTAGTTTTGTATAACGTACCTGTTTATCCTTGTATATGTCTCTGTCCCATCTCTCTTGTTCATTTTAAGTTTCTTTTTTTTTGTAAATTTATTTAAAAAAATGAAATAAAAGTAAAATTTTAATAGCATATATTAATGAAAGAAAGCCCAGGCTCCCAGACTTTTTTCCATTGGTATATGTCAATTTACAATGGACACGCTAGTTGGGCTGACCAATCAGCATGCTGATTTTGGAATGTTAATGGCCAGTCATTGTATAATATACATTATAAAATTATTGCAAAATACATTTTATAATACAAGCTCAAATAGACATCTTACATTAAACATAATACAGTAATAAAACATTGTTTACAAGTATTATATAGCATCAAAAACAATTTTCTATGTGAATAGTGATTCTGAAATAAAGGAGATGGATAGGAGATGTTAAGATGGATGTCTATCTGATCATACATACAAACTCTGCATGTGCAGTACAGTAAAAGTAGACATCAGAAATGTGATGAAATTTCAGTGGCGTTATTACACAAATATAGGAATGATAAGAAAGCAATAAACTGTTTAAAGGCGGACCAAAACACGATAAGAGAAGGCTGATGAAAACACGAGTTTAATGTTCCAATTAAAGTTAGCGCTTTCGGCGAGTTAGATAACTCGCCTTCTTCAGACAAAACAGCGGAATGACATTGCAATAGTATGATAAGAAAGCAGTTCAGCCTTGGGAAGAGCTAGGTTATTTGGCAAAATAGTTGTTATAAGAAAGTCAGATAAGAGCTACAGGGTAGAGACGGAGAGGAGAACGGATACGTGTTGTGGGGAAAGAGAAGTATTATGGTAGGAAGGGGTCAGCCTGCATAGGGGCAGAGGCAGAACCAGCAGTTAAAAAGGATGTCTTTTAGACAATGTTTAAAAGCATGAAAGTTTGAGTTTGTTTTGATGGATAAAGGTAGTGAGTTCCAAATTTTGGCAACAGAGTTGGAGTTGAAGCTTTGTTCTGCACTTTTATTAGGTTTATGAATAGACAGCGGTTGTTTTTCTTCTGACTGAAGAGATCTGTTTCAGTGGTAGTAATGGAGATGGGATTTCTGGGTTCAATGCTTATGAGCAGTTTAATGTATTGTAAGTTCTTGTATAAGAGTTAGGTGATCAGGAAGTTCAAGACACCTTAGAGTTTAAAGAGGTAAGCATTAGTATATGAGGTGGGAGGTATCTGTCACAAATTTAGCAATTTTGTTATAGCATATTTCAATTTTTGTCTTTAGGTAAATTTGTAAGTTGTAGAGAATTGTAAACAATATAAAAGCCCTGTAGGCTTTCGGATATTTCATAGGTTCATAGGTTCATAGGTAGGTACTAGGCTATCGGCCCAAGGGCCTAAGTAAGCCTAGCCAACAAGGTTCCCTGGCTTACACCACCCAAGAAAGTTTTGAAAAGACCTTTTCCACCACCCCCATAGTCCCTTTTTAGACAATGCCAAATGGATAAACCTACTGACTTAGCTGAACCTGTGAAGGAATATCTGAGGATGGTACTGCTCAGTGCTAGAAGTTTTAACAATAAACTACACTCCATGCAAGCATTCCTCTCCCTGGAGAGTATAGACATCTGTGTAGTAACAGCAATGTAAGATTATAATGCCTTTCACACCTTTAGACCAGGTACTGCACAGGAGGGAACTAAAGGTGGAGGGAGTCTCAGTCTGTATTAAAACCAGCCTCACATGCAGACCAGTTAAAGGATATGACTGACTGGAACTCATACATGTGCGACTCACCATAAACAGTGTCTTGTACCATATCCTTGCAACCTATAAGTCACCCTCAATATCCCAGGAAACCCATACTAAATATCTCAATGTACTAGAGTCCATCACTATCCAACCCAATATGATATTCACGGGGTATTTCAACTACCCCTCTATAGACAGGGAATCCACCACTTCTAATGCAGAAGCCCAATGATTCCTAAACTTTGTTAATAGCAACATCCTGAAACAATTGGCATATTCTCCTACCATGGGTGCAAATATCCTTGACCTTGTACTCACAAACATGAGAGGCTGATGTTCCTCACCCAGTGTAATGTCTTTGCTCATCAGATCTGACCATAAGATAATATTACCTGAAATAAAAATTAAGTCCGGGGATCCAGCTAAATCAAAATTCTTTAGGAACTATTCCAAGGCTAACCGCCTTCTACTTAGCAAACCTTGTCTAAATACCAAGAACCCCCAAGCCCAGTACGCACCATAGCATATGTTGAGTTATTTACAAAATCTCTGTACAGCCTTACTGATAGCTGTATAGAGTGAGCTGTGCCCACTTGTGTTAAGAATAAGACAAATGTGAAAGACAAGCTGGCTTGAACATCCCCTGGTGGAATCACAATATTAATCAGTTATAAAACAAAAGAAAAAAAAAATTTTGTCCAACCATGGGAGGAACAAAACCATACATACTCAAACCCCCCTGAAAAATCTAAACAGGCAGCTAAGAGGGTCAATTAATATTTCAAAAGCTAAATTTGAAGAAAAAAATTGCTTCTCAGGCAAAGGATTATGAAAAAGCTTTCTACAGCTATGTCCATAACCTCAGGGGAAATACACACGAATGTGCAGAACGTATTGTAAATGGCATCATCCACACCGTGCAGAGCTGTACTAACTACAGAGGGATAAACCTGATCAGTCACAGCATGAAGTTATGGGAAGGAGTAGTTAACAAGGGAGGTGATGATTAGTGATCAGCAATATGGTTTCATGCCAGGAAAGAGCACTACAGATGCAATGTTTGCTCAGAGAGTGTTGATGGAGAAGTATAGAGAAGGTCAGAAGAAATTATACTGTGTCTTTGTGGACTTGGAGAAAACATATGATAGGATGCCTAGAGATGAGTTCTGGTATTATATGAGGACGTCAGGAGTGGCAGAGAGGTATGTAAGAGTGGTACAGGATATGTTGGCTGTGACGAGGATGGACAAGATTAGAAATCAGTATATTAGAGGGTTGGCTCAGGTTGGAAGGTTTGGAGACAAAGCCAGAGAGGGAAGATTGCATTGATTTGGACATGTGCTGAGGAGGGATGCTGGGTATATATTGGGAAAAGGATGCTAAGGATGAAGCTGCCAGGTAAGAAGAAAAGAGGAAGGCCTAAGATAAGGTTTATGGATGTGGTGAGAGAGGACATGCAGGTGGCTGGTGTAACAGAGCAAGATGCAGAGGATAGGAAGAAATGAAAACAGATGATCTGCTGTGACAACCCCTAATAGGAACAGCTGAAAGAAGAAGAAGAAGATCATCCACACTGAAATGGAGGCCAGTGTCAACCTTTTGGCTGGCAGATTCATCTCAAATTTCTCCCTCATTGATAGTCCAAAGACAATGCCGCATACCACAACCCCCCCAACCATTACTAGGGAACAGGTCAGTAATGCACTTTAAAGGCCAAAAACACTGCATTGATGGGCCCGGATAACATCCCAGGATGTTTACTAAGTAGCATGAAACATGACCTCTCTGGTCCACTTGAATCACTTTTCATCTGGAGCCTTCAGTGAGGTTTTTGTGCCCAAGGAATGGAAGATGGCTGCAGTAATTCCCTTGCACAAAGGAGGTTCAATAACTGATCTGGGTAACTACAGACCCATAAGTCTTATCAGCCTCATGTGTAAGTCCATGGAAACAATCATGGGCATGATAAATGAGGACATTTGTAGCCTGCGAATGCTGGAACCATCACAGTGTGGCTTTGTTAAATGAAGGTCATGCCTGTTAAATCTGGTGGATTTCTTTGAGAAAGTCACCAACATATTGAATGAAGGTAATATTATGCACACAGCTTACCTTGACCTGGCCAAGGTTTTTGATACAATACCCCACTCAGGCATTACAGACAAGCTCACTAATTTAGGTATAAACCCTTTTATCACCCGCTGAATAGCAAATTGGCTCACTGATATGACCCAGGAGGTCAAAATAGGTGAAGCCACCTCTCTAAGAGTATAGTGACTCAGAGTCCCTAAAGGCTTCGAAGTGGGCCCACTCCTTTTTGTCATCTATTTCTCTGAAAAGGAAGCAAATGATGAAGGTTTATGGCTGACTAAATTTGCAGATGATTGTAAGATAGGGGTTATCATCAATCCCCCTGCAGACACAAGCATTCTTCAAGAAGGCCTATCTCTGACTAACAAATCGTGCCAAAGCCTTGGTCTTAAACTCAATGCTAAGAAATGCATAATTGTGCCCTTTGGGAAGTTAGCCATCCTGGCTAATTACCATGTTGATAATATGCCCCATAAGAGTCAATCCAGTGGTCAGGGATCTGGGTACACATGTAGACAAATAGCCCTACCTTTGACCACCATGAGACCACAGTAGCGAAGAAATCCTTTTATGTTGTGCAGCTTATAAGTAAGGGCTGTACTCTGTCCTTATCAGACCAATCAGAGTACAATGCCCCCTTTGGTATGAACTTGACCAGGCATATACAGCAACTAGATCAACCTCAGAGGTTCCTTACAAAAAAATATAAGGCATTACAAACCTGCCTTATGCTCAGCACCTTACAGCCCTTGTCCTCTAGTCAGTCTCCTATAGATTGCAGAGGGGTGATGTATGCCTTGCATACAAGACATCCACAAAACCCACACTTATGAATCTCCTACATATCTGTAAGTCAAAGAGTACCAGAAATACAAGGTTTAGGGACCTGAATTTTGTAAACAGAACATGTTGGAGAGACAGATATGTGTCCCAAAGACTGCTCTTCCTATGGAATGGGCTTCCTATCCATGTAAAGCTGAGTTTGTCTATTACCAGTTTAAGAGCAAGCTAGACCAGTGGATGGGGAATAGTACATTTACACAGGGCCTGGCACCCACGTCCCTTATGGACAGAGGTAGCTTATGAATGTCTGGCCCACAATGTCCTATATGGATACAGAACATGATTATTCTTTGGGTAAAACTTGGCTAGGCTTAGAAAGGACCCCCGGGCCGTTACCTAGTAACAATCTATGAATATATACTCATGATGTGGAGCAGGGATTCACCCACCTACAAAAGAAGAATCTAAGAGTAGCTGTTTGCAGTATACTTTCATTCCTTTAAAACAGGAGTTTGACAAATTTCAGACATATACCACATTTTATACCTGCTTCTTTATTCAGTGTTAACATTTTACTATGGCATGTACTTTTAAGTCATTTGTATGACTGTTTTATTTGTTTTTCTTTGCATGTTAAATTGTACAAGGAGCCTGCATGTGTACACTGGCCACCATGTGCATTGGCCATAATTGCATCCCTGCACAGTCAACCTGCTATGTACGAACTTGAGCCTGAAATTTGTCATTGTGATGTCGTATAGAGTGAAACATGGGTATACATAATAATTACAATGAAGGCATGGCTATACATATTGTAACCATTTCACTTGAGAGGATTTTGTAAATGATAGCATGACATTCATGTAGTTGTTATTCTTTTGTTAGTTGTGCATAGCTCACGACTCATGGCAGCGGTAGTTTTTCTTTGGGGGGGCAGGTACAAATATTTTGATGTCAGGTGCAAGGAAAAATGTCACTAATATGCCTATTAGTAACATTCACATAAATATTATTATGAGTACTAGCTGTGTGGGAGCATGGCTGCTAATTTCAGAAATATGAGTGAGACATGACTGGCTACAGGCAGATCCAGTCTCAGTTTACTGAGGCTCAGAATGAGGTGGTACTACAGGTCTTCTATCCTCACGCTAAATAGCTTGTGGCTTTTCAACCATCAGACAAGCCCTTCCTTGACCATATGTGATGACAGGTTGTTCAGGATGTTAATACTGTTGGCAATCAGGGATGTACATATCTGATGACAGGTTGTTCAGGATGTTAATACTGTTGACGATCAGGGATGTACATATCTAATGACAGGTTATTCAGGCTGTTAATACTTTTGGAGGTCAGGGATATACATATCTGATAACAGGTTTCTCAGGATGTTAATACTGTTGGTGGTCAGGGATGTACATATGGTTGCTCATGATGTTAATACTGTTGGTGGCCAGGGATGTACATATTTAATGACAGGTTGTTCAGGATCTTAATACTGTTGGCGTTCAGGGATGTAGATTTCTGATGACAGGTTGTTCACAATGTTAATACTGTTGGTGGTCAGGGATGTACATATCTGATGACAGGTTGTTCAGGATGTTAATACTGTTGGCAGTCAGGGATGTACATATCTGATGACAGGTTGTTCAGGATGTAAATACTGTTGGCGGTCAGGGAAGTACATTTCTGATGACAGGTTGTTCAGGATGTTAATACTGTTGGAGATCAAGGATATATATATCTGATGACAGGTTATTAAGGATGTAAGTACTGTTGATAGTCAGGGATGTACATATCTGATGACAATTTGTTCAGGATGTTAATAATGTTAGTAGTCAGGGATGTACATATCTGATGACAGGTTGTTCAGGTTGATAGTACTGTTGGCAATCAGAGATGTACATATCTGATGACAGGTTGTTCAGGATGTTAATACTGTTAGCGGTCAAGGATGTATATATCTGATTACAGGTTGTTCAGTATGTTAATTCTGTTGGCGGTCAGGGCTGTCCATATCTGACGACAGGTTGTTCAGGATGTTAATATTGTTGGCGGTCAGGGATGTACATTTCTGATGACAAGTTGTTCAGTATGTTAATACTGTTGGCAGTCAGGGATGTAAATATCTGATGACAGGCTGTTTAGGATGTTAACACTGTTGGCGGTCAAGGATTTACATATCTGGTGACAGGTTGTTCAGGATGTTAATACTGTTGGTGGTCAGGGATGTACATTTCTGATGAAAGGTTGTTCAGGATTTTAATACTGTTGGCGGTCAGGGATATACATATCTGATAACAGGTTGTTCAGGATGTTAATACTGTTGGAGGTCAGGGATGTACATATCTGATGACAGGTTGTTCAGGAAGTTAATATTGTTGGCAGTCTGGGATGCACATATCTGATGACAGGTTGCTCATGATGTTATTACTGTTGGCGGCCAGGGATGTACATATTTAATGACAGGTTGTTCAGGATGTTAATACTGTTGTAGGTCAGCTATGTACATATCTGATGACAGGCAGTTCAGGATGTTAATACTGTTGGTATTCAGGGATGTACATATCTGGTGACAGATTTTTCAGGAGGTTAATACTGTTGGCTGTCAGGGATGTACATATCTGATGACACATTGTTCAGGATGTTAACACTGTTGGCAGTCAGGGATGTACATATCTGATGACAGGTTGTTCAGGATGTTAATACTGACAGATGTCAGAGATGTACATATCTGATGACAGGTTGTTCAGGATGTTAATATTGTTGGCAGTCATGGATGTACACATCTGATGAAAGGATGTTCAGGATGTTAATAATGTTGGCGGTCAGGGATGTACATATCTGATGACAAGTTGTTCAGGATGTTAATAATGTTGGCGGTCAGGGATGTACATATCTGATGAGAGGTTGTGCAGGATGTTAATACCGTTAGCAGTCAGAGATGTACGAATCGGATGACAGGTTGTTCAGGATGTTAATACTGTTCGCGGTCAGGGATGAACATATCTGATGACAGGCTGTTCAGGATGTTAATACTGTTGGTGGTCAGGGATGTACATATCTGATGACAGGTTGTTCAGGAAGTCAATAGTGTTGGCGGTCAGGGATGTACATATCTGATGACAGGTTGTTCAGGATGTTAATACTGTTGGTATTCAGGGATGTACATATCTGGTGACAGATTTTTCAGGAGGTTAATACTGTTGGCTGTCAGGGATGTACATTTCTGATGACAAGTTGTTCAGGATGTTAACACTGTTGGCAGTCAGGGATGTAAATATCTGATGACAGGTTGTTTAGGATGTTAATATTCTTGGCAGTCAGGGATGTACATATCTGATGACAGGTTGTTCAGGATGTTAATACTGACAGATGTCAGAGATGTACATATCTGATGACAGGTTGTTCAGGATGTTAATATTGTTGGCAGTCTGGGATGCTCATATCTGATGATAGGTTGTTCAGGATGTTAATACTGTTGGCGGTCATGGATGTACACATCTGATGAAAGGATGTTCACAATGTTAATATTGTTGACGGTCAATGATGTACATATCTGATAATAAGTTGTTCAGAATGTTAATAATG
The DNA here is from genome assembly GCF_019279795.1 of Protopterus annectens. Lineage (NCBI taxonomy): Eukaryota > Metazoa > Chordata > Ceratodontiformes > Protopteridae > Protopterus > Protopterus annectens. The sequence continues at coordinate 1,518,463,449 of NC_056745.1, read as the reverse complement.
TTGGCGGTCAGGGATGTACATATCTGATGACAAGTTGTTCAGGATGTTAATAATGTTGGCGGTCAGGGATGTACATATCTGATGACATGTTGATCAGGATGTTAATACTGTTAGCGGTCATGGATGTACATATCTGATGACAGGTTGTGCAGGATGTTAATACCGTTAGCAGTCAGAGATGTACGAATCGGATGACAGGTTGTTCAGGATGTTAATACTGTTGGTGGTCAGGGATGTACATATCTGATGACAGGTTGTTCAGGATGTTAATACTGTTGGTGGTCAGGGATGTACATATCTGATGACAGGTTGGTCAGGATGTTAATACTGTTGGCGGTCAGGGATGTACATATCTGATGACAGGTTGTTCAGCATGTTAATACTGTTTACAGTCAGTGATGTACATATCTGATGACAAGTTGTTCAGGATGTTAATACTGTTGACGATCAGGGATGTACATATCTAATGACAGGTTATTCAGGATGTTAATACTTTTGGAAGTCAGGGATATACATATCTGATGACAGGTTGCTAATGATGTTATTACTGTTGGCGGCCAGGGATGTACATATTTAATGACAGGTTGTTCAGGATGTTAATACTGTTGTCTGATGAGGATGTACACATCTGATGACAGGTTATTCAGGATGTTAATGCTATTGGTGGTCAGGGATGTACAAATCTGATGGCAGGTTGTTCAGGATGTTAATACTTTTGGCGAACAGGGATGTACATATCTGATGACAGGTTGTTCAGGATGTTAATACTGTTGGTGGTCAGGGACGTACATTTCTGATGACAGGTTGTTCAGCATATTAATACTGTTGGAGGTCAGGGATGTACATATCTGATGACTGGTTGTTAAGGATGTTAATACTCTTGTCGGTCAGGGATGTACACATCTGATGACAGGTTATTCAGGATGTTAATACTGTTGGCGGTCAGGGATGTACATATCTGATTACAGGTTGTTCAGGATGTTAATACTCTTGGCTGTCAGGAATGTACATTTCTGATGACAGGTTATTCAGAATGTTAATACGAAGCTATACGAATTGTGATACTATGAACTTAGTCTATATGGCTAATTGTGATTCGTGCTCAGCGTTCTATGTTGGCCTCACGAAGAGAAAACTGAGAGAGCGCATATATAATCATATCTACGATATACGCAAACAGAATGAGCTTAACGCTTTAGCCAAGCATGTTATTTTCAACTCCACGCACAGATTTAAATTCAGGGTACTACAACACATCAAAGTAAGCCCGAGACTGGGAGATAATGAGAGAGCTCTAGCAAAGTTGGAGATGGAATGGATATTCAGATCTGGAGCACATAGAGCCCCAGGCATAAATAATTATGTCTCTATAAAACCATTTTTAGAATAAATGAAGAAATAGGTCCAAATTAGGCCAGTGCAGTTGACTCTACAAGCCTTAGATTCTGAATATATACGTGACATCCTTTGATATTTTATTACCATAGATTATCATAAACAACAATAATAACAATTAGTACACTGCTTAACTTCTATAACAATTAAATATTATATGTATAGATATAATCCTAGATGCATGTTTCTCAGCCTTCATTGGAATATTCCTTTGAAACTGAACACAATGTTGCTAGGAGAATATCCACATTGTTATGGACATATTTGAGCATTCCAGCATCTAATTATTAGAGAACCCACATGGGATTATAGAAAATGATTTTATATTTATAAAGCAGAAGTACAATATAAATATACTTAAATCAACTTTAGAGCCGATATCCAATCAAGAACTTTCAGGTTTTTAGTCTTAAGGGATTTCAAAGATGTTAATTTTGAGTCCGGTGTCTTTTGGCACACATTATAAATAAACTCCTTAGGCTTATGGGTTTAGTGATGTACACATCCAGTTGAGATGAGGTATTTTGTTTTATAACATCGTAATGCCTTATTGCACGTGAAACTTTATATTATAGATGAAGTTGAGGTTTATCGAGTATAGATAGATAGGTTGCACGACTTTGGGACATACACTATATGTCCTTTAGTAGCCAGTCAGACCCTTAGCGGTTTCATGCACTGACTTCTGGTTTTATTTATAATGAACATTTAATGTAGATATTGTCAAGATCCTTTATACACGTGGTCGGTTACTATTGACATCTACTTAGATAATGTTATATACAAGAATATATTCATGCCTTAACGCTTTAAAGGCTTCAAATTTGATTTAAACATTACTTTTCAATAACATCAAGAAGTCCCCTTCCCACTGTTGTAACCCATTCGGCGAAGTTATAGGATGATTAACAATAATATATATATAATATATACATTTATATATATTTGTGCATAGGACACTTGTGATGCATATGGATTTGATAAATGTTCTACGGTACCAGCTATGTATTTTGTGTTTACAACTACATTCACATTCATATTGCATTCGCATGGCTTTGACACATATACTAGCCATATATAGATACTTGCAGTCTATATATATATTTCTCCAACAAGAGCTAGTATTGACTTCATGAAGGTAAATGGTGATGCTTCCTCTTCATATTGCAGAAGCGGAATTGGAGCTTCAGTGTGCATTGGTTTTGCGTTGTATTTGACGCTATATTATCTTGGAGATTTATTATATATTTATATATTCATGTATTTTAATTTAATTTAATTCTATTTAGTTTATTACATGTGATTTTATTTTATTTATTCCATTTAACTGTGTCTTTGGATTTGCTTGTTTGAAAGTATTTGATTTATAAGCACTGTGAAATAGTTATTGTTTTCAAGCAAAAGATCCAAGATGATGCATTAAGCAGAGCTTAAAATGTGACATCGCCAGTGAAGGAGTCTTTCTGAACTCAATTAAGTAATATGGGTGTGGATATTTTTAATGAGAATACATAAATTTAATTTTATAGTACCGATGACGCTAAAGTGTTTTGACTATCTGTTTTGTTGTTTTAATAACTTTTAATACTAGAAACACGCCAAGTTTTTTAATGACAGATGTAATAGTGTTTTATTATGTTATGCAGTGATCGGTTAAGAAGTTATAAACTAGTAATATATTTAACCAGGAAGCTGAAATTGGCTCAGTAAAGAATCACTGCTAGTGGTGATTTGTTCTGATTATTTTAATTGTTTAATTGTATAATGAAGTGCTTAATGACATGATTAGCAGATACTGTTGTTGGTATATATACCACTGAACAAACACATGTTATTGTATCTGAAGAAGCTTGCTAGCGGCAAGCGAAAGTGCTTATTCACATTTATTCATCTATTGGAATAAAGTTTTTTGCTGAAGAAGGTGTCTCGTGGTGTATCCTGATTAGTTATATTCTGTGAAGTTGTTCAGAATGTTAATAATGTTGGCGGTCAGGGATGTACATATCTGATGACAAGTTGTTCAGGATGTTAATAATGTTGGCGGTCAGGGATGTACATATCCGATGACAGGTTGATCAGGATGTTAATACTGTTAGCGGTCATGGATGTACATATCTGATGACAGGTTGTGCAGGATGTTAATACCGTTAGCAGTCAGAGATGTACGAATTGGATGACAGGTTGTTCAGGATGTTAATACTGTTTGCGGTCAGGGATGAACATATCTGATGACAGGCTGTTCAGGATGTTAATACTGTTGGTGGTCAGGGATGTACAAATCTGATGACAGGTTGTTCAGGAAGTTAATAGTGTTGGCGGTCAGGGATGTACATATCTGATGACAGGTTGGTCAGGATGTTAATACTGTTGGCGGTCAGGGATGTACATATCTGATGACAGGTTGCTCAGCATGTTAATACTGTTTACAGTCAGTGATGTACATATCTGATGACAAGTTGTTCAGGATGTTAATACTGTTGACGATCAGGGATGTACATATCTAATGACAGGTTATTCAGGATGTTAATACTTTTGGAAGTCAGGGATATACATATCTGATGACAGGTTGCTCATGATGTTATTACTGTTGGCGGCCAGGGATGTACATATTTAATGACAGGTTGTTCAGGATGTTAATACTGTTGTCTGATGAGGATGTACAGATCTGATGACAGGTTATTCAGGATGTTAATGCTGTTGGTGGTCAGGGATGTACAAATCTGATGGCAGGTTGTTCAGGATGTTAATACTTTTGGCGAACAGGGATGTACATATCTGATGACAGGTTGTTCAGGATGTTAATACTGTTGGCAGTCAGGGACGTACATTTCTGATGACAGGTTGTTCAGGATATTAATACTGTTGGAGGTCAGGGATGTACATATCTAATGACAGGTTGTTAAGGATGTTAATACTCTTGTCGGTTAGGTATGTACACATCTGATGACAGGTTGTTCAGGATGTTAATACTGTTGGCGGTCAGGGATGTACATATCTGATTACAGGTTGTTCAGGATGTTAATACTCTTGGCTGTCAGGAATGTACATTTCTGATGACAGGTTATTCAGAATGTTAATACTGTTGGAGGTCAGGGATGTACACATCTGATGACAGGTTGTTCAGGATTTTAATACTGTTGCAGGTCAGGGATACACATATCTGATGACAGGTTGTTCAGGATGTTAATATTTTTGGCGGTCTGGGATGTACATATCTGATGACAGGTTGTTCAGGATGTTAATATTGTTGGCGTTCAGGGATGTACACATCTGATGACAGGTTGTTCAGGATGTAAATACTGTTGGCGGTCAGCGATGTATATATGTGATGACAGGTTGTTCAGGATGTTAATACTGCTGACGATCAGGGATGTACATATCTAATGACAGGTTATTCAGGATGTAAATACTTTTGGAGGTCAGGGATATACATATCTGATGACATGTTGTTCAGGATGTTAATACCGTTGGAGGTCAGGGATGTACATATCTGATGACAGGTTGTTCAGGGTTTTAATACTATTGCTGGTCTGGGATGTACATATCTGATGACAGGTTGCTCATGATGTTAATACTGTTGGGGGTCAGGGATGTACATTTCTGATGACAGGTTGTTCAGGATGTTAATACTTTTGGCTGTCCAGAATGTACATATCTGATGACAGGTTATTCAGGATGTTAATGCTGTTGGCGGTCAGGGATGTACATATCTGATGACAGGTTTTTCAGGATGTTAATACTGTTGGTGGTCAGGGCTGTACATATCTGATGACAGGTTGATCATGATGTTAATACTGTTGGCGGAGAGGGATGTACATATTTGATGACAGGATGTTCAGGATGTTAATGCTGTTGGCGGTCAGGGATGTACATTTCTGATGACAGGTTGTTCAGGATGTTAATACAGTTGTCGGTCAGGGATGTACATATTTGATAACAGGTTGTGCAGGATGTTAATACTGATGGCGTCACGGATGTACATATCTGATGACGGGTTGTTCAGGATGTTAATACTGTTGGCGGTCAGGGATGTACACATCTGATGACAGGTTGTTCAGGATGTTAATTCTCTTGGCATTCAGGGATGTACATATCTGACAACAGGTTGTTCAGGATGTTGATACTGTTGGCAGTCAGGGATGTGCATTTCTGATGGCAAGTAGTTCAGGATGTTAATACTGTTGGCGGTCAATGATGTACATATCTGATAATAGATTGTTCAGGATGTTAATACTGTTGGAGGTCAGGGATATACATATCTGATGACAGGTGGTTCATGATATTAAAACTGTTGGCGGTCAGGGATGTACATATCTGATGACAGGCCATACAGGATGTTAACACTGTTGGCGGTAAGGGATTTACATATCTGGTAACAGGTTGTTCAGGATGTTAATACTGTTGTTGGTCAGGGATGTACAGTTCTGATGACACGATGTTCAGGATGTTAATAATGTTGTGGGTCAAGGATATACATATCTGTTGACAGGTTGTTCTGAATTGTAATACTGTTGGTGGTCAGGGATATACATATCTGATGACAGGTTGTTCATGATGTTAATACTGTTGGTGGTCAGGGATGTACATATCTGATGACAGGTTGTTCAGGATGTTAATACTGTTGGTGGTCAGGGATGTATATTTCTGATAACAGGTTGTTCATGATGTTAATACTGTTGGTGGTCAGAGATGTACATATCTGATGACAGGCAGTTCAGGATGTTAATACTGTTGGCGGTCAGGGATGTACATCTCTGATGACAAGTTGTTCAGGATGTTAACACTGTTGGCAGTCAGGGATGTAAATATCTGATGATAGGTTGTTCAGGATGTTACTACTCTTGGCAGTCAGGGATGTACATATCTGATGACAAGTTGTTCAGGATGTTAATACTGTTGGCGGTCAGGGATGTACATATCTGATGACACATTGTTCAGGATGTTAATACTGTTGGCAGTCAAGGACATACATATCTGATGACAGATTGTTCAGGATGTTAATACTTACAGCAGTCAGAGATGTACAAATCTGTTAACAGATTGTTCAAGATTTTAATACTGTTGGCAGTTAAGGATGTACATATCTGATGACAGGTTGTTCAGGATGTTAATACTGCTGGCGGTCAGGGATGTACATATCTGATGACAAGTTGTTCAGGATGTTAATACTGACAGAGGACAGAGATGTACAAATCTGATGACAGGTTGTTCAGGATGTTAATACTGCTGGCGGTCAGGGATGTACATATCTGATGACATGTTGTTCAGGATGTTAATACTGTTGGCGGTCAGGGATGTACATATCTGATGACAGGTTGTTCAGGATGTTAATACTCTTGGCAGTCAGGGATGTACATATCTGATGACAGGTTGTTCAGGATGTTAATACTGACAGAGGACAGAGATGTACAAATCTGATGACAGGTTGTTCAGGATGTTAATACTGTTGGCGGTTAAGGATGTACATATCTGATGACAGGCTGTTCAGGATGTTAATACTGTTGGCGGTCAGGGATGTACATATCTGATGACAGTTTGTTCAGGATGTTAATACTGTTAGCGGTCAGGGATGTACATATCTGATGACAGGTTGTTCAGGATGTTAATACTGTTGGCGGTCAGAGATGTACGAATCTGATGACAGGTTGTTCTGAATGTTAATACCTTTTGCGGTCAGGGATGAACATATCTGATGACAGGTTGTTCAGGATGTTGATACTGTTGGCGGTCAGGGATGTACATATCTGATGACAGGTTGTTCAGGATGCTAATAGTGTTGGCGGTCAGGGATGTACATATCTGATGACAGGTTGGTCAGGATGTTAATACTGTTGGTGGTCAGGGATGTACATATCTGATGACAGGTTGTTCAGCATGTTAATACTGTTGGCGGTCAGTGATGTACATATCTGATGACAAGTTGTTCAGGATGTTAAAACTATTGACGATCAGGGATGTACATATCTAATGACAGGTTATTCAGGATGTTAATCCTTTTGGAGGTCAGGGATATACATATCTGATGACTGGTTGTTCAGGATGTTAATACTGTTGGAGGTCAGGGATGTACATATCTGATGACAGGTTGTTCAGGATGTTAATGCTGTTGGTGGTCAGGGATGTACATATCTGATGACAGGTTGCTCATGATGTTAATACTGTTGGCAGTCAGGGATGTACATATCTGATGACAGGTTGATCATGATGTTAATACTGTTGGCGGAAAGGGATGTACATATCTGATGACAGGATGTTCGGGATGTTAATGCTGTTGGCGGTCAGGGATGTACATTTCTGATTACAGGTTGTTCAGGATGTTAATACAGTTGACGGTCAGGGTTGTACATATCAGATAACAGGTTTTCAGGATGTTATTACTGATGGCGTCAGGGATGTACATATCTGATTACAGGTTGTTCAGGATGTTAATACTCTTGGTATTCAGGGATGTACATATCTGATGACAGGTTGATCATGATGTTGATACTGTTGGCGGAAAGGGATGTACATTTCTGATGACAGGATGTTCAGGATGTTAATGCTGTTGGCGGTTAGGGATGTACATTTCTGATTACTGGTTCTTCAGGATTTTAATACAGTTGACTGTCAGGGATGTACATATCAGATAACAGGTTGTTCAGAATGTTAATACTGTTGGCGGTCAGGGATGTACACATCTGATGACAGGTTGTTCAGGATGTTAATACTCTTGGTATTCAGGGATGTACATATCTGATGACAGGTTGTTCAGGATGTTAATACTGTTGGCGGTCTGGGATATACCTAACTGATGACAGGTTGTTCATGATGTTAAAACTGTTGGCGGTCAGGGATGTACATATCTGATGACAGGCTGTTCAGGATGTTAACACTGTTGGCAGTCTGGGATTTACATATCTGGTAACAGGTTGTTCAGGATGTTAATACTGTTGGTGGTCAGGGATGTACATTTCTGATGACACGTTGTTCAGGATGTTAATAATGTTGTCGGTCAGGGATATACATATCTGATGACAGGTTGTTCAGGATGTTAATACTGTTGGCAGTCAGGGATGTACATATCTGATGACAGGTTGTTCAGGATGTTAATACTGTTGGTGGTGAGGGGTGTACATTTCTGATGACAGGTAGTTCAGGATGTTAATACTGTTAGCGGTCAGGGATGTACATATCTGATGACAGGTTGTTCAGAATGTTAATAATGTTGGCGGTCAGGGATGTACATTTCTGATGACACGTTGCTCAGGATGTTAATCCTATTGGGGGTCAAGGATGTACATATCTGATGACAGGTTGTTCTGGATTTTAATAGTGTTGGCGGTCAGGGATATACATATCTGATGACAGGTTGTTCAGGATGTCAATACTGTTTAAGGTCAGGGATGTACATATCTGTTGTCAGGTTGTTCAAGATGTTAATACTGTTGGTGGACAGGGATGTAAATATCTAATGACAGTTTGCTCATGATGTTAATTCTGTTGCCGGCTACGGATGTACATATCTAATGACAGGTTGTTCAGGATGTTAATATTGTTGGTGGTCAGGGATGTATATTTCTGATGACAGGTTGTTCAGGATTTAATACTGTTGGCGGTCAGGGATGTACATTTCTGATGACAGGTTGTTCAGGATGTTAATACTGTTGGCTGTCAGGGATGTACATATCTGATGACAGGCTGTTCAGGATGTTAAAACTGTTGGCGGTCAGGGATGTACATATCTGATGACAGGTAGTTCAGGATGTTAATACTTTTGGCGGTCAGGGATGTACACATCTGATGACAGGTTGTTCAGGATGTTAATACTGCTGGCGGTCAGGGATGCACATATCTGATGACAAGTTATTCAGGATGTTAATACTGTTGGCTGTCAGGGATGTACATTTCTGATGACAAGTTGTTCAGGATGTTAAAAGTGTTGGGGGTCAGGGATGTAGATATCTGATGACAGGCAGTTCAGGATGTTAATACTGTTGGCGGTCAGGGATTTACATATCTGATGATAGGTTGTTCAGGATGTTAGCACTGATGGCGGTCAGGGATGTACATATCTGATGACAGGTTGTTCAGGATTTTAGTACTGCTGGCGGTCAGGGATGTACATATCTGAGGACAAGTTGTTCAGGATGTTAATACTGTTGGCGGTCAGGGATGTACATATCTGATGACAGGTTGTTCAGGATGTCATACTGTTGGCAGTCAGTAATGTACATATCTGATGACAGGTTGTTCAGGATGTTAATACTGACAGCGGTCAGAGATGTACAAATCTGATGCCAGGTTGTTCAGGATGCTAATACTGTTGGCGGTTAAGGATTTACATATCTGATGACAGGCTGTTCAGGATGTTAACACTGTTGGCGGTCAGGGTTGTACATTTCTGATGACAGGTTGTTCAGGAAGTTAATACTGTTGGGGTTTAAGGATGCACATATCTGATGACACGTTGTTCAGGATTTTAATACTGTTGGCTGTGAGGGATATACATATCTGGTGATAGGTTGTTCAGGATTTTAATACTGTTGGAGGTCAGAGATGTACATATCTAATGACAGGTTGTTTAGGATGTTAATACTGTTTGCGGTCAGGGATGTACATATCTGATGACAGGTTGTTCAGGATGTTAATACTGTTGGCGGTCAGGGATGTACATATATGATGACAGGTTTTTCAGGATGTTAATACTGTTTGCGGTCAGGGATGTATATTTCTGATGACAGGTTGTTCATGATATTAAAACTGTTGGCGGTCAGGGATGTACATATCTGATGACAGGCCGTACAGTATGTTAACACTGTTGGCGGTAAGGGATTTACATATCTGGTAACAGGTTGTTCAGGATGTTAATACTGTTGGTGGTCAGGGATGTACATTTCTGATGACACGATGTTCAGGATGTTAATAATGTTGTGGGTCAAGGATATACATATCTGTTGACAGGTTGTTCTGGATTTTAATACTGTTGGTGGTCAGGGATATACATATCTGATGACAGGTTGTTCAGGATGTTAATACTGTTGGAGGTCAGGGATGTACATATCTGATGCCAGGGAGTTCAGGATGATAATACTGTTGGAATTCAGGGATGTACATATCTAATGACAGATTTTTTAGGATGGTAATATTGTTGGCTGTCAGGGATGTACATTTCTGATGACAAGTTGTTCAGGGTGTTAATACTGTTGGCGGACAGGGATGTACATATCTGATGACAGTTTGTTCAGGATGTTAATACTGTTGGCAGTCAGGGATGTACATATCCGATGACTAGTTGTTCAGGATGTTAATACTGTTGGCGGTCAGGGATGTACATATCTGATGACACATTGTTCAGGATGTTAATACTGTTGGCTGTCAAGGATGTACATATCTGATGACAGATTGTTCAGGATGTTAATACTTACAGCAGTCAGAGATGTACAAATCTGTTAACAGATTGTTCAAGATTTTAATACTGTTGGCAGTTAAGGATGTACATATCTTATGACAGGCTGTTCAGGATGTTAATACTGTTGGCTGTCAGGGATGTACATATCTGATGACAGGTTGTTCAGGATGTTAATACTGTTAGCGGTCAGGGATGTACATATCTGAAGACAGGTTGTTCAGGATTTTAATTCTGTTGGCGGTCAGAGATGTATGAATCTGATGACAGGTTGTTCTGGATGTAAATACTGTTGGTGGTCAGGGATGAACATATCTGATGAGAGGTTGTTCAGCATGTTAATACGATTGGCAGTCAGTGATGTACAATTCTGATGACAAGTTGTTCAGGATGTTAATACTGTTGATGATCAGGGATGTACATATCTAATGACAGGTTATTCAGGATGTTAAAACTTTTGGAGCTCAGGGATATACATATCTGATGACAGGTTGTTCAGGCTGTTAATACTGACAGCGGTCAGAGATGTACAAATCTGATGACAGTTTGTTCAGGATGCTAATACTGTTGGCGGTTAAGGATTTACATATCTGATGACAGGCGGTTCAGGATGTTAATACTGTTGGCAATCAGGGATATACATATCTGATGACAGGTTGTTCAGGATGTTAATACTGTTGCCAGTCAGGGATGTATATATCTGATGACAAGTTGTTCAGGATGTTAATACTGCTGATGGTCAGGGATGTACATTTCTGATGACAAGTTGTTCAGGATGTTAAAAGTGTTGGGGGTCAGGGATGTAGATATATGATGACAGGTTGTTCAGGATGTTAATACTGTTGGCGGTCAGGGATTTACATATCTGATGATAGGTTGTTCAGGATGTTAATACTGTTGGCAGTCAGGGATTTACATATCTGATGATAGGTTGTTCAGGATGTTAGCACTGATGGCGGTCAGTAATGTACATATCTGATGACAGGTTGTTCAGGATGTTAATACTGACAGCGGTCAGAGATGTACAAATCTGATGACAGGTTGTTCAGGATGTTAATACTGTTGGCGGTTAAGGATTTACATATCTGATGACAGGTTATTCAGGATGTTAAAACTGTTGGCGGTCAGGGATGTACATTTCTGATTACAGGTTGTTCAGGATGTTAATACAGTTGACGGTCAGGGATGTACATATCAGAAAACAGGTCGTTCAGGATGTTAATACTGTTGGAAATCAGAGATGTACATATCTAATGACAGGTTGTTTAGGATGTTAATACTGTTTGCGGTCAGGGATGTATATTTCTGAAGACAGGTTGTTCAGGATGTTAATACTGTTGGCGGTCAGGGATGTACATATATGATGACAGGTTGTTCAGGATGTTAATACTGTTGTAGCTCAGCGATGTACATATCTGATGACAGGCTGTTCAGGATGTTAAAACTGTTGGCGGTCTGGGATGTACATATCTGATGGCAGGTTGTTCAGGATGTTAATACTTTTGGCGGTCAGGGCTGTACACATCTGATGCCAGGGAGTTCAGGATGATAATACTGTTGGAATTCAGGGATGTACATATCTGATGACAGATTTTTCAGGATGGTAATATTGTTGGCTGTCAGGCATGTACATTTCTGATGACAAGTTGTTCAGGGTGTTAAAAGTGTTGGCTGTCAGCGATGTACATATCTGATGACAGGTTGTTCAGGATGTTAATACTGTTGGCGGTCAGGGATGTACATATCTGATGACAGTTTGTTCAGGATGTTAATACTGTTGGCAGTCAGGGATGTACATATCCGATGACAAGTTGTTCAGGATGTTAATACTGTTGGCGGTCAGGGATGTACATATCTGATGACACATTGTTCAGGATGTTAATACTGTTGGCAGTCAAGGATGTACATATCTGATGACAGATTGTTCAGGATGTTAATACTTACAGCAGTCAGAGATGTACAAATCTGTTAACAGATTGTTCAAGATTTTAATACTGTTGGCAGTTAAGGATGTACATATCTGATGACAGGCTGTTCAGAATGTTAATGCTGTTGGCTTTCAGGGATGTACATATCTGATGACAGGTTGTTCAGGATGTTAATACTGTTAGCGGTCAGGGATGTACATATCTGAAGACAGGTTGTTCAGGATTTTAATTCTGTTGGCGGTCAGAGATGTATGAATCTGATGACAGCTTGTTCTGGATGTAAATACTGTTGATGGTCAGGGATGAACATATCTGATGAGAGGTTGTTCAGGATGTTAATACTGTTGGCGGTCAGGGATGTACATATCTGATGACAGGTTGTTCAGGATGTTAATAGTGTTTGCGGTCAGGGATGTACATATCTGAAGACAGGTTGGTCAGGATCTTAATACTGTTGGCTGTCAGGGATGTACATATCTGATGACAGGTTGTTCAGCATGTTAATACGATTGGCGGTCAGTGATGTACAATTCTGATGACAAGTTGTTCAGGATGTTAATACTGTTGATGATCAGGGATGTACATATCTAATGACAGGTTATTCAGGATGTTAAAACTTTTGGAGGTCAGGGATATACATATCTGATGACAGGTTGTTCAGGCTGTTAATACTGACAGTGGTCAGAGATGTACAAATCTGATGACAGTTTGTTCAGGATGCTAATACTGTTGGCGGTTAAGGATTTACATATCTGATGACAGGCAGTTCAGGATGTTAATACTGTTGGCGGTCAGGGATGTACATATCTGATGGCAGGTTGTTCAGGATGTTAATACTCTTGGCAGTCAGGGATGTACATATCTGATGACAGGTTGTTCAGGCTGTTAATACTGACAGAGGACAGAGATGTACAAATCTGATGACAGGTTGTTCAGGATGTTAATACTGTTGGCGGTTAAGGATGTACATGTCTAATGACAGGCTGTTCAGGATGTTAATACTGTTGGCGGTCAGGGATGTACATATCTGATGACAGTTTGTTCAGGATGTTAACACTGTTAGCGGTCAGGGATGTACATATCTGATGACAGGTTGTTCAGGATGTTAATACTGTTGGCAGTCAGAGATGTACGAATCTGATGACAGGTTGTTCTGAATGTTAATACATTGTGCGGTCAGGGATGAACATATCTGATGACAGGTTGTTCAGGATGTTGATACTGTTACTGGTCAGGGATGTACATATCTGATGGCAGGTTGTTCAGGATGTTAATAGTGTTGGCGGTCAGGGATGTACATATCTGATGACAGGTTGGTCAGGATGTTAATACTGTTGGCGGTCAGGGATGTACATATCTGATGACAGGTTGTTCAGCATGTTAATACTGTTGGCGGTCAGTGATGTACATATCTGATGACAAGTTGTTCAGGATGTTAATACTGTTGACGATCAGGTATGTACATATCTAATGGCAGGTTATTCAGGATGTTAATCCTTTTGGAGGTCAGGGATGTACATATCTGATGACAGGTTGCTCATGATGTTAATACTGTTGGTGGTCAGGGATGTAAATATCTGATGACAGGTTGATCATGATGTTAATACTGTTGGCGGAAAGGGATGTACATATCTGATGACAGGATGTTCGGGATGTTAATGCTGTTGACGGTCAGGAAAGTACATTTCTGATTACAGGTTCTTCAGGATGTTAATACAGTTGATGGTCAGGGTTGTACATATCAGATAACAGGTTGTTCAGGATGTTATTACTGATGGCCTCAGGGATGTACATATCTGATGACAGGTTGTTCAGGATGTTAATACTCTTGGTATTCAGGGATGTACATATCTGACAACAGGTTGATCATGATGTTAATACTGTTGGCGGAAATGGATGTACATATCTGATGACAGGATGTTCAGGATGGTAATGCTGTTGGCGGTCAGGGATGTACATTTCTGATTACAGGTTCTTCAGGATGTTAATACAGTTGACGGTAAGGGATGTACATATCAGATAACAGGTTGTTCAGAATGTTAATACTGTTGGCGGTCAGGGATGTACACATCTGATGACAGGTTGTTCAGGATGTTAATACTCTTGGTATTCAGGGATGTACATATCTGATGACAGGTTGTTCAGGATGTTAATACTGTTGGCGGTCAGGGATGTGCATTTCTGATGACAAGTTGTTCAGGATGTTAATACTGTTGGCGGTCAGGGATTTACATATCTGATAACAGGTTGTTCAGGATGTTAATACTGTTGGCGGTCAGGGATATACCTAACTGATGACAGGTTGTTCATGATGTTAAAACTGTTGGCGGTCAGGGATGTACATATCTGATGACAGGCTGTTCAGGATGTTAACACTGTTGGCGGTCTGGGATTTACATATCTGGTAACAGGTTGTTCAGGATGTTAATACTGTTGGTGGTCAGGGATGTACATTTCTGATGACACATTGTTCAGGATGTTAATACTGTTGGGGGTCAAGTATGTACATATCTGATGACAGGTTGTTCAGGATTTTAATACTGTTGGCGGTCAGGGATATACACATCTGATGACAGATTGTTCAGGGTGTTAATACTGTTGGTGGTCTGGGAAGTACATTTCTGCTGACAGGTTGTTCAGAATATTAATACTGTTGGAGGTCAAGGATATACATATCTGATGACAGGTTATTCAGGATGTTAATACTGTTGGCGGTCAGTTATGCACATATCTGATGACAGGTTTTCAGGATGTTAATATTCTTGGCGGAAAGGGATGTACATATCTGATGACAGGTTGTTCAGGATGTTAATACTGTTGGCTGTCAGGGAAGTACATTTCTGCTGACAGGTTGTTCAGAATATTAATACTGTTGGAGGTCAAGGATATACATATCTGATGTCAGGTTATTCAGGATGTTAATACTGTTGGCGGTCATGGATGTACATATCTGATGACAGGTTTTCAGGATGTTAATACTGTTGGCGGAAAGGGATGTACATATCTGATGACAGGTTGTTCAGGATGTTAATACTGTTGTTGGTCAGGGATGTACATCTCTGAACAGGTTGTTCAGGATGTTAATACTGTTGGCCGTCAGGAATGTACATATCTGATGACAGGTTGTTCAAAATGATATTACTGTTGGCAATCTTGGAAGTACATTTGTGATGACAGGTTGTTCAGGTTGTTAATACCGTTGGCGGTCAGAGATGTATATATCTGATGACAGGTTGTTCAGGATGTTAATACTGTTGGCTGTCAGGGGTGTACATTTCTGATGACAAGTTGTTCAGGATGTTAAAAGTGTTGGCGGTCAGGGATGTACATATCTGATGACAGGTTGTTCAGGATATTAATACTGTTTGCGGTCAGGGATGTACATATCTGATGACAGGTTGTTCTGGATGTTAATACTGTTGGTGATCAGGTATGTAGATATCTGATGACAGGTTGTACAGGATGTTAATACTGTTGGCGGTCAGGAATGTATATTTCTGATGATGGGTTATTCAGGATGTTAATACTGTTAGAGGTCAGGAATGTCCATATCTGATGACAGGTTGTATAGGATGTTAATACTGTTGGCGGTCAGGGATGTACATATCTGATGACAGGTTGTTCAGGATGTTAATACTGTTGGCGGCCATGAATGTACACATCTGATGACAGGTTGTTCAGGATGTTAATACTCTTGACTGTCAGGGATATACATTTCTGATGACAGGTTTTTCAGGATGTTAATACTGTTGGTGGACAGGGATGTACATATCTGATGACAGGTTGTTCAGGATGTTAATACTGTTGGCGGAAAGTGATGTACATATTTGATGACAGGTTGTTCAGGATGTTAATACTGTTGGTGTTCAGGGATGTACATATCTGATGACAGGTTAATCAGGATGTGAATATTGTTAATGGTCAAGGATGTACATATCTTA
This sequence comes from Protopterus annectens, assembly GCF_019279795.1. NCBI lineage: Eukaryota > Metazoa > Chordata > Ceratodontiformes > Protopteridae > Protopterus > Protopterus annectens. The sequence goes on along the minus strand of NC_056745.1, from coordinate 1,518,446,800 downwards.
TGACAGGTTGTTCAGGATGTTAATTCTGTTGGTGGTCAGGGATTTACATATATGATGACAGGTTGTTCCAGATGTTAATACTGATGGCGGTCAGTGATTTACATATCTGATGACAAGTTGTTCAGTATTTTAATACTGTTGGTGGTCAGGGATGTACATATCTGATGACATGTTGCTCATGATGTTAATACTGATGTCGGTCAGGGATGTACATATCTGATGACAGGTCGTTCAGGATGTTAGTACTGGTGGCGGTCAGGTATGTACATATACGATGATAGTTTTTTCAGGATGTTAATACTGTTGGCTGTCAGGGATGTACACATCTGATGACAGGTTGTTAAGGATGTTAATACTGTTGGCGATCAGAAATGTACATTTCTGATGACAAGTTCTTCAGTATGTTTTTACTCTTGGCTGTCAGGGATGCTCATATCTGATGACAGGTTGTTCAGGATGTTAATACTCTTGGCGGTGAGTGATATACATATCTGATGACAGGTTGCACATGATGTTTATAATGTTGGTGGCCAGGGATGTACATTTCTGATGATAGGTTGTTCAGGATGTTAATACTGTTGGCGGTCAGGGATGTTCATATCTGATGACAGGTTGTTCAGGATGTTAATACTGTTTGCGGTCGAGGATGTAGATATCTGATGACAGGTTGTTCAGGATGTTAATACTGTTGGCAGTCAGGGATGTACATATCTGATGACAGGTTGTTCAGGAGGTTAATACTTTTGGTGGTCAGGGATGTACACATCTGATGACAGGGTGTTCAGGATATTAATACTGTTGGAGTTAAGGAATGTACATATCTGATGACAGGTTGTTCAGGATGTTAATACTGTTGTTGGTCAGGGATGTACATATCTGATGACAGGTTGTTCAGGATGTTAATACTGTTGTTGGTCAGGGATGTACATCTCTGAACAGGTTGTTCAGGATGTTAATACTGTTGGCCGTCAGGAATGTACATATCTGATGACAGGTTGTTCAAAATGATAATACTGTTGGCAATCTTGGATGTACATTTCTGATGACAGGTTGTTCAGGTTGTTAATACTGTTGGCGGTCAGAGATGTATATATCTGATGACAGGTTGTTCAGGATGTTAATACTGTTGGCTGTCAGGGATGTACATTTCTGATGACAAGTTGTTCAGGATGTTAAAAGTGTTGGCGGTCAGGGATGTACATATCTGATGACAGGTTGTTCAGGATATTAATACTGTTGGCGGTCAGGAATGTATATTTCCGATGATGGGTTATTCAGGATGTTAATACAGTTAGAGGTCAGGGCTGTCCATATCTGATGACAGGTTGTATAGGATGTTAATACTGTTGGCGGTCAGGGATGTACATATCTGATGACAGGTTGTTCAGGATGTTAATACTGTTGGTGATCAGGTATGTAGATATCTGATGACAGGTTGTACAGGATGTTAATACTGTTGGCGGTCAGGAATGTATATTTCTGATGATGGGTTATTCAGGATGTTAATACGGTTAGAGGTCAGGGCTGTCCATATCTGATGACAGGTTGTATAGGTTGTTAATACTGTTGGCGGTCAGGGATGTACATATCTGATGACAGGTTGTTCAGGATGTTAATACTGTTGGAGGCCATGAATGTACATATCTGATGACAGGCTGTTCAGGATGTTAATACTCTTGACTGTCAGGGATATACATTTCTGATGACAGGTTTTTCAGGATGTTAATACTGTTGGTGGTCAGGGAAGCACATTTCTTATGACAGGTTGTTCAGGATATTAATACTGTTGGATGTCAAGGATATACATATCTGATGACAGGTTATTCAGGATGTTAATACTGTTGGTGGACAGGGATGTACATATCTGACGACAGGTTGTTCAGGATGTTAATACTGTTGGCAGTCAGGAATGTACATATCTGATGACAGGTTGTTCAAGATGTTAATACTGTTGGCAATCTGGAATGTACATTTCTGATGACAGTTTGTTCAGGATGTTAATACTGTTGGCGGAAAGTGATGTACATATTTGATGACAGGTTGTTCAGGATGTTAATACTGTTGGTGGTCAGGGATGTACATATCTGATGACAGGTTGTTCAGGATGTTAATACTGTTGGCAGTCAGGAATGTACATATCTGATGACAGGTTGTTCAAGATGTTAATACTGTTGGCAATCTGGAATGTACATTTCTGATGACAGTTTGTTCAGGATGTTAATACTGTTGGCGGAAAGTGATGTACATATTTGATGACAGGTTGTTCAGGATGTTAATACTGTTGGTGGTCAGAGATGTACATATATGATGACAGGTTAATCAGGATGTGAATATTGTTTGTGGTCAACGGTGTACATATCTTATGACAGGTTGTTCAGGATGTTAATTCTGTTAGCGGTCAGGGATTTACATATATGATGACAGGTTGTTCCAGATGTTAATACTGATGGCGGTCAGTGATTTACATATCTGATGACAAGTTGTTCAGTATTTTAATACTGTTGGCGGTCAGGGATGTACATATCTGATGACATGTTGCTCATGATGTTAATACTGATGTCGGTCAGGGATGTACATATCTAATGACAGGTTGTTCAGGATGTTAATACTGTTGTCATTCAGGGATGTACATATCTGATGACAGGTTGTTAAGGATGTTAATACTGTTGGCAGTCAGATATGTACATTTCTGATGACAAGTTGTTCAGGATGTTTATACTCTTGGCTGTCAGGGATGCTCATATCTGATGACAGGTTGTTTAGGATGTTAATACTGTTGGCGGTGAGTGATATACATATCTGATGACAGGTTCTTCAGCATGTTAATACTGTTGGAGGTCAGGGATGTACATATCTGATGACAAGTTGCACATGATGTTTATACTGTTGGTGGCCAGGGATGTACATATCTAATGACAGGTTGTTCAGGATGTTAATACTGTTGGCTGTCAGGGATGTTCATATCTGATGACAGGTTGTTCAGGATGTTAATACTGTTTGCGGTCGAGGATGTAGATATCTGATGACAGGTTGTTCAGGATGTTAATACTGTTGGCGGTCAGGGATGTACATATCTGATGACAGGTTGTTTAGGAGGTTAATACTTTTGGTGGTCAGGGATGTACACATCTGATGACAGGGTGTTCAGGATGTTAATACTGTTGGAGTTAAGGGATGTACATATCTGATGACAGTTTGTTCAGGATGTTTATACTGTTGGCGGTCAGGGATGTTCATACTGATGACAGGTTGTTCAGGCTCTTAATACTGTTGGTGGTCAGGGATGTACATATCTGAAGACAGGTTGTTCAGGATGTTAATACTGTTGGCGGTCAGGGATGCACATTTCAGATGACAGGTTGTTCAGGATGTTAATACTGTTGGCGGTCAGGGATGTACATATCTGATGACAGGTTGTTCAGGATGTTAATACTTTTAGCGGGCAGGGATGTTCACATCTGATGATAGGGTGTTCAGGATGTTAATACTGTTGGCATTCAGGTATGTACATAGCTGATGACATGTTTTTCTGGATGTTAATACTGTTGGCGGTCAGGTATGTAAATCTCTGATGGCAGGTATTTCAGCATGTTAATACTTTTGGCGGTCAGGGATGTACCTATCTCATCTCATGTTTTCAGGATGTTAATACTGTTGGCGGTCAGGGATGTACATTTCTGATGACAGGTTGTTCAGGATGTTAATACTTTTGGCGGTCATAGATGTATATATCTGATGACTGGTTGTTCAGGATGTTAATACTGTTGGCGGTCAGGGATGTACATTTCTGATGACAAGTTATTCAGGATCTTAATACTGTTAATGGTCAGGGATGTACATATCTGATGACAGGTTGTTCAGGATGTTAATTCTGTTGGCGGTCAGGGATGTACATATCTGATGACAGGTTGGTCAGGATGTTAATACTGTTGGCGGTCAAGTATATCGATATCTGATGACAAGTTGTTCAGGATGTTAATACTGTTGGAGGTCAGGGATGTACATATTTGATGACTAGTTTTACAGGATGTTAATACTTTTGTCGGTCAGGGATGTACACATCTGATGACAAGGTGTTAACAATTTTAATACTGTTGGCATTCAGGGATGTACATATCTAATGACAGGTTTTTCAGGATGTTAATACTGTTGGCTGTCAGGGATGTACATTTCTGATGACAAGTTGTTCAGCATGTTAACACTGTTAGCAGTCAGGGATGTACATATCTGATGACAGGTTGTTCAGGATGTTAATACTGTTGGATGTTAGGGATGTACATATCTGATGACAGGTTGTTCAGGATGTTAATACTGTTAGCGTTCAAGGATGTACATATCTGATGACAGGTTGTTCAGGATGTTAATACTGTTGGATGTTAGGGATGTACATATCTGATGACAAGTTGTTCAGGATGTTAATACTGTTAGCGTTCAAGGATGTACATATCTGATGACAGGTTGTTCAGGATGTTAATTCTGTTGGCGGTCAGGGTTTTTCTTATCTGATGACAGGTTGTTCAGGATGTTAATACTGTTGGCAGTCAGGGATGTACATATCTGATAACAGGTTGTTCAGGATGTAAATACTGTTGGCGGTCAGGGATGTACATATCTGATGACAGGTTGTTCAGGATGTTAGTACTGTTGGTGGTCAGAGATATACATATCTGATGACAGGTTGTTCAGGATCCTTATTCTGTTGGCGGTCAGGGATGTAAGTATACTGCCTTCTCTGTTACTAGTGAGAGCCAGTTATATGATGCAAATGGCATCAACAGAACGAAAGCTGTGGACTAGGCTGCAGGTGGTGGTCTGTTCATGAATCTGCCACTTAATGAGACAGAGTTGCTGGCCTGCCTTGAGGCAGTACCACCTCTGCAGAGTTCCATAGTGCTTTGTTAGAATTTAGTGGCAGGGATGGACAGGCCCCAAAGGATTCCAAAAGATGATACCCCAGGTATGTGTTCCTCGCATTGCTATGTCCCCATTTTGCATTTTTAGTTACATTTTTTGTTTGTAATACCTCTCCCACCCATTCTCGATAATACATCTAGCATTGGTTTGCCCCAACCACCTCCACACGATATGGACATAGTTGAATTTAAGTTATGGTTCTTTATAGACGTAATGATATCGCTTGCATGTGTAATTGTGGTGCTTAGTGTCAGTTGCACTGGACATGATATTTTTTGGTATGGTAACAGGTGACTTACTATGCAGCACCAGTAACTGAGGAACTACCCTCACATGATGTTTTGGGGATCCTTAACCTTTGATGATGATGGGGGTGATCAAGCACTGTTTGAAGCTGCAGAACACTTGGTAGACACAGGAAGTGCAGCACCCAAATTCCCTTCACAGACAATGGGCACAGTTTCTTTGCCTGTGCATACTTTTAATACATTACCATCCGAGAGTGGAAAGGTTTATGAGACACTAAATATCAGCAATGTGTGGTGGCCCCAGGTACAGGCATCTCAGAACTTGGCCCTAGCATTTATATTTATGAGGTACCATGCTGGGGTCAGTATTGGTGCATGCATAAGGTATGGGTAAGACCCTCCCCCTGAGAGTGATGTGTCAGTAGCTGCCACCCAGTGCATGTGCTTGGCCATTGTGGAGGCACAGGCACAGATGAGTTCCAAAAGGGCCTCAGCAGAGGTTTTTAGAGTCATTCAAGCAGCCATTCTGACTTATGGCACTGCATGAACCATGTGTACAACTCCTTGTACAGGATGAGTAACACATTGGAATGTGCAGCTTCTGTTGTAGATCACCTGTTAGGGGTGAGGGATGATCCTCTAAGCCAATCATATGTAACATCCACAGGTGTTAGCAAGTGTGGCTGTAGACAGATGAGGTCACAGTCCTGCAGTGGTAGCACTTCCACTGCTACATCAGTGGTGGAACTATCTACATCCTGGCTGCCTCTATGGTTGTGTAGTGGTCATCCTGACATGCCCTCCAGCAAACATCAGACATGTTTGGGAAACACACCTACATCTAGCCAGGGTAGTGGAATGGCCAGTGCTACTCTAGTAAGAGCCAGTTCTCATGGATGGGACTGTGCATGTGAACCTGAACCCAATGCCATGCATGGCTTAGACCTGTCCAGAAGGCCATGGCTCAGTGGTGACCCCCATGTTAAGGTTTTGTCCCTACACACACACACACACACACACACACACACACACACACACACACACACACGCACACACCATGGCCCCTAGTACATCTCCACACACAGTCCAGCAAGCCCATATCTACAGACTGCCCATAATGGTACTTACTGTGTTTATCATCCCTCACAATTCATACACTTCCTTGTGAAAGACATACACTCCTGTATTCCCTTCCTCATTTGTGGAAATGCTGATAACTGTACACTGTTGTTTTAACATTCTGACTTGGCTTGCCTATGTCCAATACACAGAGTGGCCAGCCTATGCATGGATAAGTACAGTCTGTTGTTTTGCTACTCATCACTTTTACTGTCTGTATCTGCTTATCTGCTTTATATATTTATGTGGTAAAGGTATGTGCAATGTGCCACCTCTTAGCTAGTGCCATGGTGTATTCTGGCCGCCTCTGTCCGGCATTGTCATTCCCTGCTGTTTGCTTGTTCTCTGCCTCCTTGTCTGTGTCAGCTGTTGTTGCTGCCTGTGGTGCAGGGAACTCCAGACTCTGCACTGGGCCACCTGACTATAACTGTTTTTCTAAGTATAATGTTATGTAACATGGCACACATAGTAAGGATTTTGGCACAGGTGGTGGGATCCTACTGCGGGTCAACACAGAGGTATTTGGGCAGTAGAACTGTGAATTCAGCAGCCCAAAGACATGCTCTATGATGATTCTGGTCTGTGACTGGGCATGGTTGTAACTTTGTCCTTTTGGGTTCTGTGGATTTCTCATTGTTGTTATTCACCAAGGTTCTAGAGCATATCCAGCATTCCCCACTAGAGGCCCCTGTGGAAAGTCACCATTTGCAAACCATTTGTATAGGTCACATATATATCATATGTGTGACTTAATGAAACTGCCCAGGTGGCTTGCACACACACACTATAGATGGTACTCTGTGTATTACAGACCAGCTGTTAGCTGATGGAGTGATGCTCTTTGCTGTTCACTTACCTTATCCCCTGTTCACCAACGGAAGCCTTTATTTCAGTGCAGACAGTTTATGGCCCCAGTAACTCAGAAAAATGGGCAATATTATAGAAGTCCCTCATGAAGTTTGGTTTCTCCTCTGGGGTACATTGGAACCACATATGCCCCTCCCCACTTGCTGTAGCATGACATTGAGGAAATGATGTAGTAATCTAGAAGTAAATGCCTGACATTCCCCCACTCTGTCCACAGTTGGTTGCTGAATGGTCCCTATAGCTAATATATGTAATGCTACACACACCTTAATTTCGACAGGGATGGGTACTCCATAATTCCCATGAGGCTGCAAATGAAGCAGACACGTGTCCACTATTTCTTGTATGATGTTTAGTCATATGATACAGAGCAAAACTGGAGAGGATGATATGGTGAGTGTGGTTTCAATATCTGGCATATGGTGTGTGTGTGGGGGGGCTCATTCTGCATTGTTGGTAGCAGCAGCTGCTTTAAGAGCCTCTTGCAAATACAAGTTTACAATGGCTGTGGCCACCCCCAATATTTTTCTTTTGTTTTTCTCTACTTGATTGCAAATAAATGGCTGTGTCCATTGCTAGTGCATGCACAATGTGGCTGCATGTTTTACACATTTCTAAATTGTTCTGCCATGTGATGTGACATGATTAGCATGCAGTGCTGGCCATTATAAGGTCATTAACAGTTAGCTCATCTGTAGGTTGTTTTCCAGCCAGCCTCATCACATACCTATGCTTTCTGAATCACAAAACCACTATTCATCCCTGCTCATCATGCAAATGCCCTTACACTATGCAGTGAACATTTATGAATTTCAAGCATTGTGTGAAATAACACTGTTTTGGTTTGAACATTTTCCCACAGTTGCGCAGTCACAGTGCTAGTATGTATAAGTTAAGGATATGTAGTTCTATAGCCTCCCTGAAAAAAAACATTTTGTAATAGCAGGGTTTTGTTTTATGTGATAGATCTTTAATAAGTCAATAAGCATTTTTGTGTATTTGCTGATGGTAGGTTCTTTTCCCTGTTGTATGTTTTTCATATATTATGACTTTTTATTTGATTTATTATATATCGTTGACTTAAGTGAGTTTAATTTAACTTACACAGATCCTTCACATTCCGTCATCTAGATGTAAATATTTACTCTTCGGTCTGTCCTTCTCATAAATCTGGAGCTCTATGCTAATATGGTTAAACACCAAAAACAAAACTTAGTCCAAATAAGTCACAGAAATAATGAAGTTGATTGTGATGAATGCTTATCTCTGTGCTTCACTTGCTTTTATTGTTTTACTTCATACAAAATGTTTTATTCTGACTAGTTTGGGTTTTGGCTGTTAGAATTATTAATTCATATTCTTGCATGTAAATGTGTGCGCATTATGGAAAAGCACCTTATTCAACATTTGAGATTGTGTATGTGTGTGTGTGTGTGTGTGTGTGTGTGTGTGTGTGTGTGTGTGTGTGTGTGTGTGTGTGTGTGTATGTGTGTGTGTGTGTTTTGTACTTCTGTACTCCACTTTTCTCATGTTGGTCTTTTAATTTGAATTTCTAAAGCTGTTTTGCTCTGTATCATATGACTGATATTTCAGAACATTGAACCACACAATATCAAGTTCAAATGTTGATGATCTGAAACATCAACCATTGGGTATTGCAGCAAGACTGTTTTTAATGAGATCGCTGTACAGCGTGGATCAGGGATTTTGCCTGTTTTCCCACTGTGGTATGATCTCAAAGTTGGTATACATAATTAGCAGGGGGGTTGGGGAGCATTAGGACTTGTCCCCTACAAAACCACATTTTTTTTCATTTTCAGTGTTTCAGGACACTGACTATTTGGTCTCGTTGTTTTGCTGTTCAAAATACTGAAACACTAATCCTGTTATATAGATCCAGGCTGTGTATATGTAGCCACTTCTTTTCAATATATCATTGATTCTGTTAAAGAAAAACAAAACACAGTTAAAAATGTCCAACATGTGGATAGCCTAAAGTCACTTTCCGGACAGCTGGGAGAGAAAGATAGAAAAAAAAAAGATAAAGCAGAACTGATAACAGCTACTGCCTAATCTGTGAGGGTAACCCCCAAGATCATACACTGCAGTCTACATTTGGCTTGACACGTAATAAATGAAAAACAAATGACAAAACCCTTGCCAGAGGAAGATGCCTGGCCAGCATTAAAGTCTACGAGGGATGACAGACCAGACTTTTGATCATATAGTTCTAAATTATTCCTGAAGAGCTTTATGTTTTAAGAGAAATTACAGACCAGATTTTGTTTAGACAGAAAGGACTGATTACAGTAAGTCAGCATCAGTGAGATGAAAGGAGGCTGGCACTGAAGGTTTTGCTGTACAGGATACCAAAAAAGGACTTACCTAAATCACTGCTCTAAACCTAGTACAACCCTATAGATGATAGACTGAACACCAGAGAGAACTCCATCAGAGGATAAATCAGTTGTTGATTAAGAAACTGTACAGATGTTGCTAAAATGAATACATGTTGATCCATCAACAGCATTTTCAATGAGTGTTGGATAATCAACAGAAAAAGGGTAAAGCAAGTTTTAGCTTACTTTGGCGTTAATATTTTTTTTTTGGGGGGGGCAAGCTGCTCTATATGGGGAACACCCCCGCACCTCCTAAGCTTAAATATACCTACTTTGAGTTTGCATAACAGTGGTAAAACGCTACTGTCGACAAGGCTTGTTGTGCTCCTTTTCTGTCAATTGTAAAACCCTTAAGGAAAGTGCTGTCAATAGATCATCAGGAACCTGCTAAAATAATATAGTATTTCAGTTAATTCTTAAATAGTGTTGTATGTTTTGATATCATTGCACCACAGTATTATGAAAACCCAAGAAAGGTACTAGGTGACAGGGTGCAATGGCATTGTCTGAGAGCCAATAATGCCAACATAAGGTATGTTATTTGTGCATTTGAATAGTAGTCTGAAACATGCAAAAGTACTAACATTTATTCATGGTTCTGTTGTTCTTTTTATCTTAGCTCAAAAGCAAAGTGGAGGAAGTCAGTGAAGGTACTAGGTCCTGCACATGCACAATGTAGTATGCAAGGGCTCCACTCACTGTATCAAATGTACAAAATGTCGAACCTGTTTGCTACCAGCTTTTTTTCAATATTTCAAATACAAAAAGTAACAGCTTATTGTCCAGAATCGCAGTAGAGTGGGGGTTGGTTTTCACCCTTTCCCCACTGTAGTACAGTTTCAGAGTTGTTATATATAATTAGCAGAGGGTGTGAGAACTGCAGGGGGGGAATTAACACACTGTATAAAACATGTTTAAAGTTTCTTTTTCCTCGTGAATTTGTATTTTGACCTTTATGACTTGTATGACAAATGTAATGATAGGAATCCAGCATTCACATGCTGAGTAAACATATCACTTTAGCAGCAGTTACCATGTGCAAAATACTGGCTAAAGAGCCACTCTAGGTTGTGTACACTTATGGCTGTGTAGACACCACCCTTTCCTTTGTTGCTAAGTGATAAATGCCGCAGGTTCTATCCCCACATCTAGTGCTTAGGCTTATGTTTTACTAGTGGCAGTGCAGTTCAGCATTAGAAGGACACTGCGCTTCTGAAATGCTTGTGCCCACATTTCGTGATTGTTTATGTGGGTGTTAAAGATCTCATGGCGCTGACAAATTTCCCTAATCTCTATAAATACCATCTTATTCAATCACAAGCCTAGTATGACAGCAAATTTAGTCAAAAAAGTAAATAAATATTTTTTCTGTGATTGTTCATGAGACAAATACAAAGAAGTACTATGACAAACTATTGATCTGGATATCCAGGATTCAAATAACTGAATTTTAAGTGCATTTACATTGATTTGACATGCTACACATCAAAGAATGTCTGCTGTACCTGTGATATTAATTTCATAGTCTATTTAAATTTCCTGGCTATAAAATTTCTACACTCCGAATGAACAGTATTTTAATCATACGACTTTAATAATTCATGGTAACTTTATTGTATATTGGCTTTCCAGATCATTGTCTGCTTATCAGTGCCACGCGAAAATGTTTTAGTTTTATTTTAATTTGTGTGTGCCTAATAAACCATAAAGCACGTCTACTGACATTTGAAATGAAGTATACAAAATCCCATTGTTTACATATCACCTAAAATCAGAGGCTCAGATTTTAAAAGAAAATGAATATTGTAAATGCTTTCATGATACGAGATGTTGACACAGCAGAGATACTGGATATAGTGCAATGTAGTTTCCAGAGACTGGGCACAATTAATATACTTCATATACAATTCATATACTAGTATATGAAAAGTAGTGATAAAGTCTGATTTTGCATCTATAATACTTGGTTAATCTAAGACACATCATTTAATGAAGCCAAATTAAGCCTTTTGTTAGAAGAAGTGCAGAACACTTTAATCAAGAATTGTGCCCTTAGCAAAGTGACCTATTGTGCACGGACTAATGAAAATAACAACACATGCAAATCTGGATGCTTTTTAAATCTAGGGATTCTGCCATCGTATTTATTTCCAGAGAGTGAAGCATGCATTTGTATTAGTCACGTATTTGAAATTTAAATGTATTTCAGACTCAGATGCTTTCTCTTGGCTGGCATGTTGGGTTTCATCTTTGCAACTTTCAAATAAGTGTTGCACTTCAAGTTAGTACCAAGCTGTGTATTTACACCGGGCTCATCCTCTTCTTGGCTTATGACAAAATGCAGTGCTGTCAAGAAGAAACCTAAGTGGTACTTTGCTTAAAAATCTACATCAACAGCAAGAAAAAAAGCTTTCACAAATGAAACACATAATCCATCTGCACTGATCAGCGGAGGAGCTAGCTCTATAATGCATTTGTAATTAAGTTTCAGCCACGACAATAAATTATACTCAGTGTCTCTTACGCAGACAGGTAATGCTTCCACATAAATGAGTATGTTTAATTGTGTAAATCAATTCATAGGCATTAATGAATGTCAAAAGTGGGCAACAACATTTGTTCGCATTTCTGATATAGTATCTCTGGGCCAGTGGTGCTGTGACGTAACCTCCTGACATTAACACAGTGTAAACCAAAAAAAAAAAAAAAAGAATATTGATTTATAACATTATTCATCATATTTCACACTGACTTCACAAAATATCACAATTTTAATTAAGTTTCATTCTTCAGTGTCTCCAGGCTGACTGCAGTTAGTACGACAAGCTTTCCTTCTGGAACAGCTAGACAGGTGAACACTCATTATATTAATAGCACAATGTTTTAAGAACATGCAGTGCTTTCAAATACATCAGCACTCATCTGTTCACATCTGACGACACTTCGCTTTATGCTACATTTATATATGTTATACGCTTTCCCCTTTTTCTGATGTTGCTTAGTTACTGTTATAGAATGTAGTGATTCTGCCATTTTATTCCACACATTTCAGTTTCTTCATATGTCTTACCGTTTCTTCAGTAGATGCATTTAGCAGTATATTTCTTCCATATACTCCCAGGAAAACAAACTAGTAATGACAAAAATCATTCTGTTTCCTCATTCCAAAGAACATCACTGTAAATCAGTGCTGTTCATAATCTCATTCTGCTCAATATTTATTCTATTTCTGTAATTTGTACTTGTTACCCACTACCTATGAAATGTCTGTAATTGCTAAATGCTCTCATGTCAATTCTAGTTTAATAGACTGCAGAATAGTACAACATTTCCCATTTTGGTGCAAAATATTTAAGAAGAATGAGAACCTAAGTTTCTTTTAGAAGAAAAGTTGCTCATATCTCAAATGCACACTGTGATATACTTACAACTGCTCTGTTCAGAGTGGTTTAATCTGTGTTAATGAAGCATACTGCAAGCTTATTTATGCCTCTGAACAGCAAAGCATACATAGGCATGCACTATAAGCAGAGTCAATCTTTGGTCAACTAGTGCCCTAGGCAAAAGTGCTGCACAGCACCCTACCACCAGCCCCCAGTGCTCCCATCCTGGTTTACCTACACTATCCGGATTACTTTTTTCTTTATTTTTTTCACAGTTTATCTTACTCTTTAGTTTTTCATGTACTAAATCAACATATTTTAAACAAACTATTTCCTTACTACAATAAATAAATAAATAACACAGAAAAATAAATACTGGAAAATCACCTCTGCTAAAGTAGTGCCCTAGGCGGCCGCCTAGTTGGCCTATCCTTAAGGCTGGCTATGACTGTAAGACATGAGCCCATATTGTTAATAATTTCAAATGAACACCCTTCTGTTTTCCTCTGCTTTAGGAATTAGCACTCTGTAGCCTTTGTAAAGTAAAGATTTTGGCAATAGCTTTAAGCAAGAATACAATATGAACTATATTGACAAAAGAACTAGGCATTCTAATGAGATTTTTTGTATGTTAGTACAACAGACGCTGTTGACATTTAATGAACATTTGGCCTTTTCAGTCTGTCCATATCTATACAGTGTTATCACACTGTCATCCATTTAAAATATGCTGATTATGCCCTCAAAATGGCAAAAAGATAAAGATGTTGTGCGTCATTTTGATGTTAGAAAAGTACATAAACTTTGTTGTGCCTTTTACAGAAGATCTACTATCAAAATACTATACACACAGCAGTCTTAAAAGAGCAATGTCCAAAAGTCATCCACAAACACACACACACACACACACACACACACACACACACACACACACACACACACACAGGCATACATTGTGAGAAAAAATGAATACATGTTGATTGATTGACAGCAATTTTGTTTAATGTTGAATGACTGAACAAAAATGAACAAAACTAATGCCTGACCTCAGAGGTAACATTTTTTGTGAGGGCAAGCTCTCCTGGAACTATCCATGTGAGAAAACCCCCAAAATTTAAATATACCTAGTCCGAGGTTACAAAACAGCAGAGAGAAAATAAAAACTCCACTGTTCACGAAAGTTGTTTTGCTTGTTTATGTTCACTCACTCAGCACTTGATAAAAGGGCTGTGAATCAAATGAACAGGCACCCTGAAAAAGTGTGCCATGTGGCAGATTGAAGTATATATATATTCCTGAAGGTATAAGCGGCATAAAAACTGCACTCTATAGAGTATCCAAGGCAGAGTGAAGTATATATATATATATATATATATATATATATATATATATATATATATATATATATTCCTGAAGGTACAAGCGGCATAAAAAGTGCACTCTATAGAGTACCCAAGTAGAGGATGAATCTTGCTGTTGTGAAACTGTACTTTTTATGCTGATTGTACCTCCAGGAATGATGTTTATTAGTGTTATTGTTCTGAGTGCAGTGCATTCTATATAGGCAAGATGAATCACTCTTTTAAACAGCATATAGTAGATCATATTAGGGATGTTAAAAATGTTAAGATTAGTAATGCACTTGCATAGCATGCGAAAGCAGAGGGTTTACATCAAACTTTTAGACTTTTTGTACTTGAGATAGTTAATGAAAATGTCAGGGATGGAGATTTGAAAAATAGAACAGAGCTGATGGAACAGAAATGGATACTGAATCTTTGTGTCAGTAGACCTCCTGGTATTAATGATTCTGTCTCTTTAAAACTGGTTCTGAATGCACAAACTCTCCCCCATTGTTGTTGCAGTGGAATAAAACTGATTTGTTTTTATTTTTTGTAGTATTCTTGTTTTAAAGTGTTTTGTTGTATTGTGTTGTATGTTATGATCAGTAGAGCAAATATATATAAACTCTCTGGGAGGAATTCAGTAAAGCCTATACAGATGGATTTTCCATGTAGGCATAGTGGCATGGATCTAATATGGAAACCGGTGGCCGTGCGATCCAGTAAACAGAGCAGAGGGGTTTGCACGAGTATGTGGACACAGAAGTATCCATGGCATGCAAATCATCTCATAAGCAGATGAAATCCATGCAAATGAGGATGTTTTGCAATCCAGGAAGCAGCTAGGTATCCGTGCAGAACCCATGTTGATGTCAGAAGTGTACATGGAAAATAACCATGTACAGAATTGTAAAAATTGAACAGGGGCAGTAAAAGCCCAATTAGACGGCCAGAAATGTCATGATAGGCACAGATATGTGCAAAACTATCCCATGTGAGTCCAAAAACAAATGCAAAATAATATAACATAATATATTTTTTAATATCCATATTACGTTTGCGTGGCATGCAGCAGTGGGCAAACATGCCGTTATGCAAAAAAAAAAAATAAATAAATATATATATATATATATAT
The DNA here is from genome assembly GCF_019279795.1 of Protopterus annectens. NCBI lineage: Eukaryota > Metazoa > Chordata > Ceratodontiformes > Protopteridae > Protopterus > Protopterus annectens. Next base: position 1,518,431,392 of record NC_056745.1, on the reverse strand, counting down.
ATATATATATATATATATAAATATATATATAAATGTAACTGTTTGTTTGTTCAAAATCTTAAATCTCCGAAAGTTCTTCACTGATTGCTTTGAAATTTTCACACAATGTTGCATTCAAATACGCGCGTGTTTTTATATACCTACTATTATATAGTTCTCACACGTTGCATTCAAATACATGCGTGTTTTTATGTACCTACTATGGATTCTATATATTTGTATACAAATATGCAATTTTATATGTTTTTGTTATAACTTTCTTACTTCTTTTTCAGTGCAATCGATCTGCTTTAGTTCATCCAAATAATGCCTCGCAGAAGATCAAACTTTGGTCATTGTACTCGCGGAGCGTAAGCAGTGAGACGAGTAATTGCAAGTCAAACTGAGGAAGAATGGCCATCAGTGAACGAGCGAAACAGACAAAGAATGACTCAAATATTTGCCGAGGAAGCAGCACAGCGACATGCAGCCAGACTTGAAGATGCACGGTTGCGAGCACGGCGATCGCGTTCTGCAGCTTCAGATCTGCTTCGTTCTCCTCAATTGACACCAGAGGACGAAATAAATGTTTGCCTGAAATACTCTACTTTGTGGCGACATGTAAAGACATTAAAATTAACTACGAATATGCATGTCCAGCTGCAAAACGATTGATTAGCTGATATATTCTCACATCAATTGCTGGAAATTCGGAACGGAAAGGTGCCGGTTGATCTGATCTCAGGACGAATTTCATTGCCTCATAACTTCTGCAATTTAGTGACGTCAAAAGAAGAATCGATTGAAAAAGTATTTCCCAATATTCAAACCAATTATAAGAATCATGATTGGCTGACTGAACGAGCTATTCTTGCGGCCAAGAACAAAGACGTCTACGAACTTAACAATATTATTCAGTCTAACATTCAAAGCGAGGCAGTCACATACAAGTCCGTCGACACTGTTGTGGAAGCAGATGAAGCAATTAATTATCCAACAGAATTTTTGAATTCACTCGATCTGCCAGGGATGCCACCGCATGTACTGCAATTGAAAATCGGCATGCCAATTATCATGTTGCGAAATATCAACCAGCCAAAGCTTTGCAACGGCATGCGGCTTGCAGTAAAAAAATTAATGAGCAACATCATAGAAGCAACAATATTGACAGGACCTTTCAAAGGTGAAGATGTCCTCATTCCTCGCATTCCTATGATTCCAACGGATATGCCATTTCAATTTAAGAAATTGCAATTCCCAATTCGATTTGCGTTTGCAATCACCATCAACAAAGCTCAGGGCCAATCTTTAGAATTGTGCGGTTTAGATCTACACACGGATTGCTTCTCACATGGACAATTATATGTTGCGTGTTCTAGATTCGACAAACCAGATAATCTCTATATCTGCACAGACAATGGAACAACAAAAAATATTGTATACCCACAAGCATTGTGAAATTAAACAGATTAGAAATGTGCGCTTTCTCTTTTCTTTCATTTCCATTTAACCAGACTGAGCCACAGCAACGCGTGGCCGGGTACAGCTAGTGTATAAAAATGAGACATATGTGAGAATAACGCATTATACTGCCCTGCATGCAATATGTGCAATGGTAGATGTCAGTGGTTGTTAAGGAGGCAGACCCTGGAATAGTGAAGTATCCAGGTTATGTGCAAGGATCTGTATGGAAATAAGCTGGGATACTTTATAGCAAAAATGGGCTTTTGTGTCCACAGGTAAAACCTCTGTAGCCCCAGAACCATGTTGGTGTTAGTAGAACAGGTATCTGACTTCAGAAGGGGGTGTGTCATAATATGTTTAAGCGGATTGGAGCTCAGCGGTGCCCATTTGCGTGGTGCACTACTCAGCTAAGCAGGGGAGTGTGTCTAGTGCTGCTAAGCTTTGTTTAGCTGGGGGGCATGTGTTTTAGCTGGTTTAAGCTGTCCTGAGCATGCCTGGGTTTGTGTGTCACACTGCAGTGCTTAGCAGGGAAGGCATATAAGGAAAAAAAAAAAAAAGGAAATAGCCTGGGAAAGCCAATCACGTCTATATGACTGATAAGCCCTGTTCTACTTACACTGGACTATTCAAACCCCTCAGTTATATAACTGGCAGGTGTAATGCATTATAGTCAGCCAATCACATAGACTGCATCTGCAGCACACCACTATAAAGTATGCCTACACCCTACAATCTGATTTCTCACCCATACTCTGCACCATTGGAATACAGACTTGGGAATTTTAACTGACAGAATGCTAGTGGCTGCTGCTGCTCTGCTACATCTGTATGTGCTGGAGGCTGAGGTCATTGCTGATGCTGATGCTGCTGCTGACAATAGGCCTAGACTGAGAAGGAGAAGCGTGTTCAGGCCCAGGGTAACCTTCCAGGAGCTGATTGTAGATCACTACAGGGTGGACAGGGACATACTACAAGAACTCACCAAGCTTTGCTGCCCTCAACTCAGACCTGTAGTCAACAGAGGGGAACCCATGCCAGTGGAAACAAAGGTATGTGTAGCCCTTAGAATACTAGCTACAGGTAGTTTTCAAAGACCAACTGTGGACATGATACGGGTCTCAGAGGAATCTGCATCCAGGGTACTCCACCAGTTTCTGGCTGCCATGCAAACACATGCTAGTGAGCACATTTATTTACTCTGCACCCCTGAGGAGAGGGCCAGCAGTATGCAACTCTTCCACTATCTAGCACACTACCCTGAGGTACTGGTTGCCATAGACTGCACTCATGTGCACATCAAAGCACCACCTGGTGAGGAGGGTAGAGTCTACATCAACTGCAAGTGGTATCACTCCATCAACTGCCAGGTCATGTGCAACCCCCAGGGCATTATCATGAGTATGTGTGCTGGCAGCCCTAGCAGTTATCATGGCTCCCATATCTGGCACACATCACAGCTATACCAGATGTTTGGCAGGGGGGACATCCCATACGGCCATCTACTGGGAGATGCTGGCTATGCACTAGAACCATGGATGATGACACCCACCTGAAATGCACACAGACCTACCATAGTGAGGCACATGCACAAACTAGGAACATCATAAAGCATGTGTTTTGGCTGCTCAAGTCAAGGTTCCCCTACCCTGATATATTTGGTTGAGCCCTGCAGTATTCTCCAGCCACATGTGCACAGATGTTCACAGTATGTGCCATGCTACATGATATGATCCTGCGGAAACAGCTGCAGCAAGATCATCACATAGAAAGGACACTCAGCCCCCCATCAGTGCAAAGGTCACCACAGCCAAAGCCATGGATGACTTGGAAGAAGAATCCTCTGTGCCTGTCCCTGTAAGCAGATGTAGGCATGCCCAGTATGCCCTGGCCTTGGCAAAGAGACAGTGCATAGTACATGTGCTGACAACCTGGGGTCCTAGGGACTGACACCTCACTCCGACTCACATACATAGTAAAAAGGATGCCAGCCACACCACTCAACCTGTACCTTACCATGTACTGGCTTTGTACTGTGTGCATCAGAGTCAGCCCTGAAGCACTGTTATCTCAACTGCTGCAGTCACAAGGTAAGTCACTCTTCTTTACAACAAATGTATGGGGTACTAGACTTTGTAGAATATATATGGACCTGCTGCATGTATGCAAGGGAATAGAGTGGGCTATTGGGCTACATGCATAGAACTAACAGCTTTGTGGGACAGCAGGTACTCTCTGTCCAATACTGGCTGCCTCATAATATGCAGTAGGCCACTAGGCAGCAAAACCCACTGCACTATGCGAGGGAAATGCCAAACAGTAGGGCCATAGGACAGGTGCATGACTGTCAGTGCTAGAGTTCGCTACCCACAACACAGCCATGTTCCCATACAACTGCAGTAACAGTATGTTAGCAAGGTCATAGCACAGACCACATAGTCCCAGGGCTGTTCCAAGCAACCTGGCAACATGTCCTATTTCCTCAATATGCAGGGGTCAAAGTTATGTCAGTCTGTTGTTGATAGTGTCAGGAATTAGACTTCACTTTCTGGTGGCTGGTGTGGTTTAGTGGGCTAAGTACATTAGTATGGTTGATGGTGTTTATGGTTCAAAGCTGGCTGCACCTACAATTTTGCATGTGAGGTACTCCTATGGTGGGAGTCCCACAGACCTGTAAAATATGTTACTATTTCTTACTGCATGAAAGCTGGACAGTGCCAGAGAGAGTGGAGGGACAAGGGGCCACAGATATGGACATTACACATGCACTGCATAACCGAGAAGGTGGCTAGTATAACAGCAGGTTGTAACAAGTCAGAGTAGCAGCAGAATGTACAGGCTATCACGTAACTTTGTCAGTACCTACAACAAGTCAGTGGGCACTATGTAGTTGCATATTACCAAAACAACACAACTGTCTGAGGAGCAGAATAGACATATAGGGTGGAGTGCTGGACATCATGCAAAACATTTATAGTAAGAGGTGAGAAGTCTGCAACTCTGTGTGAGGTGTTACAGCATATACCCCAGTCAGAGCATACCTCCAACTACTTACAGCAGGAAATATGGACAAAGCCATGAATAGGAGCAGGACAAAGGCCTACATATAAGGAGAAGGATCAACTAGTAGCCATACAAATATAGGCAGTGCAGAGAATAACAGATCATCCATTAGCATGGGTTCCCTGCTGTGGATGGAGTCTGTAAATCAACTGTCATCAGTTCCTAAAAGAAATCTGTAATGATTTTCCACTGATGTACCAGAAAATCACAATGTTATGTAAAACATACCAGACATATGATGCAACACCCTGTACAGTCGATTACAATCTGTACACACCCTAGCTATGACTCAGATATTATGTGCAGCAGACAGACAGGGCATCCCTTGGACATAATATCAAGGAGGCGGCGGACTGTGGAATATGGTGCAGCAGCCAATTGGCTGTAGCACACAAAATCCTGGACTGGAGTACAGGTAGGTCTGGACTGGAGTCACCTTGTAAGTACTGATGGTTACACTGGGCATGATTTTATGCTTAGTTAATTTCAGCCCATGTCTGATGGCTCATATGACTAAAGAACTGAGATGTGGATATATTACTGTGCATACAGACAGATATGTATATGTATCTGTCTCTCCCTACCCCCCCTCAGACATGAGTGCCCTTATCTCATAAATGGAGAGATTGTGAACCTCCAGTCGCTGGACCCCACACAGTTTGCCTTCGTCAAGGGCAGATCATGCCTCCTGAACCTGGTGGATTTCTTTGAGACAGTTACTCAGGCTATAGATAAGGGAAAGGAGGTACACATGGCTTACCTTGACCTTGCTAAAGCATTTGACACCATTCTCCATTCGGGTATTATTGATAAGCTCACCAGCCTGGGCATAAACCCTTACGTCACAAGATGGATCGCAAACTGGCTCTCAGACAGATCCCATAAAGTAAGAGTAGCGGGATCTATGTCCGAATCCAGACCAGTAATGAGTGGTGTGGCTCAGGGCTCAGTCCTGGGGCCCCTCCTGTTTGGCATATACTTCTCAGAAGTACAGGCAAGCATGAAGGGCTGTGGCTGACTAAGTTTGCAGACGACTGCAAACTGGGTGCTATAATAGAGTCTCCGGCTGACATGGAGATCCTCCAGAAGGGCCTAAATGAGACTGGTGCATGGTGTCAAAGCCATGGTCTCAAGCTAAATGCAAAAAAATGCATAGTAATCCCCTTTGGAAAAAAACAGAGTACCCACAAAGTACAACATAGGAGGTAATCCCCTGAAATCTGAAGAAGAAATAAGGGCTCTAGGGACCCAAGTAGATAGCCAGCTTTCCTTTGATAACCATGTTGCCAAAGTGGTTAGAAAATCCTTCTGTGTGACCCATCTGATCATGAAAGGGTTTGCATCAAGATCTAAGGATGTAATGATGCCCCTCTACTCTTCCCTCATCAGACCCATTATTGAGTAAAATGCACCAATTGGAATGCACCTGGCTAAACATCTCCAGCAGCTGGAGAGACCACAGACGTACCTAACCAAGAGAATTACTGGCCTCAAACAGTTGCCCTATGCAGAATGATTGAAAAAGCTAAGACTGTTCTCTGTTGCATACCGCTTTCTCAGAGGCGATCTCTGTCTAACGTACAGAGCCATGTCCAACCCAGAATTGTTGAACATGCTCCATCTTAGCAAAACCAAATCTACTCAAGCTACACGCTCTAGGGATATAACCCTCAACACAACAATGAATAGAACATGCTGGAGGGATAGATTCCCTTCGCAGAGACTTCCCTTACTATGGAACAGGGTCCCGATCTACATAAGACAGAGCCCCTCACTATCACTCTTCAAGAGGAACCTTGATGAGGGGATGGGTAACAGAAAGGTCACACCGGGGATCACACCAACAGCACTACTAGATAGGGGCCAAGGGTATTAGCTGCTAGTACAAGGGTCTAGGGAACTACTAAAGGGGCGGTGAATACCGCACAATGTGGCTGGGCTAATATATGCCTTCGGGCAGATATCTCAGTACCAACCTATGAACCTATGAACCTATCTCTTGGTATGTGGCACAGATATATATATACATATATATATATATATATATATATATATATATATATATATATATATATATATATGCATTTGTACATAGAGATATATAGAGGTAACACACACACACACACACACACACATATATATATATATATATATATATATATATATATATATATATAGCCACATAAAGGTGTGGCGTGATGTAGTGCTGCAGCCACTTGTACAGCAAATGTGACCAGAGGAGAGTGCAAGTAGTACTTTGAGCTGTAATGTATACTAGTAGGTAGGCAGGGGTTCTCATCTCACATCACCCACCTTGTGCGTGTATATGTACATATTTCCCATACAGAAGTACAGACATCCCTTTCAGGCCTATGCATGTGCAATGGCCAATCATGTTATGGCCCTCTGACTAGCGTCCTCCACATTGATGGCCCCCCTGTCTACAGCTGCTGATGTCATCCACCTTAACAGCAGTGGCAGTCACTGTCAGAACATATAAACTCTGTGGTACATGCTAGATAGGTAGGGTTCTAATCCCATCTGGAGCATTTCTCCCCGGGCCTCTGCTGAAAACAGGATCTGTGGAACCTAGTCAGACATTCCCGGTCAACAAATGTTAAATAAATAAAATAAAAATAAAAAAAATAAAGGGCAACTGTGTGTGTGTGAATATACCCCCTTGCAGCAGTGGTCTACATACAATGGATTTACATTTTCAGGTCCTGTCAACCCCCCCCCCATTGTCCTCCTTTACAGGACCTGCTGATGTCATCCACTTTAACAGCACTGGCAGACGCTCACAAAACACATACATTTTGTGGCGCATGCGATAGGTACATAGCACTATAATATATACTAATAGATAGGTAGGGGTCCTAATCTCATAAAGGGGAACTGTGTGTGTATGTGTATATATACCCCCTTGCAGCAGTGTGTCTGCTCACCTATCTGTGTGCAAAGGTTATACATTTTCTTGAAGGCGAACTGCCGAGGTACCAGATCGTTGGAGTAATAAAGGAATACTGGTGAAGTACTGGCTGATTGGTGTGTATTTATATACATTTTCAGGCCCTGTCAACCCCCTCGTTGTCCTCCTTTATAGGGCTTGCTGATGTTATCCACCTTAACAGCACTGGCAGACACTCTCAGAACACATAAGCTTTGTGGCATATGTGATAAGTAAATAGCACTATAATATATACTACTAGATAGGTAGGGGTTCTAATCTCATAAAGGACAACTATGTGTGTAAATATACCCCCATGCAGCAGTGTGTCTAACTCACCTATCCGTGTGCTTTGGTTATACATGTTATGGCCTTGTGAGTAGTTCCTGGCCCTAAATAGCCTGCATCTAACTATGCATAAATGCTATCAGCCACCACCTACATTTGTAGGTATTCAACACCCGGGTGACACAAAGCAAAGGTAGGATACACTGTAACAGGGTATGCATGCAGGATTATGCTGTCTGTCCCCATAGCCCCTGACACACTGTTCTACACATATGCACCTAGGTAACCATACACATATACAGCTGTTCATTGCTGATGTCATATTTCCACATTGCAACCTTACCATCCCGAGCTGCTGTACTGCCAGCAAGTCTCCACATCATAGCCACTCGACCTCTGCAACTGAAACATACAAAGTTCTGATAGACACCTGTCAGTATGCAACAACACCACCCATCTAGCATCATGCAACAATGGTCCAAACACTTTGAAGTGTAATTATGATGCACTCCAACATACAGCACCTGTCATGGCATAACACAACCGCACTACAACATGTCATGTACTGTACTATAGACAACGTGTGCATCAGGCACATATTTGCATGTCCCTGCATCAATGCTACAGATGGCAGGGATGTGGCACTGGTATCATCACATGCACAGAGTGTGGTGTGGGGGTGCTAGAGGCATAGGCTGTGCAAAACAGTTGACATCATGTGTGAAAGTCAGGAAGGGGTGCTGGTCAGCTGGGCCATGGAGAGGTGCCGTGGGTGTCTGTTGGTGACCTGCATTTGACAGTGATGTATGTGTGTGTGCACATACACAGTCAAGCCATGCGCTAGCCCTACACATGGGTATGTTGGACAGATGTGGACCGTACATGGCAGAATGGACAGTTTACCATCTCTGACCACAAACATGGGAACTGGTTCTGCCAGGAGTGGCACTGGCACCATCATGCCCAGGGTTAGATACGATACTAATTGCTGATGGTGACTGGTATCTGCTGGGCCCATGTCCCTCATGGGACCACCCAGGACCACGTGCCCATGGCCTGGCATATTGTGGTGTGGGCAGCACCCTCCTGTCTGTAGTGCTGGAGGTACTGCCACTACTGGAGCATGAGTATGCATGGCCACATGGACTCTCAGTGGATCTTGTTGCTGATGCCCTACACCCATCACATGTTATAGCACAGATAATGTGCCATCAAGGACTGACAATGTCTCACCCCAACATCTGTCCACTACATCACTGAAACAATGCATGACATCACCAATGTGGTGAAGGCAGTCACAGATATCAGACTCATGATTTGACACCTGTGACAGATGATGGATGGGCAGTAGTCCTCCTTTGAGACCCCCTGACAATCTGCCTGTGTGGGGCTCCACCAGCTCTCTGACTATGGCCAGAGTCTACACTCAGTGATGCCATTGTCACCACACTCTCCTGTTCGATGCTGTCACACTCTGACTGTCCAATATCTGTGGCTCCAGGGCACTGGGTATGTTTGGGCATACTGACTGTGTGTGGGGACAAAGGGGGAGGAAGTGGGATGTCAACCCATGGGACAGATTCAGCCTCCAACAACCACACCTGTGCCTCACTATAGCCACCATCATCAGCAGAGTCTGATGAGATGCTAACATCAGGTTGTGAGAGGCGACAAACTCCAACTCCCCCATGGTCACCTGTGAGGAGGAAGACACAATAAGTACTTTACTACCTGCACTATTATGTATGTTGATACACACACACACACACACACACACACACACACACACACACACACACACACACACACACACACACGTGAGGTACTACAACTGCAGTACACACACCACATCTTATTTCTGATCCATGCACAACAGACACACAGACTACAACATACACACAAGACAGGCCAAGTAAACCACATGCACTGCATCTACATTCTGTTAATGTTGCCACTGCTATACTCTGTGAGATTAGTGATATATCAGTGCATGTGATAGACCTACACCTAAAACACAGTGCACCTGTCTTCAGCATACTATGGTCCCCTGCATAGCAGACTGCCTGGATCCTCACAAAAGTAAGTTCATAGGTTCATAGGTTGGTACTAGGACATCGGCCCTAGGGCCTATAAAAGCCAAGCCTAACAATTCCCTGGTTATTTCTTCCCACAGTATTTACTTCCCTGGACCCCTGTCTAGCAGGGCAACTGACATGATCCCCGGGGTGAATTTCCTATCTCCCATCCAATCATCAAGGTTCTTTTTGAAGAGGCCCAAAGAGGCACTTTGCTTGACATGTATGGGTAGTCTATTCCATAGTCTGGAGAGTCTCTGGGTCAAGAACCTATCTCTTCAGTATGTTTTGTTCATTGTGATGACAAGGATTAGATCCCTGGAATGCCTGTCTTTGAGGGATTGGGATTTCTTTAAGTGTAGCATGTCCAACAGCTCTGGGTGTGACATGGCCTTGTATAGGTTCATAGGTTCATAGGTTTATACTAGGCTATCTGCCCTAGGGCATTTATAAGCCTAGCCCAAAGTTATGTGGCTTTCACCACCCCTTAAGTTTGAAAGGTACTATGCCCATTAGTTTACCGTGCCTCTGTCCAGCAGTGACACTGAGGTGATCCCCGGGGTAAACCTGCGATCTCCCATCCATTGATCAAGATTTCTCTTGAACAGGGCCAGCGAGGTGCTCTGCCTCACATGTACCGGGATTTTGTTCCACAGCATAGGGAGTCTCTGGGTTATGAATCTGTCCCTCCAGCACATCCTATTTATAACTGTATTAAGGTTTAAGTCTCTTCTTCTTGTATTTCTTATGGATTTAGATTTTTTGAGGTGGAGCATGTCCATCAATTCCGGGTTAGACATGGCCTTGTATGTTAGGCACAGGTCACCTCTGAGCAGACGGTATGCGACTGAATAGAGCTGGAGTTCCTTCAGTCAGGCAGCATAAGACATATTTTTGAGACCCTTTATCCTTTTGGTGAGGAACTTTTGGGGCCTTTCCAATTGCTGCAGGGCATTGTACTCAATCATTGGTCTGATGAGTGATGAGTACAGGGGAACAATGACCTCCCTTGATCTAGATGTGAATCCCTTCATGATCAGGTGGGTAATGTAGAAGGTTTTCCTAACTACCTTGGCAACATGGGTGTCAAATGAAAGGTTACTGTCAACCTGGGTCCCCAGATCCCTGATAATCTCTTCTGTGCTTAGTGGATTGCCACCTATATGGTAGCTAGGGGTAATCTTGTTTTTCCCGAAGGGTATGACTATGCATTTTTTTGGCGTTTAACTTTAGGCCATGGCTTTGGCACCAGTTATCCATTTCTATGAGACCCTTCTGGAGGATATCTGTGTCTGATGTGTTTTCAACTATGGCGCCCAATTTGCAGTCATCTGCAAACTTTGTCAGCCATAATCCTCCTGTGTTTGCCTGTACTTCTGAAAAGTAGATGCCGAACAAGAGGGGGCCTAGGACTGAGCCTTGTGGGACACCACTTGTGACCGGCTTGGAGTCTGACATGGTGCCAGCCACTCTGACCCTGTGGGTTCTGTCACTTAGCCAGTTTGCAACCCATCTTGTGACGTATGGGTTTACATTTAAGTTGGTGAGTTTTTCTATGATACCTGAGTGGGGTATTGTGTTGAAAGCTTTTGCAAGGTCAAGGTAAGCTGTGTGGACTGCCTTGCCCTCATCAATGGCCTTGGTGACTGTTTCAAAAAAATCAACCAAGTTTAAAAGGCATGATCTGCCCTTGACAAAGCCAAACTGAGTTGGATCCAATGTCTGTAAGTCCCCTATGTCTTTATTTATGAGTTCCATTATGATCCTCTCCATAGCTTTGCAGACTAGGCTTGTCAAGCTGATGGGGCGGTAATTTCCAGGGTCAGTGGAGGCACCGCCTTTGTGAAGTGGGACCAGAGTTGCCGTACGCCACTCCTTGGGTACGTATCCTGAGGTGAGGCTAAGATTAAACAGCTGCCCTAACAGCGGGTTTAATTCCTCATTGAGTTCGTGGAGCACACAACCGGGGACACCATCTGGTCCCATAGTTGCTGTGTTTTTGCCTTGGAGAGAGCAGTTTTCACCTGAGCATTTGAGATGTGTGGGAGGCTACAATTCGCTGGGATAGATATCTCTCCTTTTGGGGGGGGGGGAGAAATTTGCACTGAACCTGTCAGCCAGTATGTTGGCAATGTCTGTTGGTTCAGTGATTTTTACATCATTTTGAACTAATTCTGAGCATATCTGGGAGTTTCCTCCCAGGTTTCTAACATAGCTAAAAAAGGCCTTATGATTGTCTTTTGAGTCCTTAGCGATTTTTCTTTCAAAATTTGCCTTGGATGATTTTATGAGCGATCGTAGTTTTTTACTTATAGAGATCAAGGGTGTCTTCCCTTTTAAGGATTTTGCTTTATCTTGTAGTAGCTTTCTCCTTTTATTGTAGAGCTTGTTAATGGCTGGGGTCCACCAGACTGGGCGCTTGCCTTTGGTGCAAAGAGTTTTTGTTTTGTTTGGGATTGCCTGATCCATGCAGTCCTGGAGGTGCTGATAGAAGGCATTTGTAAGTGATTCAGCTGTTTGGGTAATGGTTTCCGCTGGCTCGGGGGCCTTGAAGGAAACCACACCAGTCTTAAGAAGTGTGAAGTTGGCTTTTGAGAAGTTTTTCACTGTGGTCTTTTTTATCTGGGGTGGGGGCGGGATGTGGACTTCCAGTTAGATTAGTTTATGATCTGATCTCACCAATGAGGGGTACACCTCTGGTGCTGAGCATTGTGTCCCCATGTTCGTGATGATGAGATCTAGTATGTTTTCTCCTCTTGTGGGGATGGTGACTAGTTGTTCCATGGCATTTGAGTTTATGAACTCTAGGAACCTTTGGGCTAGAGTGTTGGGGCTTGAGTAATGATCCCAGTCTATATTGGGGTAGTTGAAATCACCTAAGATGATGGTGTTTGGAGATACATTTATCCCCTCAAGTGTTTTCAGGAAAGCTGTGTGAGGTTCCTGAGTTTGAGAGGGTGGCCTGTAACATGCTACAAATTGCAGAGCAGTCTTTCCTATGGTTAATTGCACCTGGATGGTCTTCGATGCTTCGTACGTAGCCACCAACCTGGAGGTGTGGGTATCCTTGATGAATATGGATACCCCCCTCCTTTTTTTGTGTGGTCCAGGTTTTGGGGCCAAAACGCATGATATGAGGTAAAACCTGATAGTGCCGGGGTGCTCTCAGGAGCCTTGAACCAGGTTTCAGTCACAGCACAGACATCGATGTTCTCCATACTGAGAAGGGCTTCGAGTGTGTGCATCTTGAGGTTTAGACTTCTGGCATTGAGCAGCATTACCCTTAGTTTATTTTCTTTTTTGTGTTCTAGGGTGGTAGGTTTAGAATTTGAGCCTTGCCTAAAAAAGGCACTATGGGGGTGGCAAGAGCCTTTGCCAATATCCAGAAGCCCAGGGGTGACAGGTGCAAGCCGTCCCTTGCGAAGCAGCATGGCTTGTCCAGCATGTCATCCCAGGCAGACAGACATTGGATCCCCTTTGAATGACACCAGTAGTTAAGCCAATTGTTAAAACTGATCATTTTGTCTTTGTACTGTGGCATCATTCTTGGTGAAGGTAGGATACTGCTCAGGGTCAGGGTCATACCTGCCTGGGCTACATAATCAGAGAGCTCCTCTATGTCTCTTTTCATGTAGTCCAGGGAGGTACGTCTCAGGTCATTCACACCAGCATGGACAATGACTGAGTCATACTTGTACTTGCTGTTGAGTGACCTGAGTGCTTGCATTATGTGGCGGATTCTAGCGCCCGACAGGCAGCTTACTGTGACCTTCTCCTTACTCAATCTGGTGAGTGGGATGTCAGTGTGTCTGACTATGGAGTCACCTATGACAAGTGTGTCTGGCATTGTGTTTGGCCTTAAGGGCTGTGATTGTTTGGCACACTGACTTTGTGGTCTATGTGTTGCATGTGTTGTGTCATGAGGTGGCAGTTGTTTGGGTGTCTGCTTTGGTGGCCTCTGCTGTTTTGGTAGATTTTTGATCAGAGCCTCTGAATATGTCTTTGTGTGTTTATGTGTATGATTTGAAGTTGTGATAGTACTATGTGAGACTGGGTTTGTGGTGTGTGTGGTTTTCTTCTCCTCCTGTCTGGTCTTGCCAGTCTTATGTTGAGAGAGCTCGGCCTCCAGTTTGGCTGTATAGTTGCATCTCTCGCATGTATTTGTGTTTTGTGGGAGAAGGAGAGGGTTGTCTGTGTACATGAGGCAATTGTAACATTGCCTCAATATTCCCAGATTCACCAGCTGGGCAGGAGAGGACGCTAGCAACTGACCCCTCGACATTCTAGAAGGAAAGGACAAAACACTTTCTGTTAATTGAGTTTGGAAAGACTTCGAGGGATGTGGGTGATTGAAAGAGGGTTTTTTAGGCAGGTGGGGTTCTATGTATAATAAAAAGTGCTATATCAGAGTAGAAAGTACTTTAGGAGCAAGTGCAAGCTTCCCAGCTAGAGAATAGTCTCCTTAGGAACCAAGTAGAGCTGAATCTTTCATCTTTTAAACAGAGATCAACTCTGAGTAGACGATATGCAACAGAGTATAGGTGGAGTGCAAATTTGTTACAAATCCTACACATACACTAATGTGATTACTGATACAATGCACTTCATTTAACCTCTACGAGACTGTACTTAGAAGTAGTGTACTCTGGCTAAGCATAGCAGCTGCGCATACAGCAAAATGGCAACCCTTTACATTGTTTGGTTATATATGAGCCATACAAACTCATTTTCACACTCACCATAGGTTCATAAGTAAGTACTAGGCTATCTGCCTGAGGGCATCTATAAGCCTAGCCAGAATGTGTTGGCTTTTGCCGCCCCTTAGATTAGTTCCCTTTGCCTAGGTCCAGCAGAGCCATTAGTTTCCTCTGCCTCTGTCCAGCAGAGCCACTGCAGTGATTCCCAGGGTAAATTTTCTGTTTCCCATCCACTCATCAAGGTTTCTCTTGAAGAGTGTTAGTGAGGGGCTCTGCCTAATGCAGATTAGAATCCTGTTCCAAAGCATGGGGAGTCTCTGCAAAAGGAATATATCCCACCGGCATATCCTATTTATCATAGTGGTGAGGTTTAGATCCCTAGAGCATGTAGCTCTTGGGGATTTGTTTTTTTTTTTAGGTGGAGCATGTCCATCAATTCTGGGTTGGACATGGCCTTGTATGTCAGGCAGAGATCACCTCTGAGTAAGTGGTATGCAACCGAGTACAGCTGGAGTTTCTTCAGTCGGGCTGCATAGGGCATATGTTTGAGGCCAGTAATCCTCTTGGTGAGGTACTTCTGTGGTCTTTCCAGCTTTTGCAGGTGTCTTGTAAGGTACATCCCAAATGGGGCATTGTACTCTTATGATGGGTCTAATGAGTGATGAATAGAGGGGCACAATAACCTCTTTTGTTCTAGATGCAAACCCTTTTGTGATTAGGTGGGCCACATAGAAGGATTTTCTAACTACCTTGGCAATATGATTATGATTATCAAAGGAGAGATTACTATCTACTTGGGTCCCCAGATCCTTTATTACATTTTCTGTATTTAGGGGACTACCACATATGTGGTAGTTCACGGGTACTTTGTTTTTTCCAAAGGGGATGACTATGCACTTTTTGGTATTTAGCTTGAGGCCATGATTTTGACACCAGTATCTGTCTCAGTGAGACCCTTCTGGAGGATGTCTGTATCAGTTGGAGAGTCAATTATGGCCCCCAGTTTGCAGTCGTCTGTGAACTTGGTCAGCCATAGTCCTCCTGTGCTTGCTTTTACCTCTGAGAAGTATATACCGAACAGTAGAGGTCCCAGGACTGAGCTCTGGGAGATGCCACTTGTAACTGGTTTAGAGTCGGATCTAGAACCTGCAACTTTCACCATGTGGGTTCTATCCGTGAGCCAACTGGCATCCCATCTCAGTATGTAGGGGTTTATGTTCAGGCTGGTGAGCTTGTCTATAATACCAGAATGGGGAATGGTGTCAAAAGCCTTTGTGAAGTCTAGGTAGGCTGTGTGACCTCCTTTCCCTCATCTAAAGCCTTGGTAACTGTCTCAAAGAAGTCCACCAGATTTTGGAGGCATGATCTGCCCTTAACAAAGCCAAACTGGGTAGGGTCCAATGTTTGAAGGTTCCCAATGTCTCTGTTAATGAATTCCATGATGATGTGCTCCATAGCCTTGCAGACCAGGCTAGTCAGGTTTATAGGGCAATAGTTTGCGGGATCCGTGGTGGGTCCACCTTTGTGGAGCGGGATAATGGTTGCTGTGCATCACTCTATGGGTACGTAGCCTGTAGAGAGGCTGAGTTTGAACAGTGTGTTTAGGTGAGGGGTTAGTTCATTTTGAAGCTCATGTAAGACACAGCCTGGGACACTGTCTGGTCCCATTGAAGCTGTATTTTTGGCTTTGGATAGGGATGTTTTAATCTGTGTGTCAGTGATTGCTGGGGCACTACATTCTTCTGGTATGGTTATGGGCCCTATAGGGGGTGGGGGGTGAAGTTTTCACTAAACCTGTATGCCAGAATGTTGGCAATATCAGTTGGTTCAGTGTATTTGGTGCCATTCTGCAGTAACTCAGAGCAGATCTGAGAGTTTCCACTTAGGTTCTTGACATAGCTAAAGAACACTTTGTGGTTATCTTTGGAGTCCATGGCAATTTTTCTTTTGAAGGTAGCCTTGGATGATTTTATGAGGGACTGTAGTTTCTTGCTGATACTAATCAAGGATATCTTTCTTTCTTGGGATTTTTACTCTTTTCTGCACTAGTTTCCTCCTTCCACTGTATAGCTTGTTTATGGCAGGGGTCCACCAGACCGGTTTCCTTTTCTTGGAGGAGTGAGTTTTGGTTTTGCTTGGGATAGTACGATCCATGCATTCTTGCAGGTGCTCATAGAGTGCCTTTGTAAGGGATTCAGCAGCTTGGACAGCGTTGCTCTTTACCATGGGGGCTGTGAACCTTTCCACCTCGGTCTTGAGTAACGTGACATTTGCTTTTGAAAAGTTTTTCACAGTGATTTCCTTGATTGGGGGTGGGGGCGGAATGTGGATATCCCGAGTGATTAGTGTATGGTCTGATCTAACCAGTGAGGGTTTGACCTCCGGTGTAGAACACCGGTCGCCCATGTTGGTGATGACCAGATCCAATATATTGTCACCTCTGGTAAGGATGTTGACCAGTTGATCCAGGGTGTTCAAGTTTATAAATTCTAGGAAGCATTGGCCAAGTACAGGATGTTGGACTCCTGCCACACCTGATGTACCTATAGAAAGGTTAAGGAGAGGTATTGTCAGCAATAACAAATGTGGCATTGTTACAGGATAATAAGTGTGTATAGCTACATGTACAGTAGGTACAGTGATACTGCCTACATCACTGACATTCTGAGTATGTGTGCACAGGTGTGCATTACAAACAACTGCCCCCAGTGCAGATTGACATGACATCTGTGTACTGGTATGCAGAGGCTGCCACAATGACTGATATACTATTACAGTGATGTACACAGGAGGGTTACCTGGACACTCCTCTGCTGTGGAGGCTGTGGCACCCACCTCCACGATGTATGGGGTGATGGATGCTTGGGAGTTGGTGGTTGATCCCAGGTTTGCCAAGAATTCCTCTGTGGCTGAGAGTGGTTTTACTGCTGCAGGCCCCCTACTAGTGGCAGCACATTCCCTAGCCACAGCAGCGGCCCTTTGCCATGCAGCATTTACCATGTCCATCATCCTGTGACAGACCTGCTCATAGCTTCTGTCCTGTAGCCCTATGTGGTTCACTGCTGTGATAAGGTCAGCTTACATTGCAGAATGTTGCTTACAATTGTGGTGAGTCCTGTAGAGCAGTATGACATGTCTTAGTCCATCCAGGATCACATAATATTCCGTAGCTGTAAACGGCAGGTGCCTCCACCTATACATCCTTTCTGAAAGACAAGAATAGGGGAACACATCACAAGACCACATACATTGCTCTCCACTATGTACACACCCTGAACATCTGCATTGGCCTGCACTATGCACTACCTCCCATGTCATACCCCACCATCTATCACCACAGTCTGTATGTTGCTATCAGCAACATAGTAACAATACCAGTTATGTCCCTGTGTGACGTGATGTAGTTTGCTGAATGTCTACATTCCCATCAATGCCACCTACTGTGTTGTGTTCCTATGGCCAACATCCCACTAGAATGTCAGACAGCCATTGTTCAACAAATAGGTGTGCGTTATTACGAGTATATGGGGATAGTCCAGCAACAGCCGTGTGCCACAATGACAGACAGCAATGCAAATGTGCTGTAGGGTATATTCCCTGTAGGTGTCCTACTTCTCCAGTACACAGATGTATGTGGAATATGTACATGTGCCTGATATATGTGGTCCCTTTGCCAGAAACATGTGGATTCCTAGCAAACGGTTGGACAATAATTGCTGGTTGTTCTTAGACTGTGGAGAATCTGGCTGTCACACTCCAGAACCCTCAAAATCAATTTATGCTACATTAATATCTGTTACTTTATTCGTACCTTTATGTTTTATGATCATTATGTACACTCTGTAGCTGAGGTTGGGCATGTGTCTTCCACTACTAATGGCTATGACCTGCAGTCTTGCTGTATGGGTTTGCCAAGTATGGTAGCCATAACTGTCAAGCGATGAGATACGAATGTCGACAACATGGGTGACCAAGCCAGAGTACATCAGGGACAGTCAGTGACACCAGTACAATGTCTGAGCTATTCCTGTGTGACATTCACAGACTGAGAGGAGCTGAATGACAGTACATGTGATATGCCATCTGTGTCCACCATTACTCACTGTCACTATGTCTAACACAGAATCCAGTGGCATTCGTACAGGAGCCACCATTGTAGAAGGGAGTGAGAGGGCCACGGCTGTGATCTAAGTCACAGCAGGCAGAGTTGAAAGGCATGGCTGTAGCTTTTGGACAACAGACTATCAGCCACATGTCATTCCCAGAGATGTACTGGAGGCCTACTTTTGTAATCCCTATTTCCCATAACTGCATCATCCCATCTGCATCCCATTAGATGTGGGCTTGTATTACATGCCTGATAGAGTGCTGTAATCCATTTGTGCTGAAATCCTGAAGAGAACTGATTCAGAAATTGCAGTCTGTCTTGGTAAAGCAAGGTACAGACCTGTGTACCATAGGCAGCTGCTTGCCTGTTGTAGGTAATGCTCAATAACAGGTGATTGCCTGTGCACCAATCAGTGTCTCAAACTTGCTAATTGCATCCCAACTGTTCTAGGTAGCCTAGACATATTTGTGCAGTGTATCTCTACCTGCAGGCCTTTGATATGCTAAAATGGGTAGCCGTGAATGCAGTAGCAACAACCTGTTTTCATTAAAGTTGCAGGACTCAGTCATTATTTGCTGTATTCACAAGCATGTAATTGAAGTGCAACACATTGGATTCGAACCCAGGACTCTGGGTGGCAAAATGTACAGCATGCTAGGGATTTAACAGACTGAACTACTGAGTCAATACTGCAGCAGGTGTATTTACAAGATATATGTGCATGCATACAATCTGTGACACAGGAGTTGCATTAGCATATGTGTTTGGATGGGTATGACGTGTGACACTGAACTGTCTGTCATTATTTTCTTACCCCACAATGCACTGATTTGTCAGTAATTTAGTGCACATAAAACATTTTGTGACAACTGTGCTAAAAGTAGGCAGCACAACTGTGGAGATTCTGCAACAGTCTGTTCAGTTGATAGCTATACCTGCTATCCCAGGCCTCAAATGCATACATTATTTATTTGGCCGTGTACTGGTTTGGTGTCTGTATCACAGTCTCAAGTACAGTACCAATTTTTCCATTATATGTACAAGCAGTGTGTCATTGGCAATCAGGATATATTTATGGAAATACCTATGCTATTTCAGAGCTGAGTGGCATAGTGGGCTAATGCACTAAACTGCAGTTAACAGGTCCCGAGCTTGAGACTTGGCATGGGTAATAATTTTGTAGATGTGCCTAACAGTGTCAGAAACAGAGAAAGCAATTAAGGCAGTATTAAGCAGTTTTCTGTGGGTTTGTGTGATGCTTAAACCTGTGCTAATTTAAAAAAGAAAAGAAAAAAGGGGTGATAGGAAAGTGGTGAAATGGGGACAAGCAGGGGGAAAACATACTGAAAGGCAGGTAGGGATGTGCAGGACAGGTGTAGGAAAGGACCACAGCTCTCCATTTCTCACATCATTATACATACCTGTCTATCACGCAATCAGAGTAGTTTTGGTAAAACAATGTTAACAAAACTTACAAACTTGTGGGGCATTCCCATCTGGAGAATCTTGAACCCAGGTAGCCAAGAGATCCCCCTTACGATACTTCAGGTCATCATAATGATGATGCATCTGTTCACCTCTGCAGGGGATACCAGTTGCACTGGTGAGATCACATGACAGATGGTCCCAGACCTCCACCTTGTACTCTGATCCCCTGGAACTGGCCCTGCAGCAGCGGGACATCATGGTCTTTAACAAGGAATCCAACCATGACCCTGGACTCCAGAATGCCCCAACTTTGCTCCCAGAAGTGAGCACTCTCTCCAGCTCCTGCCATAGTCCCTGCCAAGATCAAACTCCAACAGGTTATGGCTTTATTGCCACCTATTGCACTTAAGACTATTTTCCCGACCTTTAACTCCATTGGGCAATTTTTAAAAATGCGGCACTTCGCCTAGCACCACCCAAACATGGTGAGCTCAGCTGAGCACTGCTGAAATTGGCAATGCTTAGCAATGCTTAGCAGTGCACAAACCAGCTGGGCTGGGCAATGCTTAAACTGGCTTTGCTAAGCAGTGCTTTGTACCGCTTAGCAATGCACAAACCAGCTAAGCAGTGCTAATGCATTCCTTGTTTAAGCAGTGCTTGGCAAGGCTTAGCTCTACTTAGCAGACCTTAACTGAGTGAAGCAACACAGGATTTAAAATTTGTCAGAATTTGCATTAGCAAAACGCATGTTTCATAATCTGTCTGTGTATTTGAACCCTGCACCTACTGCACACAAATCTGTCACTCTAGCCATTTGGCTATGTGGACATGTCAAATTCTGCTATATTTTTAAATATAGCTCTCTGCTACATTTAAGCACTGCTAAGCACCACGCCATGCAAACCCGCTCATCTATGCTTAAAATTGACCTCTTCATTCATAATTAAATGTATCCAGTTTTTATTTTTAGATGTCTGGCATGTGTTCTTTGCTGTGTGCAGTGTAAACACACACACACACACACACACACACACACACACACACACAAAACATTTTGACAGTGCAGGAGGTGTGTTACTTATCTCCGGACACAGTGACACACTTCCTATACTGATTCAATAACCGTGTTACATGGCTCTCCCTCAGTAATATGTCTTCATTAATGTGCATGGTGCACTAGCGAGGGGGTTCCGCATCCATGGCCATGATACATTCTCTGTAGACTTTGCACTATGCCTATACAGATTTTTATTAAATCTTCAGATCTATTTATTTATTTCTATTTTTGTATTTTTAGATATTTGTAAGGCACGCATGTTCTACTTTTATAGTTGTAGCTCTGTTTTTTGATTGGTTGCAGATACTTTAAATATCCTGGTATACTTTGTTGCATTCACTCTGAAGAAGCAATTTGTAAACTGCAAAAGCGTTTACTCTTATCCTTTGTTATTGAATAAAATGAGTCTTTTGGCCATTTTGACTGTTTGCATTCATATTACCTTTTTGTTCTGTGGTGCTAAGTCTTTATCCGGTGGCTTGTTCGTCTTTTTATTTCTATATTTTGTTTTTACTCCTTGAAGGTTTTTTAGCCAAGGATCTAGAGAGGTGAATAAACTTTGTGGGTGATTTATGCTTCTCTGGTAGCCATATTTTGGCTTTTTGTTTCGATGCGTGTGTGGTTTTGCTTGATATTTTTTTAGAAAATGTGCTCATAACAGTGATATCTGTAGTCATCCATGACCTAAGAGATAAAGGCATCATGGCCATGCTAGATGTGTAAAAATCTACACTGCATAACTTAACAACCGCATATCGCTCTGCCATATCTGTTGTTAAATAGGAAATGCTGAAATGGCAATATATCATCCAAAGTAGGCAACATTGAGATGTGAACCGACACATACTCATGAAACATTTACATTCTCTTATTATTTAACTGTTTGAGCTAATGGACAGCACACTTCCCTTGATGTTGTACAACTCTATTGAATAATGAAGGAATATGCATTTATCCACCTTATAAAATTAGCACGCATCAGCACATTGATTTTAACTGTTATAGTTTGCAAAAATAAACATTAGAACATAATTTTAAAAAAGTATACGCCATTAATGGCACTAGTTCATAACCATGTGATTAAATACCACACATCTTCACATACAGTAGTAAATTTATAACCATAAGAGAGAATAAAGGTTATAGATCCACACTTCTTGTACATGCATTGTATTTAACAAACTCAGGCATATTTCAGCCATGCTGACCTACATTGGCCTTGCATTCATGAAAATGATTACAGAAAACATGCACATTAAAATAACGTTGTATTTCTTATTATATAGAGCTTACTAATGTATGTATTACTCAGCATTCACACATACAGAAATATACTGTTTGATGCTTCTAGAACCATTGCAGATATCAGATAAATGTGTAATCACCTGAGGGCTAAGAGCTATAGGTGTCAGTGAACCACAGCCATGCTAGATGTGTAAAAAGCTGTACTGTATACGTTAATAAATAGCCATAGTTCTTCCATATGTGATATGCAGTATTACATAAATAGTCACTAATATTTTCAAAAACAGGCTACACCCTCACATAGAAGATCAGCAATCACTTTGCCATATTGCTTAACCATTTAAGCAAAGGGGAATCAATGTTCATTACTGATTATAAAAGCAGATATTATGGAATATCAGTAAGAGTTATGTGTGTGAAGTCCATATGAATGTACAGTCATAATGACAAATCCTTCATAATATGTACACTGGCCCAGTATAGTTGCAGATAACCTCAGGATTTATTGATATGCTAATGGAAACTTTAACAAGTGGAACTTAAATTCCTAGATTTGCTTTACTATTACCAATACAGATACCAATAGAATAAGCTTGAAACAGTCTCTGAAGCAGATATGCTTACTAAATACACATATGATAAGATAGGTGTTAAGATATGGATTATGTAACTTACTGTAGGTATCTGCTGGTTGGTATCGGACCCTGTGGTGAAAATTTTCTGTGTTTGTCACATGTAGATTATCATAGGGGTGGCAAACCTGTACAGCAGTCTGGTAGGTCCCAGTCCATTTGTGGTGCTCCTTTGCAACCCAGTTCTATCTACTGATCATTTCAAAGTTCCTGGAGCTTGCTTGCATTCTCTGGTCATGTTCAGTACAGATGCTGAAGATCTGTGGGGTGGCTGCAGGTCGCAATAGTGTGAGCAGTAACTGCATTAATATTTAACTTGACACAACTAGGATGGTAGCAGACTATTGGAGGGCATCTGGCACATGTTACAGATACTCCTATTTAATGATACCTATTGGGTAGTTGCACTGAACATCTTATACTTACACCAACCTATTGGTTAAAGCACTGAATTTCAAGAACTTACGCGGATATTTGCAAACGGGATTCCAAAACATTGAATGACACAACTGGTACTTCAAAAGCTGTGTGTGCATAGCTTAACTCACTTTATGGTATAGCTGATTTTCAGCTAGTTTCAAAGTTAAGCTGACATCTGCTGGCTTTATTGAGGCAGGATAGATTGCTATTATCATGCACCTATGTTATTATTAATCTGTAGAAATCAACTTAAACATGTTTTTATTCATTTTCTTTAATTGTCTGCATTGCAATCTATCTGTTTCATAAAGGTAGAGGTAGAATTAAACAATATGCATACAGCTTGGTAAATATCCATTGTGAATATATGTGAAGGCTGCCAGCCTAGCTAGATAGCATTTTGTAAATAATTCTATGTCATTGTAAATATGAAT
Source organism: Protopterus annectens (assembly GCF_019279795.1). Taxonomy (NCBI): domain Eukaryota; kingdom Metazoa; phylum Chordata; order Ceratodontiformes; family Protopteridae; genus Protopterus; species Protopterus annectens. The sequence goes on along the minus strand of NC_056745.1, from coordinate 1,518,407,558 downwards.
ATAATGCATAGGCTTGTCCTCTTAAATGTAAGAAAACTGTGTTAAATGTTGAACTTCAAAAATGTAACCACAGTGCACTCTGCTGGAAGAAAGCTGATAAGTCAAGCATTGTATGACTGATCTCTGAGCTCGGAGACATAATATCTGGACTGAGGAATTCCTTCTGTTGTTTTGAAACCAGAGTTAATTGCTGGATTTTACATATATAATGTATTTTTATTGCAGTCGTTTCTTGGCCAGGTGCAAGATCAAAGAAATGTTAAAACTCTGAGTTTCTGTTAGTATGGGAACCAGAGAAGAATGATGTAATCTAAAATTAGTCAGCAGTGATGTATTATTTTCAAGACTTTCTCAGAGATAGAGAATCAGATAGCATTTTGCATTTGTCTTCAGAACTGACCACTCACCAGCACTTGCTTTGCTCTGTCTGTATATAAGTAGAATCTTAGGCTTTAGTGTTTCTCTTAAGAAATAGAAAATAGTTAGTTTAGACTAGCTGTTTTATATATTTATGTCAGACTATTCTACAGTATTATTTTAAGCATTTTCCTGTGATCTCTGAACTCTTGACTAGCACTATGTTGACTGAAAAGATTTGTCTTACTTTTTTTATTATTTGTTATTAAATATTTTTAAAACTTTCAACTGTGGCTGTTTTGTGTAGAGATAATTTAAGTCTAGAGTACTTGCATGTATTTAGTGATGCTGTCCAAGCCACTCCAATAGACTTGCTGCTCAGTCACACTTACTATTTGGATATAAGTAATACTACACAGTGAAATTGGTCATCCTTTAGGAAAGGCCTTAGAGTAGCTGATAAGTGAAGGTCCTGGTGGCAGTGATTCCTACCTTATAGTCTGGACAGAAGGGGGTTTATCTGGAGAACCTATGCCAGTCTTCTCCAGGAGTGTCTGTGTGTTTGTATATAACTCCTATCTCAAAGTGTGTGTGTGTCAGCTGCTTGGGCAGGGACATGAAGCACTGACTGGACAGAGAGAGTGAAAGGATGACTTGGCCTGGGACCCTGGCTAAGAAATCAACTCTATAGCTGTTCCAGTGGGGAGTCTTATTGGGGATCTGGGGAGAAAGGGAGAAACCAGCCCCAGACTGACTGTAATCTCTGTGTGATCTTAAGAGAAATGGTGCTTTACTGTGCATACTTGTTATCGCTCCCAATGTGTACATCCCTCACTGGTGCTAGTGGTGAGGATTGAGGCTCCTTAATTTCTGGGCCAGTGCATGGGTGTTACATCCATCAGTGACAAGGAGCTCATACCCATATGCAGCTGTATAGATGAAAAGGAAACAGCCCCGGTGAACTATAGTTATGTACAGAATGAAAATATTTCCATAGTTATTGCTGACTAGCCTGTGGTATGTTTACAGAAACCAACAAATTACTTTAATTTCTGTAAGTTATATGTTCATTGATTAATTTATGGATATACTCCGATGCTTAGTAATACAGTAGTAGTGTTAGTATGGTCAGTCTGATACAGGCAACATGATGATGGCTTTGGATGTTCACTGTTTATTGTGTCGATATGTAGCCATGAGTGCATAACAGCTGATTTTAATATGCTGACTTCTTTCTTCACTGTATCTGTATACCTTCCATTATGTATGCTGTGTACCATACGATGACAGTAAAATTCATTATGATACGTGTCACTGACTGCAGTAGTATATGACATGTATCTGATATTCTTGAGGTACACATGTGCTTTCTGTTTGAATAAACATTTGAACGTTACGTAGCTGGGCTGCAGTTTTCTCTGTGTTCCAATACTAGTATGCTCACCACTCCCTTATACACTGCACCACAAGTGTTCCCCCAACTGAGTCGGTTGCCTGGATTTTTCACCTTTCTTTCATTCAACATTTTGTCTCAAGCCTCTATATACTTAAAGTGCCTGCAGTGTACGTCCTAACCAATTTTTGCTCAATACTCAGCTTCTGCAAACAGAATCCTTAAGCATTTCCAGGCTAGTGGCTTGCACACTACTGGGAAGCTATAGTTTAGGTTCCCCTCCTCCCACAGCCATAAACAGTTCTTTTTCCTTTTTCTTTTTGTGGGCTCTGTAAATAGAATACAGATTACTAGTAGATGTTAACCAAGCTTATATACTAAGTTATAATAAGTGAACATGAAGGTTTGTTTACTATTTAATGGCTCTAACCTGAGGCCTAGTAGTGTAGCTGATCATTTTTTGTTGATATTGCCTGGTCTGCCTTGTGGCTCAGTTGCCAGCATTTCCGTTTTTACTGTATTATCAGTCTTATTTTTCCTTCCATAGCTCACGTCAGTTGAGATACTGCCCCTCCCTCTTTTAGCAGCTGAATGGAGGTTACTTATTCTCTTGCATCAAAGGCACCACTTTCAAACCTTACATATAAGGGCTGCAGTTTTCACGACATCCAGATGTTAGTGTGCTCACCATGCAAGTTTCTTTTATGCAATCTTTACTATTAGTTTTGTTTTTTATATCATTACTGCAATTTACAGATTCCCTTTGATTTAAGTTAGCAAAACAATACATCATTAACTGCACCTCTGAGGCGGTAGTTCAATGTGTACTTAGATTAGTGTGGTCTCAATATGCAATACCGTTGTTTATTCTTTTAACAGTTTCAGACCGAATTATGTAATATAGTTCAAAGTTTGTCTGTAACAAAATATTACCTATAGATTAAAACCAATTGCACCTCTGGCTTATATTACCATTTGGTAATATGATAAAAAAGCATTATTTTCACTGTAAAATCTTCTCTGTCTTCTTGAGTTATCCACACTCAATCAGTGCCGTTTTTCAATATTTTACACTACTATTTTAACAAATGTGGTGGTCATGATTGCATGCTATACTTATATTTAATTTGTAAATTGTAGTTACTTACTAATATCTGCTTCTAGCAGTTTCTTTCTTAATCACTGCAATATATTTGCTAGTATACTTGAATTGATGCTCTTTTTTTAAGCTTGACCACTGCTGGTAGCTAACTCTATAGTGTTCTTGAATTGAAAGAGTCATACTTAGCCACTTATTTTTTTAAGTTTGACTGCTGATTTTGTATGTGATGATCACTAATTTAATAGAATTTTTGCATTTAATAGAGTCATATTAAGTTCACTTTGTACCAACTTGCTTTGTTGCTCTTTTAGTGTATAACAGTTTTGCATTACTTTTGGTCCACTTCTTAGCATACTCTGCTATTGTACGGATATGTCTCTTATTCTGCTCTCTAATCTCCTCCCTTAAACTGTCTATCTTTTCTTTCTTTTTATCGTCCCTTATACACTGCACCATGAGTGTTTCCCCCAACTGAGTTGGTTGCCTTCTCTCCACCAACATAGCGTCTCAAGCCTCTATATACTTAGAATGTCTGCAGTGTATGTAATAACCAATTTTTGCTCAGTACTCAGCTTCTGCAAATAGAATCCTTAAGTATTTCTAGGTTATTGGGGTGCACACTACTCAGATACTGTAGTTTAGGTTCCCCTCCTCCCATAGCACTAAACAGTTGTTTTTCATTTTTGTCTTTGCGGTCTCAGTAAATAGAATACAAATTACTAGTAGATGTTAAACAAGCTTATATACTCAGTTATAAGTGAATGTGAAGATTTGATTACTATTTAATGACTCTGACATGGGGCATCGTAGTGCAGCTGATTGTTTTTTGTTGATGCTGGATAGTCTGCCTCATGGTTCAATCCACTCCACTCGTACTCCCTCCACTCCCCTACCCTATCCCCAATTCCCACCCCCATTACTCCTAAACATATACTTCTTAGCCACACCTGCATCTAGAAATACACCAATCACTTTACTCTTACATCATCTCTCCACCTGATGTCTCGTACTCTACCTCCATCTTCCTAACCCTACCGTCTTCCAATCCTTACACTCTCTACTACAACCTAGGTTCTACCCATTCTTATACCTGATTTCCTAATGTCCCAAACACTTTCTCTCACACAGTACACTGCAGTTACCCCAACTACTCTACTCCATATTACACCTCACTCCTACTAGTATCTATATCAGCATCATTACTACTTTTTGTCCCTATTAATCACATATTCATTACTTAATACTCATATTGTCCTACTTCACTTTGTACTGGTTTAGCTCACAACAGTTACATAATTTCTTCCACCTGTCTCCTACACACCCACTACTCTTTCCCAAACTTAAAATTATATCTAGAAAACTCTATACACTTGTCAACAGCATAAACCTTAGCAAGCCCAGAAAATACCAACAGCCAGACATTTACACACCTAGACTTTCAACTATACTTCTTAGTGGTGATATCCAAACCAGTCCAGATCTCACTTTAGCTAATGTGTCCTAGCAACTCAGCTCCCTTAAATCCTTACATTTACCTCAAAATAAACTTCCAAAGTATTCAAAACAAAATCATTGACTGCCACTCCTGGACATTCCATATCCAACCAGACATTATTGCCAACACAGAAACCTGTCTCAAAGCAAACATAAAGGATTCAGAATTCCTTCCCACAGTGTCAACACTATAAGTCTAGATAGACAGCACAAGAAAGGAGGAGGTATTGCACTCCTCTTCTCTAAGTCCTACTACACAACCTCTTTCTTCAACACCATTCCCCAAATCTTTACTGTTAAAACTCTCATTTCATTCCTAAAAATAAATAAACCAAAAAACTATGCTTTGTAGTTCTTTATTTTCCTGCGAGCAATAATATATCCATTCTGGAAGATGTCCTGGCATGGATCTCCAGCACAATCAATAATGAAACCATTATACTGGGAAATGTTAAATTAATCAGTCGCACCTCTGCACTAAATTCCCATCCTCTAACATTAACTTATTTAACTTTACTCAATTAATTACATCCCCAAACAGGTTTAATAAAGGTAATATTAAAGGGCCATCCTAGACTGGATACTTGTCAGTGAACAGAACAAAATCTCCTTGACAGGTACTCTCCCAAATATTGTACACCAAGTGATCATCTCCCTGGTTACATGATCAGAATATCATCTTCCCTTCAAAAAGAACATCACTACAAACAAATACATAATTTGGCTAACTTTGATTTTCAGACATTCATCAACTTATTGAAACAGATGGACTGGGATATCCTGAAAACTATTGCCTAGATGACGCAGTTAACTAAATTAAGACTACATTTCCAGAAATTCATGGCAAACTTGCACACCCCTGGACAAAAAGAACTAAATGTAACTATGACCTCTGATTAACCAAGCCGACCCACGAGTTAATGCAAAACAGAGATAAAATCTGGAAACAATGGCAAAAAAAATGAAAATTAATCCAGCCTTCAGAATTTCAGGCAACTTTGCAATCAAGTTAAAAAATCAGGTCATCAAAGATAGAAAAGAATATTACCTAAAATTTCAATCCAGTAATAGGAATAACCATAAAAAATTCTGGACTGCCATTACTTCACTTCTAAACCCTGTGACAAAAAACAGTCCTACTCCATTTCCTAATAAAAGTCACCCAGATACAGCAAATATCTTTAATACCCACTTTGCCAACACCGTATCTAACATCACAACTGACTGCCCCCAACTTCACTCTGACACACTTTGCACAACTACTGCACCATCTTCTCCATCCCATCAGTCTACACCACTCTTGCACTATCTTCCCCAGCCCATCAGTCTGCACCACTACTGCCCCATCTTCTCCATCCCATTTTTATGCAAAACTTAACTTGTTGCATGTGAGCTGTTTTAATTTTGACTTGATTGTAACCTAGAGCAATAAGATTTGAGAAGGGGGACAACTAAGTGTTGGGCCATATTATTCTCACCATCAGACAAATGCATTGGTTATAACTTTAAGTATTAAATTGTAACCTAATTGTTCTGACAGTAAAAATGGGGGGTAGTCTTAGGACAGGCTAATTAAAACAGCAAAAAAGAATTAGAAATAATAACTGCAAACTGTACATTACCTTGTAAATATAGAAGAATAAAATTCATTCCTAATTGGCAAGTAACTGTTATAAAATATTGTATTAGTTCCGCAGTCTTGTTTTTAAATTTGTGGTATTGCTACTGTCAGGTTTAGGTAACATGGCTATCCTTTCAGCAGCTGTAGAGATGGTTTGGGAAAAACAAATGGGCAAACTGCATGATGCCCACATGGGACTGTGCGCCAGTATCATTTTGGTCCCCACATTTGGAAAATGTAGCGGTCCCTGGTATTTGGATGAAGGCTGAGGCACCATCTTTCTCTGCAACCCTTACAAAATGATAGGAAGACAGTGAGATAAATAGACTAAGAGGTGATAACAGATGTCTATTTATAGAAGTTCAGAAGTTAAAAGCACATCTCAAACTGCAGACAGAAACGTGAAAGGCTAAGTCAACATAGAAACATGGTGCTAGCATAGATTAGTGATTAGAAATCTTGCCTTTTTAGAAAGGAACTTATTTAGAGAGCTGCTAAGAGTAATATGTGTTAAAGAACTGACAGTCTGAATTTCAAGAACACAGACTGAGGGGCCTAAGACATTTAACAAAGCAAATTAATAAAATGCAGTCAGAGCTGATAGCTAGAATAGAAAGAAGAACCTGCTTTAGTAGTTTCTCTAATGAACATGAGGGGCAAAACTTCAAACAACCTGTGAGAAAGTTGTGTGCTCTCACTAAGCATCTACCAAGAAAATATATATCCAGGAAGAGAACTAATAGCCAGAGTGATTCTGATTATGATAGTAATGATCCCTAGCCTATCAATAATAAAAGGGTGAGCAAAGAGATGATCCCTAGCCTATCAATAATAAAAGGGTGAGCAAAGAGATGATCCTTAGCCTATCAGTAATAAAAGGGTGAGCAAAAGAGATGATCCCTAGCCTATCAGTAATAAAACGGTGAACAAAAGAGATGATCCCTAGCCTATCAATAATAAAAGGGTGAGCAAAAGAGATGATCCCTAGCCTATCAGTAATAAAAGGGTGAGCAAAAGAGATGATCCCTAGCCTATCAGTAATAAAACGGTGAGCAAAAGAGATGATCCCTAGCCTATCAGTAATAAAAGGGTGAGCAAAAGAGATGATCCCTAGTCTATCGGTGATAAAAGGGTGAGCAAAAGAAATGATCCCTAGCCTATCAGTAATAAAAGGGTGAGCAAAAGAGATGATCCCTAGTCTATCAGTAATAAAACGGTGAGCAAAAGAGATGATCCCTAGCCTATCAGTAATAAAAGGGTGAGCAAAAGAGATGATCCCTAGTCTATCGGTGATAAAAGGGTGAGCAAAAGAGATGATCCCTAGCCTATCAGTAATAAAAGGGTGAGCAAAAGAGATGATTCCTAGTCTATCGGTAATAAAAGGGTGAGCAAAAGAGATGATCCCTAGCCTATCGGTAATAAAAGGGTGAGCAAAAGTAATGATCCCTAGTCTATCGGTGATAAAAGGGTGAGCAAAAGAGATGATCCCTAGCCTATCGGTGATAAAAGGGTGAGCAAAAGAGATTTTCCCTAGCCTATCAGTAATAAAAGGGTGAGCAAAAGAGATGATCCCTAGCCTATCGGTGATAAAAGGGTGAGCAAAAGAGATGATCCCTAGCCTATCAGTAATAAAAGGGTGAGCAAAAAAGATGATCCCTAGCCTATCAGTAATAAAAGGGTAAGCAAAAGTGATGATCCCTAGCCTATCAGTAATAAAAGGGTGAGTAAAAGAGATGATCCCTAGCCTATCATGATAAAAGGGTGAGTAAAAGAGATGATCCCTAGCCTATCATGATAAAAGGGTGAGCAAAAGAGATGATCCCTAGCCTATCAATGATAAAAGGGTGAGCAAAAGAGATAATCCCTAGCCTATCAGTAATAAAAGGGTGAGCAAAAGAGATGATCCCTAGCCTATCGGTGATAAAAGGGTGAGCAAAAGAGATGATCCCTAGCCTATCAATGATAAAAGGGTGAGCAAAAGAGATGATCCCTAGCCTATCGGTGATAAAAGGGTGAGCAAAAGAGATGATCCCTAGCCTATCAGTAATAAAAGGGTGAGCAAAAGAGATGATCCCTAGCCTATCTGTGATAAAAGGGTGAGCAAAAGAGATGATCCCTAGCCTATCGGTGATAAAAGGGTGAGCAAAAGAGATGATCCCTAGCCTATCTGTGATAAAAGGGTGAGCAAAAGAGATGATCCCTAGCCTATCAGTAATAAAAGGGTGAGCAAAAGAGATGATCCCCAGCCTATCGGTAAAAAACGCATGAGTAAAAGGGAACAAGGTTCTATAATTCCCTAAAATAGTTATGCAGATCTTATGTCTTCTTGTTAGTAAGTTCAATTCTAAAGGAAAAAAGATAATATTGTTCAGCATACTGAAAAGGTAAAGAAGTGCTTTGCAGCTTTATCCATAACCATTAAAGAGGAACAGAGTTTCATAATCAGATGGTCCATAGATTACCTGCTGCCCAAGCCCAGGAATTAAAAGTAAAAGCTGCTGATACCCTTGGCATGGAGGGAAAATGAACTGCCTAATTAGTTACATACAGTGCATGTCACATGTTTAAAATGATCCAATCCCAAGCTCCCCAAAAAAGCAATAACTGATACTTAAAGAAACATTGTTAAAAGTGCAAAATGTTAGTGTTAAACACAAAATCAAGTTATAATAGAATAAACATTTAATATTTTTATATCCTCGGTGCTAACAGAAAGCAATTAATATTAACTGACTCATTCAAGCCTGGATTTTTGTCAGATCTTAACCTAATCTGCCATCTGTCCATCCCAATCAATGAACCCCATATGGTGGTGTGTTTGTCTCTGCAGGCCAATGAGCTTTCAATTTGATACATGTAAAGGACTGGTCTTACTTTGCCTGATCATAGCGGATGAACTTCACTTATGATGTTCACCAGCCAATAGTGGTCATGGACTCTAACCATGAAGAAAGATGTCAAAATATTCATTTCTCATTCAAAAACATCTTCTGAGTCTGATGCGTCAAATTAATTGTCTTTTCACCTCACCATTTTTCATATGGTGTTGGTGCTGGCTCCTCCTGTGCAAATACTGGTTCATAAAGTTTTTTTTCCTGTACATCCTGCTCTCCAAATGATAATTCACAGGGTGGAGGGGCAAAGTGATGTCCAAGAAATTAAGCATCTTCCCAAATCCACTGATGGTAAACTTCAAAAAGGAAGTACTGGAATTAAACCACTCCAATAGCTGGTACAGATCTCCTTCAGTGACTTTCCACACAGTAAAGAGGTTGTCAGTAAATCTTTTGTAGAAAGCAACCTTGTCAAACAATGGGTGGATGTGAAGCATTTCTGTACCCACCAAGACATCACGAGGTTGCAAATATTGGACCATAGCAACCCCTGATTTCTGTTTATAATATTTGCCAGAGAAAGCAAGTAGTTATTGTCCAGGACAGTTTTCAATAAAATGCAAGTAGTACTGACAAAAATTACTCTTGAGATTTGTAAACCTGGTTAAGTACTTCCTAACAAACGTGATGCTGGTCTCTTGTTTGATACATGTGTGAAGTGAGGTTACATCCATGGGTCCAAGAATACTCACTTTCCAATACCTGAGTATCACTAAGTAATTCAAGCATGATGCCACAAATCCCTCAAGTAAAACTCAGATTCTTACACTATCGGATTGAGAACATGGTCAAGTAGGACAGAGATGGGTTATATTTTATAGTGGTCTGCAGCCACTACTGGTCTAAAGGGGGTTTCGATTTGTCTTTATGTACTTTTGTTATACCAAAAATTCTGGCTATCTTAGGCAATGCCACTTGAAGAAACATGTAGGTGCGATGATATTTTTTATCTTGTGGTGAATCTCGTTTGAAGTTTTAGATGGATTTATGCAATATTTGAATGGAGCATCTGATCTTTTTAATTCACTTATAATAAGTGCACTGATTTGTTTTTAAATTTATAAATGTAAAAGGGAAAGGAAAGGATGAAGAAAAATTTTAAAGGAAGTTCAAAGTAACCTGAATTTACAGTATATTAATATACACTATGTGAAAACTAATATTGTGAAAAGACGAATGGCATGTCACTGTTTTTTCACAGGAAATAATACTCCCCAGTATTCAGCAACACTCTGTGCAAGAATAGAATTATTCTTACACAGAGCAACCTGAGTCTGTATAGAACAGCAGTGTGCTTTGCATATGCATGAAGGCATGCTGCTGTATTCCTACATGGACAAGGGTCTGTGTATGAGCACAGGGCTGTGTCCGAGTGCAGTGCTTGTACAATATACACACCCACTGCAGTCCAGAGTTGCCGTACCACAATACAAAAGCAGCAAAAGTGTCAGTGGACCCGCGTCTTGTTGACTTGAATGTCCGTTGTAACGTTATTAGTCTTCCGACTTTGCCCGGAAGCATGTTGTCTCTCTAAGGATCCACCGCTACCGATAACTGTACCTTCAAATCCCTTCTGAATTGCAGTGGTAATGACGCTCGTAATTTGCTCAGAAAAAAGAGCAAAACTGTTCGGAACTGATTGAGTGGATAAATTTAAGAGTGTGTCCTGTGACATACTTAGAAGCCAAGGATGAACTACAAACAGGACAATAAACTTCAGAACTTGAAAAACAATCAAAAACAGCAAAACTGGAAAAACACAAAACTGTAGTGGTATATCCAAAAGGCTTGAAAATACGGACACCAAATTAGCGCTTTCATTCACATTTATTTCTTTGTGAACTTCTTCAGAAATACTAACACTCCACTCACTTCCTTTTTTATACAAACCTAATTAATCACATGCTTCATGATGTCATAAAATATCATTAATTAATTTTCTTAAAAAACACTTGAAATAAAATCAACTATAATATCAAATGTATATATGTCTTAATACATCAAACAAAAAACAAAGTTTTTCTTTAAAAAAAAAAATATATATATATATATATATATATATATATATATATATATATATATATATATTCAAATAATCAAAATTTAATACTGTTTCATTTGTAAGAAACACTTCAAATTAATTGTTTCATTTAACCCAGGAGCAAAATCTGCTCTTAGATGTAGCTGCCAAAGAGATTCTTTAGATTCTAAAAGAACTTTAACACCACCAATGAAAGCCCCTGATGGAACACAATCCATAACTGAGAAAATACATTTCTTAAAATCATGACAAACCAAAGAATGTTTAGCCAAAGCATTGACAGAATCTTTTTTCTTTATGGCTAAAAGATGTTCACTAATCGTTTATCTAAGGCATCTTGTAGTCATGCCTATATAGAAACTGGGGCATTTAGAACAGATGTTACCTTTTTTCAAGAATTGGAAGTAATCATTTTTTTTTTATATCCAGGGGTTATGATTCAGCATGGTTACAAACCATTGCTAATGAAGTGGTAACACTTAGAAAAGATAAAGCTTCCCCCATTTTGTCCTTCCATTTATCTAATTCTGAGACAACTACCAACATTGTCAATGGAAGAGTTAGTGGTCTTTATAAGGAATTTTCTTGTGCTTTTGTTTTGCCTATCACAAATGAAATGTGGTCTATAAAAAGATAATTGTAGACAATTGGAAGATTTTGTTAGGAAATCAGGAATTGACAAAAGTTATAGGTGCAAGACCCAAATTTGTTTTTTAAAAAAAAAAATATTAAAAATGTGTTAGAATTGACAAGTAAATCAAGAGATGACAATGTAGGTCCGAAAATTCTAGCTAAGGGTACCTATGCATGCAATGCCTGCAGACAGTGCAGGTTTATAAGTAATCCCTCTTCTGTATATATTTCACATTTACAAAAAACATATTGGTCTAAAAGTTATTATACATGTAGTACTGACAAGGTGGTTTACATTGCCCAATGTTCAACATGCCCCAGTTACATGGTCAGATATAGGTGGTATGATGTTTGGCATCCATTTTACTGTATGTACAAGTCAGAGAGAGAGAGAGACATCAGTCCCTGGGGCCCTACAGTGTCAGTGTATGTGCTATGCATTGCCTCTTTGCCAAGGCCAGGGCATACTGGGCATGCCTCCATCTGCCTACAGGGGCAGGCTCAGGATGTTCCTCCTCTGAGTCACTCTGTGCCTATGGAGGTCTTAGCAATGATGGGAGGTTGTGTGGCCCTTCCCCATTTTGTTCCTGCTGCAGCTGTTTCTGCAGGATCATATTGTGTACCATGGCACATACTATGACCATGTGTGCACATGTGTCTGTAGAGCACTGTAAGGGTCTACTGGATATGTCAAGGTAGCAGAACCGTGACTTGAGTATCCCAAACACACTCTCTATAATGATCCTGGTTTGTGCATGTGCCTCATTATGGCATTCTTGTGTGGGTATGTGTGCATTTCTGATGGGTGTCATCATCCACAGCTCCAATGTGTAGCCAGCATCCCCCACTAAATGGCCATGCAGCATGTCCCCCCCTTGCAAACCACTAATACAGCTGTGAGGAATGCCAGATGTGGGAGTTGTGATAGCTTCCTGGTCAGCCAGCACACACATTCATGATAATGCCCTGGGCATCACACACAATCTGGCAGTTGATGGAGTGAAACCCCTTGTGGTTTATGCAGGCTGCACCCTGATCAGCTGGTGGTGTTTTGATGTGGATGTGCATGCAGTCTATGGCATCCAGTACCTCCAGGTGTTCTGCTACATGGTGCAAGATATGCATATTGCCAGTCAACTCCTCACAAGTGTTGGGGAATTTAATGTGCTCTTCAGCATATGTTTGCATGGCATCCAGGAACTGGTGGAGTATCCTGGACACAGATGTCTGTGAGATATCCTCAGTTGATTTTTGGAAAGTACCTGTAGCTAGTATTCTTAGAGCTACACATACCTTGGTATCCACTGGGATGGGTTCCTCTCTGTTTGTTCTGGATGTGAGGCAAGGCCGGCACAGCTCCAGAATTTGCTGCAGTATGTTCCTGTTCACCCTATAGCAGTCTATCTCCAGATCATGTAGCCTCTGGTAAGTTACCCTGAGTCTGAACACTCTTCTCCTCCTCCTCACAATTCTGGGGTGGTTGTCAGTATTGTCCTCTTCATCATCATCAGCCTGTTGCACATACTGATTTATGAAAGCAACAGCAGACCCTAACATTTTTATTAGTTTTTTTCAGGTAAAATTTCCCCATCTGTGTACACCGGTGGTGTACAGTCTGTGGGGAAAAAACAGACTAAAAGGTGTTTGAATAGTTTATAGTGGTGTGCTGCAGATGCTGCCTGTGTGATTGGCTGAGTATGATACCTTCCACCTGCCAGCTCTATTAATTGTATTTGAGTGCCTCTATTCTGCTATTTCCCTTTTTTTCTTTTTCTAATTGCCATTTCCTGTATTTTTTTATTTTGTGGTTTAAATCCCAGTGTGCACCACGCACACTCATTTAGGCAAGGAAAACAAGGCTATACAGCCTTGGACACCCCCCTTGCTTACATATACACAGTGCTGCCATTTCCTATGTTTTTTTTTCTGGTTTGTTTAAATGCCAGTGCACACCACGCATGCCTGTTGAGTTAAGGTAAATGCATTTTAGCAAAAATGTCCCTCCCTGGACACAGACACGCTCTTCATTTCATGGTATAAGACATTACAGCCTTAGACACAATCCCTTGCTTAGCTGTGCTTAGCTAAGTGCAAACCCAGGCAATAGTGCTCCAATGTGCTTACAGCAGCAGGACACACCCCCTTTTGATGTCATTTACTTCTCATGCTTATACGGCCGTATGACACACCCCCTTCTGATGTCATTTACTTTTCACGCTTATACTGCCGTATGACACACCCCCTTTTGATGTCATTTACTTCTCATGCTTATACAGCCGTATTAGAGCACCTACACGGTTAGCTGCAGTCTGACGCTTAGAAGAAATTTGTGATTCAGTAAGATTCCCTCATTTGCATACCCCACTGCCTTACACCATAGTTACTGCACTCACACTTAGCAAAACTGTTCCCTGGTATTGTTTTTATTCAGCTTGCCATTGACTATAATGGCAAAATGCAGATTTCCCTGAAAGTTGCTTTTTCACTTTTTTTTTTTTTTTTCGGCACAATCCCATTTGTGCACCACTGCCCCATGCTTAAACAGCTGAGATCTTCCAAAAAAATAAAAAATAAATAAAAGTTTTATTTTATAAAAAGTCAATTATTTATCATGGCAATGGCCATATATTTGGCCATTGGCATGCCTACTAACTATAATACATGCTTTCTTTCAAGCTGTCAAGCCACATTTTTTTAATTTGCAAAAATGTATTTCGCTTTGTACATTGTTCAGACATGGACAACTGCCTGCTTTCTGGATCGCTAATTCACCTAATTTGCATGTTTTTCACCAGCAAATGAGGTAATTAGCATATAGCAGTGGTGTCCATGCCAGAATAGTGTAGGAGTTCTTGTGCACTTCCTGGGAGCAAGATCCTGGATTGCTTTGCGGCCATATTGCATGCAGTAGATCCTTCACTATTCCTGCACTCTGTATAGGACTGCCTGAATCCAAGGGACTTTGCTTCCTGAATCTAGGGGACTTTCTTTGTCATGGTGAGTGAAATATTGTGAAAAAGATTTTTAAGTAGGGATTACTGAGAGGAAATTGTAAAGAAGCAGGCTAATATAGTTAAATCTGAGAGACATGCGGTATGCAAACCCAAAGATGTATTTATTTATTTATTCATTGACATTTGTTAACTGGGTTAGTCCAACATGACAGACAAAGGAAATATCACAACACATGACAGACAAAGGAAATATCAACACATGATAGACAAAGGAAATATCACAATACATGACAGACAAAGGAAATATCACAACACATGACACACAAAGGTTGGAAAAAACATTAAGGACAGGCAAGTTATAGAGATGGCACACTGCACAACATGGGCAATGCAAAACTATCAAACAGAGTGGGGATGCATACTAGCCATAGTGAAATTCAGAAAAACATATCTACCTAAGCTCTAGCATGGTACAGGGTGTTGAAAACTGTGTGACAGTTGTACCTGGATAGGTATGTCCAATGGTAAATGTGTGTTGTAGGGTAATAAATAAGATCACAGTACAAATTGGAGAAATAAACACATATCCAAGTAGTCTATCAGCAGTGCAGGTGTAAGCCAAGTAACATCACAGGTGAGCAAATGCAGGTCTAACAATACTACTAGATTAATTTAGCAGAGGACAGACACGAACCTATGACCATGCATGCGATAAAAAACAAACAACCAAGCACAGTGCCAAACCAAAGTGCTGTATAAACCACACCAAAATGGATGTTTAATACACCAGTAGGTGTACACAACCCAAACAAACGTGTTACAGAATGCAAATATGTTACACACATATGCCATATCAAAGGAAACGCACAGGTATAGGCATATATGTACGACTGTCAGTGACCTAAGTGGAATGTACACGAAAGTAAGGTCAATACACATACAAACACCAATGACATATAAGAATATTTACAAAAATATAACACTATAGCCTAAAAAATATGTCAGGTTGTGCACATGGATTTCAACAATGTACACTGGTTACAATATAACACACAAATATAACGAGAACAAGGATGTATTGCAAGCAGTAGCCATACATACACTGGTTACAATGTAACATACAAATATAATGAGAACAAGGATGTATAGGAAGCAGTAACCATACATACACTGGTTACAATGGAACACACTAGTATAATGAGAACAAGCAGTAACCATACATACACTGGTTACAATGTAACACACAAGTATAATGAGACCAAGGATGTATAGGAAGTAGTAACCATACATACACTGGTTGCAATGTAACACACTAGTATAATGAGAACAAGGATGTATTCCAAGCAGTAACCATACATACACTGGTTACAATGTAACACACTAGTATAATGAGAACAAGGATGTATAGGAAGCAGTAACCATACATACACCGGTTGCAATGTAACACACAAGTATAATGAGAACAAGGATGTATAGGAAGCAGTAGCCAGCGACTTCTGTGCAGATGTCCTGCAACTATAAAATGGCCATACATTTGGCACATGCTCACCATGCCAACAATATAATACATGGCAATGATCAATAATTGCAACAAAGGCAAACATCTTCAAAATATAATATGAAATGATGAAGGTGTATGGGAGGTGGCCAAACTAGGCCCACATCAGAATAAAGCAGGACAAAGTAAGCTGATACACTGCAAATGCATGTGTACAGCATACAGGGTGCTGTAGAATCCAACCCAAAATACATTTTAGCAAATGACGAATGTATGTCACAAGGGTTGAATGATTTCTGTCATCCACTGAAATGGCCATGTATAAATCACACATACAGAGTAATGTGTAAACATGTAGCAACAACATGCATATATAAGCAAGCTAAAAATTTCCAACACGTATACATATACTGCCATGCAAATGTTGATTAAACAATTTAAGGTGTATGTCATGCACCACGTTCATTATTGTGCAGATTACACACTTATGAGCATCATTACAGCACCTCAGCATTAAACAGTAAATGCTCACAAGTTAAAGGTACAATTGCATGTCACTGTGGCTCAGGTTTTGTGCACAGACATGTGCAGTCAGTTAATGTGTACAACTATTTGCAGAAGGTGTGAACTTATGTGAAAAAGTAATGGACGTGGAAAGGTAAGATACAGCAAATGTTGCATAAGGTACTCCCACAGAATAAATTATTGGTAATAACAATTATACATTATTACTACATCTGTGTTTGATGCAGTCAGAAAAGTAGGACTGCCCATAGCTATTATGTACCTTTATTTGACCCCGCAGGGCATCAACATTGCCAGTACATTGCACACAACACCACATTATACCAGTTGGATATCATGACAACTGCCATGGAAAACATATGGTAAATTATGTCTTTCTGTTGCACATAGATCATATGATAATATACAATTTCAAACCATACCACAGTGGTAGTGCTGGACTATGGGCAACATCTGTTGTCTGCCATTTGCCCTCAGTAAAACACATATGCAGGCTAATTTTGCAGTACTAGCTGCATGTTAACTGCCACAATACATGGACAGCTGAATGTGGGAAGAAAGTGTAATGTATTCACATGTGCCATGCGCACATTGAAATATAATTAAATGTCACATGGCAATGGCACATAAGTAAGTCACCTATATGTCATGCATGCACAGGAGTGCATATACAGTCCAATAAGTTATATGGCAGTCACATATTGGCAGCCTAACACAACAGGAGCACACAGACAATACTTATGGACCTGAGTGACCAGGCTGATGGGGATGAGCCTCATGAATGATCTCCTGGGCTATCTCCATGAACAAGTCATGCACAGCCTGTGCCATATCCTGGAAAAATGCCCCCATCATCTTCCTCATCTGTGTTTGAAATGCATCTGTCACAATCTGCAAGATCTCCTCCCAATAATCATCTATGTTGTGGTCCTGGTGTCATCTCCTCTGTGGTGCAGCAGGAATGATGGCTTGGGAGGTGTGGATCCAGCTTCCTCATCATCTTTATTATTGTCTTCATCACCGTCATCATCTGAGAACTCTGTCAGTGGCCTGGCATGTTCTTGTCATTGTTATCTGATACCCAAATGTCCACAGGTCCCATGCTCTGTCATGACGAATTGAAAATCACGACAGAAATTAAAAGCAAATGTGTAGCATGTAGAACATTCCCATAAACATCATAGCAGAACTTAATATGAAAATGATGTACATATCTCAATATAACATACTTAATCAGCATACCATCTACTGGCGAGTTATGCAAATACAAATATGAGAGTGAAAGGGTAGTAGCATGCATACAAATTCTAATTTAAAACACAACACAACACAATACAATTTTAAATGGTACAAACATTAGCAAGTAGCACAATTTTAATTAACAGAATTGCTGCTAATGCATATAACATATTCCTATCTCACTTTATCTATAGTTATAGACATGATCAATAACAGAACATGTCTTGTAGAATATATCCATCCCCAGTGTTTGCAGTACAAACAAGGATGTGCAATGGCATGCATAACACAGCTTACCAGTGGGAATCATGACATCACCTGAACATTTGGCTACTGACTAGCATGAAGCATGACAAGCATACTCAATTCAAGCACGTGTAACATATCCTGACATCTGAATGGAAACACACCTGATACTGAATCATGCCACATGAAATTTGAAAGAAAATACCTTGTAAATGTCAATATACCATTATTGTGGTGACCTGCACTGTTTAATAATGAAGTCTGCCTCAGTAAACTGTTCATGTGAATTTATGGAAGTAGGTCACTATTTCCCTTGCATTTGTTCCCTGAATGGTTATGTCTGTGTGTGAATGTAAATGTGAAGTTCAGCTGAAATTAATCCACCCAATCACCACCTGATATCCAAAAGGGAATACTGCTTACCACATTCCACACAACCATCACTAGTGATCATCTCTGCAATGCACTTTCCTAGCCCAAATACACTGCATCAATAGGCCTCAATAACATCCAAGGATGCTTACTACATAGCATGAAACATGACCTCTCTGGTTCACTTGAATCAATTTTCAGCTATAGCTTACACTCAGGTTTTGTACACAAATAATGGAAGATAGCTACAGTAATTCTCCTGAACAAGAAAATTCAAAACCCTGATCAGGGAAAATACAGGCCCATAAGACTGCCCAGTCTCATATGTAACCCCATGTAAAGATTCATCATGGCCATAATAAATGAGGATATAGATAACATGCAAACACTGGTCCTATCACAGTTCAGCTTTGTTAATGGAAGATCATACCTATTAAAATGGGTTGACTTCAATGAGACTGTCAACAAAGTAATGGATGTGGCTAAGACTGTGCACACAGCTTACCTTGACCTGGCCAAGCATTTTGATACAATAATCAACTCAGGCATTATAGACAAGATCAGTAAATTAAGTATAAACACTTTTATCACCCATTTGATAGGTAATGACTCACTGATAGGACCCAAAAGGTCAAAATAGGTGAGGCACATCCACCAAGAGCTCAGTGACTAGCAGAGTCCCCCATAACTCACTACTGGGGACACTGCTTTTTGGCATCTATTTCACTGAAGTAAAACAAAATGGTGAAGGTTTATAGCTGACTAACTTTGCAGATGACTGCAAGTGGAGGTTGTCATTGACTCCCATGCAGACACAAGCATGCTTCAGGAAAGCCTATCTATAACTAACAAATGGTGGCAAAGCTATGCTCTTAAAATGAATTGTAAGAATTGCATCATTGTATCCTTTCGAGAGAGAATCAATCATGGATAGTTAATGTGGTAATAATATGACCACAACAGTCAAGCCAGTGGTCATGAATCTGCGTACGCATGTAGACAGTAGCCTTATCTTTGACCAGCACATGGCCACGGTGTTGAGGAAATCCTTTTGTGTTGTGCAAGTTATAAGTAAGGGCATGGCAGCTAGGTCCAAAGAGGTCATTATTTCACTGTAGTCTGCCCTTATCACAACATTCAAAGAGTATGATGCTCTTCTCAGCATGTGTCTGACCTGGCATATGCAGAAACTACAATTGCCTCAGAGTTTAAATAAACAATCAATACAAGGCATAATAAACATGCCTTACATAGAAGGCCTTAAACACACTTCCCTATAACCCATCTTATATATATTTCTGAGGGGTGACATTATGGGAAGACATCTCCAAAGACCCCAGTTGTGACTCTCCAGCATATTAATAAGTCAAACAGTACCAGAAATACAAGGTCTTAGGCTCACAATTTTGTCTGTGTCTTAAATAGAACATGATGGAGAGATAGACGTGTCCCATAAACTGCACATACTATCAACAGGTTTGAAATCCATGAATAGCTAATTTTGTATATTGCACAATTTAAGCACAACATAGATCAAGGGGCAGTGATTTGTAAATTTACATAGGTACTGACACATGTCCATTATGGACAGAGGTACCTTATAAATACCTGCCCCAATGTCTCATTTGTAAAGAGGACATCATTACTATTTTGTGAAAACTTGTATAGGCTTAGAAACACCCACCCAGCTCATTAGCATTGTAAAAATCTGTGAATGTAAAAATCTATAGATTGTAGTGTCTTTGTGTAATGATTCATATGTACAGCCACTACATGTGTTTGGTAAAATGAGCAGAAAGTGATATGACAATATTGTTGAAACTATGCAAGTCAAATGACAAACATCTGAGACAGGCAGCATAATAATTGGCTGAACCTACCTCAATATAATGACTACAACAGTAACAAATATTGTATATGTTCAATCATCACAGTCTGTGACATATGGTAATCTAATATATGTTGTACTAACAGCACTGTATGTGTACAACTGTATGCATTACCCAGCTACAATTATTACCAATCAGTAGCCTGCAAAATGCAAGCATCCTGATGATGTTTGCTGGTTATGAACTGCTGCAATAAAATGACTACCTGCACAAATGTCAGCAAATCTAGGATATAACTATGTTTTTACAAAAACACCCAAGGTGTTGTAGGCAGATGCAATGCAAGTGTGAACTGTAGGGTGTGTTGATTATTAATTAACTGCCGCAAAGAAATTTGTATCCACACGTGTCATCAAACCTACCCCAAGATTCAGTAAGCTTCCATGCAAGAACAGCTTATTTCTGCATGGAAATGATCGTTTAAGAGCAGCACGGCAGCATGTCATGCAAAGTTATGAAGGCACGCTGCCTCTGCTCCTAAACAGATAGAGAGCGTGGATGAGTGCAGGCGGTGTGTCTGAGAGCAGAGCTCTCGCAATATACATGCCCCTGCACTCAAAAATTGCCATTTGGCAATTACAATGATTGAGAACGCTCATAGGGGGTTACCACCTCTTCAAATGCCCAAAGTGGGACTGTTAGTGTACAAACATGACAAGCTGAAGGACAAAACACACCCACATCCATTGTAAAGGTCAAAGCCCCACATTCCAGTAAAACCCTACGCTCATAGCAACTGAAACACGCCAGTATTTCTGTCAAATGTGCAGATGCATGCAGAAATCCACAACAATAAGTCAAACCTGTCCCTTCATAGAGAAAATAACACTAGAAAGTTTTTTTTTATCAAACCAATTAAATTTAACTGTAGTTGGGTGGGTTTGCCTATTGCTTAACTATGCATACTCTAGCTTATATGACACAAGAAGGCAAGATACATTCAACAGCAGCTGTACTGTAATTCATAGATTCATCTTAGGCTAACTGCCATTGTGGGCTATTTTCAGCCTAGCCAGTTACCCCACGTGCAAATCAAACCCTGCACCTTGTGCTTGTAAAGTAAACACCTTAACCGTTATGCCAACATCCCACCCGTAATGTAGTGGTTAAAGTGTCCGCTTTGTGAGCAGTCATTCCCAGTTCATTTCTCACTGTAATAAATTCATTTTCCATGTGAAAGCAATTTATGAACATTTTTTCTTTTGCTGTATACTCTACTAAATAACATATATTTGTGAACTGGAGTACTGCATTAAGTGCAGATGTGATGTGTTATTGTAATAATGTGGTAAAATCCACAGATAAGCACAAGTACCCCATACTGTGTATGTACACATGAATCACAGATACTAAACAAATATATAACGTAATGAATGATAAATCAATGCCAAACAGCAAATAGTGTGCAAATTTAAAAATAAGCAATGCTAAACATTGCACACCTCTGCTTACCAGGTGTAAGCAATGCGTAGCCTAGCTAAATAGATTTGCCCATTGGTATACCCCTTTAAGCAATGCCAACTTTAGCTACGCAGATTTGCCCATAGCTTGGCATTTTCAAAACTGTCCAAAAACAGCAAAGTGTTGAAAATTGGCCCTATTTAAACCCTACAGGTGGGAATACATCTCATAACTGGTTGTAGCTTCCTCCTGTAGGCACAATGGCTGGTGTCAATGCTGGGGCATCCAGGTGTCTAAAGTCATGGTAGGACTCCTGGTAAAAGACCATGAAGAGAGAGACTGCTGGAGGGCCAGTACCAGGGTTTCCAATATAAAGTGGAAGCCTGGGAACATCTCGACCATAACCTCACCAGTGCCACTGGCATCCCTGGAAATGGTGAGCAGGTCAGGCATCACTATGCCAGCCTGAAATAGAGGAAGATGGAGCTCTTGGATCAGTGGATCCAAGAAGCTAGGCAGGGTGATGTCCCAGCAGTGTGTAAGTACTCATTTTACTAACTGTTTAATAATTGCCAGCTCATGTATATTATGGATCGGTATGGATAAATATTCCTCTTATGTCTCTGACAGCGGCAGCAGAGTGGGCTGTGAATCAGGAAGCCCATGCGTATAGGCTTCAAAGGCTGCATTGCGAGGCAGATTAGTAATAATCTTGCATGTACTATCATAAGAAATAAATATAAAAGTAGTAGAAAGTTAATTGCCAGTATAAAACCTGTATTGGGTATGGGATGTACTGAATAAACCAGACAATATGGCAGGAAGAGTCTCATATAGGTTGTATGTAAATAAAAGGGTAACAGCCTGGCAATAAAGGTCTAAATCCTGGACTGCTTGTGTTTACTCTGGTATCATATGGTAATGTAGTGTTGCATTCTCTTAATATTACTGTTGTATTAAGCACTGTTAGCCACACTGTGCTACATAAATAAAATGTGTAGGAATGTCTGTATACGACTGTTGTAATCACAAGGTCATATTGTACAACTGAGAGAGACTTAGATAGAAAACAGTGAAATGATACTCAACAAAATCCAAATAGAACACGTGACTGTGATGGAAACTGCTGTATTTTTTGCACATAGAGCCATGGTTCGAATCCTGGGAGTGGTGGTAAGCTGTATGCATAATCATACCCCTTAACTGTACAGATTTTGTCAGAAAGTTCAGATAATTGGCTTAATTTTTCTGCATGTCATCCTGTCCCCTGGCAAATCAGTGGGATGATCCCAGAAGTTTAAGCAGCAAATAATGACATACAACTGATTGTCAGACATCATAACCATCACAAATATATCTGTAAGAACAAACCTGTCACTTTAGCAGCTCACCAAAATGTTATGAGAGTAATATGCAAATTATGTCCTATCTCTATCCCCATGTTGTGAAGCTATGTCCAGAGTGTGTGCAGTAACAAAGTGAGATGTATGTGCATAATAATAATGTGGAATCTGATAATATTCAGGTAGTGTTTACAAACGTTCCCTCCACAGGTCTGTCAGAGATATGAAAACTGTTCCTGGAAATAAAAATATTGAAATCCTGGACTGGTACTGTTTAGTCTGGTATTGTATGGCACTGTTAGTGTTGCAGTTTCTCTGAATAATAATGTATGACTCATCACTGTCATCCACACTGTGATACATAATAAAACTGTCTAGGAAACCCTGTATAAGAGTGTTGCAATTACAAGGTCAGATTGTAAAACCACGGGAGACTTATAGACAGAAAACAGTGAAGAGATGCACAGCAATATCTAAATAGCACACTCAACTGTAATGTACACTGTTTTATTTTTAGCAGACACAGCCATGGTTCAAATCCTGGGAGTGGTAGTAAGCTGTATGCAAAATCATACCCCTCAACTGTACAGATTTGTTTGGAATGTCCAGATAAGTGGACATGTCTGAAACATCACTCATATACAGTGCTACAACAGTTTATATACCACTATTACAATGGCAATTGTTACAGATCTACACTATGGCATATCACAACACTGCATTCCACAACCCTTAAAACCTGTAACTTGGTCCTAACATGAGCAATGAATGTATAATATGGAATCCTGTGTTAAGACAGTAAGTATGGGGAATACATACCTTCACAAACACTGGAAGCATATGTGTGCATACACACCAGATAACATATTGTGGAAGCAGCTTTTGAGGTTCTGACAGCATTCACTCCATGAGTATGGACTTTCTAGCAAGTACAGGTCCTCAATGTCACACAAGTAATAGTATGCTGTCCAAGACATTTGGCCATCAAATGTGCCCACTTACCTGCAACAGAGGCAGCCGTGGCTTGCTCACACCTTACAAGCCATGGAATGGATCCCATACTCAACAGATATCACCCAGGAGTTGGACATGTAGCCTTACCTCACCATTGCATATACCATGGCAAACAGTGCAGACAGTCATATATGATGAAGCAATGTTGACCATTGTGAAAGTGCTCATCTTATTCATTAAAACATTGGATTTTATATTGTTGTGGACTTACTTCATTCCAGCTATCATTGTGAACTTAACTTATTCCAGCTACCTTCCAGTCTGGGTTTTTTATTGTAGAAAATAAACAGATGGCCATCCAAGACAGATGATGACACATGTTGCAAACTGGTCATGCAGGATGCCTAGTAACATGCCGCAACACTGAGGGAGTTGCAGGAATGTCTAGCAAGTACTGGCTGTGCAGTACCTGTGTCAGCAATTGTCTGGACTCTGCATAAGTGTGGCCCATGGGTTAGGGTAATCAGATAGGACAGTTGTACCACAGGAAACATCAGCCAGAGCTCTCTACAGGTAGCATATGCATAACAGCAAAAGTCCCCCAAAGGCATGCATTGCAATGTGTGCTGATGTACCAAGACCAAGTTGGAAACCTACAGACAGTTATCAATTAAGATGTATGTGCTGCACAACCAACACCTCACCCCACCTCAGGCCTTCCATCCCCATCTGTACATTGCTGGTGCCAGTGTACACCTGCATGTTTGCCATTCATTAGCAGGGGCTAGGCCGGTACACATGATGTTCAGAGTTTGGGACACTGCAAAATGACACGTGTAGGCCATCGTTGTCAAGCATCTGCAAAAAGGCTGAGGATGGGGGGGGGTGTCATCCTAAAACACAACAGTGCACTGAAGCAGAGATCCAAACTCACTAAGAATGGCTATATCTGCACACAGTCAAGGTCATGAATTGTGGCAGACATAAACCTGACTCCACAGCAATAGTGACAGCACTGTGTGACCTCCAAGAGCTGTGCACATGACTTGACCTTGCAATCATGCAGAGCTGGGGGACATTTGTAAGGCAGAGTGACTAAATACTGGCAAATGCAGATGGCCCATGCTAGTATATCCTTTCCATGAATAGTGACTGCTGTAGTACACATAACATTTGGTGCAACAAACCATCATGATAAGAGTGTGCGCACATTTGCACCCACAAATTGTATGCATTTCAATCAGCATCTGCACAACTAACACATTTGTTTGATACTGCATTTGATTGCACAGGTCATATGTCACATATAAGGTTCATGTAATGTTAACATATGCAGTAATGTGCCCCTATGGCATATAAAGGAAGATTGTGCCATAGCAATAAGGGTGTGTACACTCCCCATAGCCATGGTAAGGTTTGAAGGTTGTCAGTGTAATTGTATTTTATTGGCCATACATGACTGCTGATGATAAGATCTGTAAATCAGACATTAGGCATTCACAAATGACAGCTGTCCACGTATCATTCCAAGTATATGTCAGACAAACACATAAACGCTGTGAGCACCAGGATAAATATAACTGACACACATATACACATTCAGCAATGGTGTGTACACCTTTGATGCATGGTGCACAGTACATGCCAGGGTGCTGAACAGGTGCCCAGAAATACTGTGTACATGGGTGCAGTGTGTTCCAGAGGAAGGAGCATCACCTACAAACACAATCCATGCATCACAGAGATGTATAATGTTGGTAACAGGGATTGACTATAGCTGCACTGCATGCTGTTGAGTGCCATATGTCATGCATATTGACAGATGGGTAATGAGAGTTCTGTGTGTAATATCTTTGTGCAACCTCACCTGTATGTCTGTGTGTGGGGGAGATTTGTCTGTAAGTACTATCTGGTGGAGTGGAGTGGGGTTGATGCATGTAGAATGTGTGTGTGTATGTGTGTGTGTGTGTGTTTGTGTGTGTGTCCATGTATGCACATGTGTGAGTGTGGAGTTGTTCTTACCTCTCAACTTCCCTTAGAAATCATGCAGTAGATGGACATGGACAGACACATTAGACACCAGGAATACTTTTCTGAAATGTAATCACAGGAAAGCTGATAGAATAATAAAGCCTGCAGCATGAACGATGCATTTGGAGGGAAACTAGACACAGGGATACTTTTTAAATTGCAATCAGCAGAAAGGTGAAAGAATATCCATATATGTAGCATTAAAGATGCATTGGGGAATTACTAGACAACACCAGAAAGTGTTTCCAAATATTACGGTAGTCCACATAAAAAGTTAATAGAGCAACAGATCTTGCATCTAGAAAGCAATAGATAAGCATGAAACTCCAGTGAGGGACATCATTTACTGACTGTAGTAGCCCATAACATATGGGGGCCATGCTTAAGACGTCTGGACAAAACCAGGGTGAACACTTGCTGACATCAGGGAGTCTTTGGAAAAATGAATCAAATCAAGTTAAAGAGTTAATGGAGTAACAGGTTATGTTTTGTGATCACTTTTCTGAGCAATTAGAAGAATGATACATTAATGACTGGTATTATTCACTGTAATTATTCAATACTGATGCAGGATGGGGAAAAGAAGAGAAAAAAACTAGGGACATTCTGTAAACTCAGGGACAGGTAAGTAGTATGGTGGAATGTCAGAGTGTGTGTGTGTGTGTGTGTGTGTGTGTGTGTACGATTAAGCAATGACGTACACATCTTAAAGTGTATTTTTTGTTTTCCCCTCACAGGTGGAGAGGTGGGTCAGGGTCTCTCCTGCAGGCAATCTGATGTTGGTGTCCATACAGACACTGAAAATGATGATAGGTGTGTTGAGGCACTGGTGGGGTTGTCAGGGACTGAAGCTGCATCATCGTTTGACATCCCACTGTTATCCACTCCATCTCCGCACACAGTCACATTGCCTATAAATACCCCATCACCAGTGGCCATAGCTGAGGGACAGTTGGCGGGTGGTGCCATGGGACAGGACAGTGTGGTATCTATGGCATATGTGTTTGGACACAGCAGCCATAGCCGGATGTCTGTTGGGGTACCACATAGGCAGATGTACAGGGGTACTCATCAGAGGGCTGCTGGTCATCATGCCCCTGGCAGATGTGCATGCTTCAGGCCGTCATGGAGGCGCAGGCATGTATGGAATGGTACTCCAGACAGGCTTTGAGGCTGCAGAGGGCTATTCATTCAGCTGTTACTGACAACATCCGTGATCTTGCAGGTGCTCTTTGTTATTTTTCAGAGATGATGGACAGACAGTTGGGTGAGATGATGCTTGAGCATATGGTAGGAGTGGTGAGATGGCCTCATGGATATAGGCCAGCAACACCAACAGTTGGAGATCAACGTTGAAGTGCCAGAACACAGAGCCTCTCCCAGAGTGGCAGTATTAGCCCCAACACTGCAGGAGAGTGCAGTCAACACCACACCACAGAAGCCCAGGTGCATGTGGCACTGGCCAGCCCCAAGAGGGACGTGGATCAAGTGGATATATGTCATAATTGAGTATTATATCATTGCTTTACCAGGTGGTGCCTGTGGAACCCCTGGAAGGCACAGTTCTCATATCCGTGGTCAGAAATAATGAACTGCACACCCTGACAGGTACAGTCTGAAGCTGTCCAACAAACCCCTGTGTAGGGCAGCCACATGGCGGAACTGTGTGCATGCATACACATAAACATTACCAACACAACTAGAGCAACCTCATACCTACACACACCACATCACAACAGCCCAATTAATAATTAAACCCCTTCACTCACAGACATGGTGTCAAATATATGGCTCAGTCTAGGTCTCTGGCAAACCAACAACACACCCTGTGCTTATGATGATACCTGTGCCACACCCCTTTCATCCATAACATCAATGCAGGGACAGGCTAATATGGTTCAAATGCACAGGGTGACTGTACTATGGTGTACCAATGCAATGTTGTGTAACATGTTAGCATTAAAGTTTAATGTTTACATATCAGGAAGTGTAGCTGTCCAGCCATGATGCATTATAGCTGTTATTAACACTGCGTGATTGTAGTCTCCATAATTTATTCCATTTGTGTTGTAGGTGTCCATGTGTCAGCAGGAA
>NC_056745.1:1518366977-1518374477 GCF_019279795.1 Protopterus annectens | reverse complement strand
GCTATTACATTGTTATGCAGTTATTGCACACACCATGGAGCTTACATGTTGGTGAGCTGTCCAAATGTATCTTTGAAGGTGAGTGACATCAGCAACAGTGATAAAGGAGGGATAGGATAGGTGAAGTACATGTGCCTGTCCACAA
Organism: Protopterus annectens; assembly: GCF_019279795.1. Taxonomy (NCBI): domain Eukaryota; kingdom Metazoa; phylum Chordata; order Ceratodontiformes; family Protopteridae; genus Protopterus; species Protopterus annectens. The sequence continues at coordinate 1,518,374,332 of NC_056745.1, read as the reverse complement.
ATGTGGGTGTCAAGGAAGACACAACCTCTCTCTCTCTCAGGGACTCACACACATTATCACAGTTGGCAGGGTCAGGATTAGACTTCCTAACTAGTTTTCTATACTACAGTATTGCACAGGCATCAAATGCACCACAGAGGCTATCAGGCTGATATATGGGCAAAGGGTATGTCAAAGTTACTGACATCAGAAGGCATGCTACAGTAGGGTAATGGGAGGTGTAGTGAGTATGAATGGCTTCCAAATCATTATACTCCACACATACACATACATAGATTTGCCATTACTCACAAGCATGGGTTCATTGCTTTACAGGTGTGTAGCAGTTGACTGTGCCAGAAAGCTGTACAAGGTTAGGCAAAGGGTATACCTTGGCAGCAGGCCACATGACAATGGTCTGCAGTTTGGCAAAGTGGTGTAGTCCCTGGATTGGCCCATACAGGTGGGTATTGTATTCACCATCCACTCATCTGGGTTACTATTGTGGGTGGCCAGTGCTATGCAATGCTTGCAATGTATGTGCTCTATATTCCAGAACATGGATGGTGTCTGGGTTGTGCACATGTTCCACATGCATGTTCTGTGACATGAAGAAGTGTACCTGGGGTGTCTGGGGCATGTTGTGTGGAAAGATTGTTATCATCTGATGTGGCATTCCTGACCTCATGTGGTGAGAACTGGATATGGAACTGAGGTTGATCCTGCACCTACATTGACAGCATGATACAGGTATTCACTGGTGTTAGTGTTATCTGTCCATACAGGGCATGTGTATAAGGCATGGTATTTCCTTTGTGGGTTACATTTGCTGACTCTACAGTTGTTGCAGGTGTCCAGTGAGAACATAGCAAAGGACCACTGTAAGCAATTATTTGCCTATTGTAGGGAAGGAACATGGTACCATGCCCTCTGTAGTCCACTGCATTCACACCATGGTTACTATCTGTGGGCAATATGCAGGGGACTACCAACACAGTGGTTGTTGCCTAGCCTAGTGTGTTTGTGCATGAGACATGGGTGGAGAGTGTTCCCTGGGTAGTACAAGGGTTGCCTACATTGTTCCCCAATCCATAATGTCACATGTAGGGATATGGAATGTCTACACCAACCTCTCTGTTGTTTGACATCTATTGTCCTTGTAAGGTGGACATTGTGACATATAGTAGGTTCTCAATATAAGACATTTGCAAAACCTGCCCCACAATTAGTCCTGTTATTACACAATCACAGCTTCCTCCACAGTGGATTCTGATGACAAACACACACACACATTTGCCAGTACTGAGATTCAAACCCCTTCCTAGCTATGTATTGCTACGACAGTGTACTGCATTTATCGCACATGCCACTGAGCTTCTAGGGCTAGTCTTAACCCAAAGGTTTATTTCAAGGTGTATGACATCAGCAGGCTTGCCAAAGTAGGGTAATGAAAAGTGTAGTGACTGTGAATGCCCTCAAAATCATTGGTCCCTACACACACAGAGTCTCACAGTTGCTACATCTGGGATTAGAACTCCTACCTAACTAGTACATCACACTATAGCATTACGCAGTTATAGCACATGCCATGGAGCTTATAGGGGTAACCTTTCCCCAAAGGTGTATTTCAATGTGAATGACATCAGCAGGCTTGCCAATGTAGGGCAATGGACAATGTAGTGACTTTGAATGGCCTCAAAAGCATTGATCCTTACACACACGCACACACACACACACACACACACACACACACACACACACACACACACACACACACACACACACACACACAAAAGAGTCTCAAATTTGCCATGCCTGGGATTAGAACTTTTTTCTAACTAGTACATCACACTATAGCATTACGCAGTTATAGCATGTGCCAATGAGCCCCAAAGGAGTATCTCAAGGTGAGTGACATCAGCAGGCTTGCCAAAGTAGGGAAATGGACAGTATTGTGATTATGACTGCCCTCAAAATCATTGATCCCTTCACACACACACACACACACACACACACACACACACACACACACACACACACACACACACACACACAGTATCACAGTTTCTTTGTGTGGGATTAGAACTCCTACCTAATTAGTACATCACACTATAGCATTACACAGTTATAGCACATGCCACAGAGCTTATAGGGCTACTCCTTCCCCAAAGGTGTATTTCAAAGTGAATGACATCAGCAGGCTTGCCAATGTAGGGCAATGGGGAGTGCAGTGTTTGAATGGGCCATAAACCATTCATCTGGAAGCACACATACAACACACAGTCACACACAGGTTTACATTTAATAGGAATGTGTATACAACTGCTAGATGAATAATGACTTGTACAGTCATGTTACACAGTTATCACAAGCACCACAGACACTATAGTGCTGAGTGATACCAGAAGCAAATGTCTACAGTGATAGACACTTGCACATCATGTGGTATTGGCTAATTGGATGTGTGCTGGGTGGGACAGGTCTCAGGATGGGAAGCTCTTTGTCACTGTCTGTCACTCTCTTCCACACATCTATGTATGTGCATGCTTTGCCTATTATAGTGTGTTGTCCTTGGATATATGTGTGCATTCCTATCCGATGGGTGTGCAAAGCAAGACTGGTGTGCAATGTGGAGTGTGTGCACAAACATCTGCGACTGACAGATATGTATAGTCCACTGTTTTGCCAGACATGAGCTTCATTTCAAAGTATGGGAGCATGCCCAGTATGACCTTTCAGTAATTTATTGTCAGACATGGGCCATGGGCTTCATTTCTCTAAGGGTGGGAGCATGCCCAGTATGACCTTCTTTATTGGATGTGTGAATCCATTCCAGGTAGGTTGTACTCCAGTGCAGGCATTTGTGTTCTACACCTACAGCTAGCAACCTGTTTCTGCAGGATATCTGTAGATTGGTTGACAATATGGGGTGACAATGGGCAAAGGATAGTGGGATACTGTAACTAATTGTGTCTGTGCTGCTTCTGCTAAATGGTTTTGGTGTTAGCAGAGATATTCAGACATATGTACTCTTTTACGATGTGATGTTTTATGTCATCAACTACTGACATGTATACATATTTGCTTGCAGTAATTTCCTGTGGAACACAAGATGAATGAAGCTGTGTCCTGTATCGTGGTCTGCAGACTACATATTCTTGTATGCCATTCTGGAGGGAGAGCTGCAGACACTTGCTGATGGGTCTGTGTAAATGGTTCAGGACCTTGGTACTGTGGTGACTGAGGATCCCATGCCTGTACATTCATCGACATGACAGCATGGCCATATCCTGCTGTGGCCATACCTCACAGCTGTACAGATTCACACAGGTTACCCAGAGGCAGGGCTCATATTTCTGGTCATTACCCCTTCACATTGTGGTTTACAAGCAGGTTTGTAGCCACCCATTCCTGTGTTTGTAACCAGAGATAGTATGTGCACACATCTGAGTTTCAGACTTCACACACTCCATGGCGTCCATGCTTCTACCCCCCCGTTATTCTATCCTCTTCTGAACATTATGCAAACATTATCCGATAAGTATCCCTATAGTTATTATTTCATCAGTAGTATTTAGAGGTTGGTCCACAGTTCATGTAGTAGGACATGGTGGACATGCTACTGAGATTTGTTGACATGGCCTTGCATTTGTGTTCCGTGCACTGTGTTATTTTGTTATTTGGGAGTCCATGAGATAACATACATTGGCAGTACAGGTGAGACACAGGCCTTTGACAGGGGACTGTAGGACATTTGGTAGTGATGCAGGCCATCCCTAGCAGGCCAGTGCATTGTGTCACTCCTACAGTCCCAGGCTGCAAGCCACTATATTCCCCTGGGGTGACAGGGTAGGTGTGAAAGGTGGTAATGTCAATAGTTTCTGTCCTTATTGATCCATTAGCGTGGATGCTGGCAGGGTGCTGCTTACAGCTAGGGATACACCTGCATGGGACACCTCCTCAGCATGCTGCATTCTGTGGCTATTCCCATAGAGTTGGGAGTCATATTGTACACATCTCCAACATCAGAGATAAGACCTGTGAGGTACCTGTGGGCGATGGTGGGGTGAGCTGGGTGCATGTGTGCTATGGAAGCTACTTACAGCTGACTCACAGATATATGTGGGGCATTCCACTTATACTGACTTGTGCGAGGACATCAGCAGTTTCTCAGTGCTTCATACCTGTGCCTTTTGTGGTCTGCCAGTGTTTGGTCAGACTACATCAGCATTCCATACTACACAGCCAACAAATGTGCTGCTAACCTGTATGTACAATTCCAAAGGTTTGTCCATTTGACAGTTACATTTTATATACCCTGTCTAGTGTACTTCTGCCTCTGAACTGTGTGTATGTCTGGGCCCACATCCATGCCATGTCCATCTTTTAGATGGTGACAGATATTACATCCGAACAATTAGTATGGGTTACTGCTGGATTGTGCCTTGCTGGGATGCCTTGTGTTTGGCACTGTAGTTGTGAGAACCTGGCCCTGTCATCAACAGTACTGGCCATTGGACATCAGGACCCAACCCTCCATGCCTATGTGCTGACCATTTTCACACGGGGTCTATATTATATCCTCGAACACTTAAAAAAGCGAACGCTGATTGATCAAACTTATTTTCACGAAACTGCAAAATATCGAAGCAGCAGAAACTCGAATTTTTTCCTAGGGAAAGAATTCGGTTGTCTGTTTCTGTTGCTTCGGTATTTTCAGTGCTATGGTGGAAAGTTACCGGTTGGATTTAGGTAAGTGTGTGATTACGTGGATGTGAGTGTTAGGGTGATTTAGGTGAGTTAGGGTTAGGGCACGGGTTAGGTGTGTGTGCGATTGAGTGGACATGAGGGTTAGGGCGGATTTAAGTGAGTTAGGGTTAGGGAGCGGGTGAGGTGGGTGTGCGATAGTGATGGACCTTAGGGTTTGGGTTAAGGTAAGTGGGTAGTTAGTGGTGTGTGCATAGTTTAGTGTAGGGTTAGGTATCAGATTTTAGGTGTATGTTTGTGGATTTCTGTTTGTTTGGTGTGCTTGTGTTGTGTGTATGTGTTTTGGATCAGCGATTTTTTTTTCCCTGGGAAAAAAATCGCTGATCTGACAGTTCGAGATTGTAAGCTTTCGCTTAAATTAGGTCGATCAATCAGTGTTTGCTTTTTTAAGCGTTTGATGATATAATATAGACCCTTTCACACAATATACAACACACAATAACCTAATACACAGAGCCCTGCATATTGCACATGTGCTACAATCTATCCTGTTATGTTGGCCAGCTCAGGTAATCTGTGCTCCACTGTTATTATACCTACACGTACATGTTAATACATTTCTACATAGGATTGGGGGGGCACACCTGGCAACTATAAATATTTGCTTTGACTGTACTGGTATTTCTGGTACTCCATTTCATTCTGTATTCTAACCTATCATGCAGACTAGAGGCATATCAGTGTACTACAGTTCTTAGGCTTTATTGGCCTACATTTCAGTTTCAGACTTCTTACCCTTCAGAATTAACATCCCACTGTTTGACCTGTTGTAGTCTGTCTGTGTAGGTCTGGAGGGGAGGGCAGTTCTCCATAGCCATCAATCAGAGGCCTTGTCACAGCCTTTCTTTGTGTTTGTCTACACCTGTCCTGCTGGCTGAGACTGTTGTTGGGTATGTGAGCCTCACTGACATGCATGTGTGTGTCCTATGGACACACATTTGGCCCACCACATGTCCTGCAGTGGGTTTTGTCACCTTGTCTAGTACTGTCTACTATGCTGACACCAGTATTTGTTAAGGATTTCATGCTGCCAATATAGGTGTCTACTATCTGCTGCCATTCCATTCAGCCACCCGATTCCCTAACATGCTCACATCCATACCATAGATACAGGTAGCAGAACATACTACTACATTCAGCAATTGATAGTGAGCATGACTTACCTTGTGGCTGTGCCAGTATTGAGGATGGTGCTTGAGAGCTGACTATGTTGGATGCACATATTACACTCCTTATGCATGGTTAAACACAGGTAGTGTCATGTTTGGCATCCCTTTTAATGTATGTGCAAATTGGAGTGAAGTGTCATTCCCTGGGTTCCTACCATGTCAGTGTATGTACTATGCTTTTCCCCTTTGCCAAGGCCTGGGCATACTGGGCACGCCTCCTTCTGCCAACTGGGGCAGGCTCAAGTTGTTCCTCTTCTGAGTGACTCTGTACCTGAGCTGTCCTTGGCAATAGTGGGGGGCTGTCTGGCCATGTCCCATGCTGTTCCTGCTGCAGCTGTTTCTGTAGGATCATATTGTGTAGCATGACACATACAATGACAATTTGGGTACATGTAGCTGGTGAGTACTGCAAGGATCCACTGGATATGTCCAGGCACTGGATCCATGACTTGAGCATCCCAAACACATGCTCTATTATGATTCTGATCAGTGCGTGTGCCTCACTATGGAGTTCTTGTTCAGTTGTGTGTGCATTTCTGATGGGTGTCATCAGCCATGGCTCCAGTGCATAACCAGCATCCCCCACTAGATGGCCATATGGGATGTTCCCATTGGCAAATCTCTGGTACAGCTGCGTCATATGCCAGATGTGGGAGTCGTGATAACTTCCAGGGCTGCCAGCACACACATTCATTATAATGCCCGGGGCATCACATATGACCCGGCAGTTGATGGAGGGGAAGCCCTTGCGGTTTATGTAGACTCCACCCCGCTCAACAGGTGGTGTTTTGATGTGTATGTACATGCAGTCCATAGCAGCCACTACCTCAGAGTATTCTGGTATTTGGTGGAAGAGATACATATTGCTGGTCAACGCCTCATGAGTGTTGAGGAAATGTATGTGCTCACCGGCATGTGCTGACATGTCATCCAGGAACTGATGGAGTACCCTGGATGCTGATGCCTTTGAGATCCCCATGATGTCCCTAGTTGGCTTTTGGAAGGTACCTGTGGCTATTAGTATATACAGTGGGAAGCTGCAACCAGTTATGAGCTGTATTTCTACCTGCAGGGTTTAAATACAGCCGATTTCCTTCCCTTTGCCGTGATTTGACGGTTTTGAATATGCTGAGCTAAGATAAGCTATGGTTAAACCTGCTTAGCTAAGGTTGGCAGTGCTTAAAGGGGCAGGTTCAGCGCTGCTTACCAATGGGCAAATCCACTTAGCTGGGCTACTCATTACTTAGCAGTCATATTTACACAATGCTTACACCTGGTAAGCAGAGCTGTGCAATGCTTAGCATTACTTATTTTTTTATTTCGTAGACTATCTTCTGTATGGGATTGATTCATCATTCATTACATATTATAAATTTGTTTACTGTCCCTGACATTCCCCAATGTGCTTTCATTACATTTATTCATATGTGACTATACTGT
>NC_056745.1:1518279477-1518361977 GCF_019279795.1 Protopterus annectens | reverse complement strand
TGATGAATTCCAAGTGGATTTACTTTGCATGCAAAAGCTCTTAGCTGTGTAATAAACTTGTGTGCTGGTTTATTGTTTCTGGCCACATTATTCCAAGTTTACCACAGTTTTTCCTTTGGTTATTAGCTTGAGTTTCATAGTGTATGATGCTCTTTTTAAGGTTACTTAGATTCTGTAGACGTCATGTGAGGATCATGTGATGAAAGTGCTTAATGTTCTTAAATGTTTTTAGCAATACCTGTGTGGCTTGTGGTTGAAAATTTGTACTGTTTTTCTTTAAAACAGGCATCAGTATCACCTCAATTTGTTGATAACATATTCTGTTTCTATAACTTGGCTAAATATATCCCTCATTTAGTCTAAGTATTCAACAATTATGACAATGTTTCAAAGTGCAAATTAAACATTATTACACCATCCCTTTTCCCTGAATGCCAAAATCATATATTCAACTCTTATCTGGTGTCTAGTATTAGTGTTTCACTCAATAAAGTTAAAAACTTGGGAGATAAATAAAAATCTGACACGTGCCTTCATCTAGACAAAATTCAACCAAACTTTAAAACCAATAAGATGGAATTAGCTAACTGGAGTAAACTCAAGTGTTCTGCTTGTCTTCATTGTGAAAATAATGTTTTAACAATGCTATTTTAGTTTTGCAATAATTGAGTTTAGTGAATTTTGAAAAAGGTTCTTTAAATCTTTTATGGCAATAATTTTGATGCTTCTATGGAATCATTTTCAATCCCTGAGTAAGTCTGTCTTCACTTTTAGAATCAAAGTTAAAGGATGGACTTAAGATACTTAACATGCAATATTCGTATGGTCTCAAGCTTAGTTAAATTTTACTTTTTTGGTCTCTTTACGATAGGTTCTAGCAACATTACTTTTTGGATTCTTTCAATTAGATCACTCACTAAGAGATTAAGTATATCTGTGAAATATTTCCCTTTGTTAGATAATTTGTTATATATTTTTTCAAAACGTCCACCATTTATTAAACTAATTATATTTAAAATTTATAATTACATTTGTTGTGGAAAATTTCTTGAAAAAATAAGTTTGTTTAAATAATTTATGATGCCGCAACTACTGTAAAACAATTCTAACAAAAACAGTAATAAACTTCTTGAGATGTTAGGGTTCCAATTTACACCAACTAATAAGTAGTACTGGGGGATTCAATAAAGCCTACATCATAATTTTGACCATGTGATTGTTGCAGCATGATCTGCACATGGCCGTGAAAAGTTTTAGATTCAGTAGACTCTGCATAGTGGCGCACACTTATGTGCAAACACGGAAACTTCAGTGGCATGCAAATTACAGTATAAGTAGCTGAATTGCATTCATATGGAGGAAATCAATACAGTGGAGCAATTCAACAAGCTGTAAAGTAACTGTGTAGACTCCATGCTCATGTTGGCCATGAAATCAAAGGTTTTCAGAATACAGCCATGCAAAGGAGTCAACACAGAAATAAGAGCAAGTAAATGTCCATACATTTGTACTGAACAGATCCTAAATTATAACCCTACACATATTATGACATTCTCAGACATGGTAGATGCTAGAAAATTAAATTAACAATAGCCACAATTCTTTATTAAGTGCCATGACATAAATGCAGTTTTGCACAACAATCCCCAAATGAACAATGTACTCTGAACTAATGTAGACAGCTAAAAGTGAAAACCCCATGAAACATAGAATCGAAAACCTGAATTCCTCTGTGCAGATATATACCTGAGTAATACCCTCTCTTTACCATACAGCATCGGGCTCCCCTTCAGTCTCCATGCTTACACGGTTACCAGCCATGTAGATTCAGGGTTGTCAGCATACGAAGATGCAAATGAGGTCAAACTCATTAAGACTGCTGAATTTCAAAAAACTGTACTATGTATGGATGTTCAGTTTAGGCAGGCACTTCCCACAGTGTTCTTTTTGAATGCATGGCAACAGTGAATGATGACATCAGGGGATGTGACAGGTTATACTTACAGAAGTGTACATGTAGGTCTGTGTAGTGTACAAGTCCATGTAAGCAGTGCGCAATTCACAGATTCTGTCATCCTCTTTATTGTTTGTTAAAATGTATCATATCTATCCGCATCAATTTTTTTCTTAATTTTCATCCTTGTTTGCACAATGTGGTGCTTAGCTCAACCATGGGAAATGGAGAAATAAATGGCAATTTTTTGGGTGCTTGTGATATAGCTATTCCTGTGGCAGCATGTCCATGTGTAGAAGGTCCTGGGTTCAACTACGGGGTCTGCAACCTTCCCTCTCCTTTTTGAGCTCCATGTTTGCACTATGTCACAAGCATGGACAAAAGTAATAAGATCACTTGTGTTCACCTTACTTCAGCGTCCATGTGTGCAGCAGTTTGGAGGTGTGCACCATGCACTAATGGGCAGTAATGGAGTTCATATATTCAGTAAAGTAGCAGATGTTTTTGATACCTCCTAATTACAGCATAAGCAGGTGTTTTCAGTATGGTGGAGGAATTCAACAAGCTATAAAGCATCCACGTAGCCTACATTCTGTTTTTTCCTGCATACTTCTGTACTATGGGAGTAGACACAAGAAAATTAGGCCTGAAATAAAATTGCCTCAGTTGCTGCATTTGCAAGGTAAGTCCTGAACCCAGAATGTATTCTGTAATAATATTATGGCATACCCTTTTATACTTTAACTTGCTGCAGTAATGAAGTAAATAGTGGGGAATTTGTACAGAAAGTACCTTAACACATGACAGCAAACACTTATTTTACTGATATGTGTCCATTTCTAAAGTTTTATTTCTTATTCCTCTCATTTTGCATTGCACTTTTTGCTTGATGCACCTTATAACACAAATAGCGTAAGCAGGTAATGGCTGTGTTTATCGGGTTTGCATGAAGCATGCTGGATCACCTATGAAGCAGATGGCCAATAATAGTTACCAGATACATTCAATTAATACCCTTGGCTATCGTGAAAATCCAGCCTAGAGTACAGATGCTACTGGGTTTAGTACAGAGTGTGCAACCTTTGTTTTACTGCTGTGACACTGCAGTTTACAGCAATGAAGTGCAACATAGATAACTGTTTCTTCAACATCCTTGTGACAACAGGTGTAAGTGTAGGACTAGCATACACATGGTTCTGGGTTCAAATACATTATATGCCATATAGTATTATTTTTACTGATGCTAGCAATGCAGCTCACATTTGTGCACCACCTAACATGCAAACAGGAATAACTCACACATGTGTACACTTTGTTAATCATCACTCAAATCTGCTGCTCAATGTACTATGGAACTGTGTATATGATGCTTTTTATTGATGTTCATTGTTCATTTCAGCAAACAAATAGAAAGTCAAGTCCAAACTAGGCCAGTATAAAATGATTTAATAATACACGTTAGCACTTCCGGGTAGATACCTTTCCTCAGATAACATATACCAACTCTAAAACACCTTATATACATTTTTAAAAACTTATTAAACAATTAAACAATGAACATTTACATTTACATTGTTCATTTCCTTTGTACGCCATAAAAGTACATGTGGAAACAGTGCAAATTGAGGGCACATTCTAAGTATATGTCATATATTAACATTGCATGCATGTGTCGTTCTCACAACAACAGTACAACCCTGGGGGCTCAGTATTTTTTACACATATATGTGAATCACACTACAAAGTGTAATATATAATGTTGTGTGCTCCCCTATAGACAGGACAAGTCAGTGGTGCTGATATCCCTGCTCTGCTAATCTCAAACATCCAACTAAGTCAGTAAGGGTACTTGTGTTTTTACACAGATAGGCTTCTACACACCTCAGACACACTGTACAGTTAGACTACTGGCCTCATATGAACATATGAATCGATGTGTCTATGCAGGCTTCCCAACCTGTTGTCCCTCACATGGCCTGATGATGTCATCTACCATAAGTTATCCTGCAGCTTTGTAAAGGTCAGACATGTGCCTTGGTGCTTGCATAAAGTACTGTGTTCTATTGTCTGTGTAGTTCGATAGGTAGGGATTCTGTACTCACTGCAGTCAACTGTGTACAGGTGTGTGTGTGTGTGTGTGTGTGTGTGTGTGTGTGTGTGTGTGTGTGTGTGTGTGTGTGTGTGTGTGTGTGTGTGTGTCTGTGTGTGTGTCTGTGTGTGCGTGCGTGTGTCCAGCTAGAAAAGCAAGTGTGTATCCTGCAGTTACTGCCCCAGTCCCATAAACTGACAATATTTTGATACTTGCACCTGTCTACATATCCATTTTAGGCAGGCCTTCCACCTTCTTCTCTCCAATATGCACTGCTGATGTAATCCACTATAAGTTGACCTTCAGACATATAAAAGTCAAACTTGTACTCTGGCACTTGCATAAAGTACTGGGTTCTATGGTCTGTGTGCAATTAGATAGGGGTTCTGTTCTCACTACAGTCAACTGTGTGTGTGTGGCTCTACTCAGCAGAGTAGACATGCTATCCTGCAGTTATTCTCCAATGGCATGGCTTGCTAGTCTTTTGATACTTGCACAAGCCTGCACAACCATTTCATGCAGTCCTCCCAATATATTGTCTCCCTCATGACTTGTTGATGTCATCCAGTATAAGTTGACCTGCAAACATATAAATGTCAGACTTGTGATGTGGCACCTGCATATAGTACTATATTCTATAGTCTGTGTATTTAGATAGGTGGGGGTTCTGTTCTCACTGCAGTAAACTGTGGGCCTGTGAGCTGTTACTTCACATTGCAGAGATATTTTCTTTGGTGTTAGTAGCAATGATTGCATCAATGTGATCACTTATGAACAGTTGAAATGTGAAAAAAATTACGTGTTGTCTCTTGTTTCACATGAGATTAATTTCCTGTTGTAGTTTTATACACTGTGCCTTTGACTAATAAGTATTTTACCAAATTTACTAGCTTGTCAGAATTCTTGGGGTCACTTTGCAGTAACCGTTGTTTTCATTACTAGGCAAAGATATTAAAAAACTGCTAACATTTCTTATATTTTCAGTCTGTTGTTGCAAACGGGTTTTAGCCAAAACTTTAATACATGCATTGTTTTAGACACATTTTAATACGTTTTAAAGCATGCATCTATGATATAACATGTTTATCTTTACTTAAAGTCCTGTTAAAATCAAAACTGATTGCTTGTATTTCACAGGCTATACCAACCCTGGTCAAAGGTTCGTTCTTAAGTATGTCATAAACCATGAAAACAGTTTCATCCATGTCTTTATATATTTTAGTGCCTCTTCTGTCTGCTAGATTGTATAATTGTCAGGTGTGCTTGATCTTGCCTCTGTGTGGTGACCTTAGTACACAAAATCCACCAAAAAGGACTCCAAGTCATCCTCCCTGTTTATATTCTTTCTTTTTTTCATTTAAACAATAAGCATCTGTGTTCAACTATCACTTATGACATAGACAATCATACTTTTTTATAAATGAAAACAAACCATAGTGAAATTTTTTAGTTGCAAACATTATACATCACATATACTCTTCTGTACAAGGCTAGCCTTGTCAATCAAACATTACATAGTTCATTTAATTCCTGCCTTCTGTTAAACCTCATTACTCCTCTGAAACATTATTCTGCATGTTTTGTTCCCACAATTCCCATTTTTCCATGTAATTTCCTCCTACTATTTTCTAAAATAACTGTTCCAGTTCTTTTATCTCTGTTTCTATATTCACTGCTTCTAGTGCACTTGGTTTAAACCTTGATTTCCATTTCCTACTAATTGTTTTTTGGCATCCACCATAATTACACTCAACAAGACCTTACTATGTATAGGCAATTCTCATTCTGTATCATCTCTCAAAAAATAATTTCCTTAGTTACATCAATTTCATCATTCGGTATTTCTGACAGAGTAGTCTGCAGGAAATTTTTAAAATCTGACAACTAATTATACTCCCAAAAATATGTTTTCAGTTACCTCTTTCTTCCCCATCACAGCTCCAGCATTTGCAATCTATCTGTGGAAAAATTCTTCTGAGTCTATATGGGGTATAAAAATACATATGCAAACACTTCCAACCAAAAATCCTAAATCTTACAGACTTTGTTGCATATTTGAGATCCATACATATATCCCCCCATTGTTTCTTTGTGATTTGCTTATCCAATCTCTCTTCCCAGTCCTTCCTAACCTCATCTGATTGGTTCCTATAGTTATTGTGTAATAGTTTATATATCCTACTAATTATCCCTTTTTAACCACAGCTTATATTCTACAGTCTAGTAAAAACAGTACCAGTGCTGGTCTTTCAAATAGAATCCCCCTATTCCTTTATGTTACCCTATATTCTGATATCAATTATTGAAAGAGAAGACAACCTGCAGCCCGTATTCCATTGTAATTGTGGCCTCTTCTCATTCTATTACCTTTCCCTCTCTAATTATTTGCTTCCAGTATTTTTGCCTTTTTGCCATTTTCTGCAGGAAATTCCATCTTCTCTTGCCTATTCTCTGTACCCCCTAATTGCACTCATCCCTTTCAGCAGAATCCCTTTTCTCCATTCCCATGCTGGCTTAGATCAAAGAATACTTTATGCTACTCTATGAATATAATATTCCTTATGATTATTGGTATTCTCCTTAAGGATCTGCATCCAAAGTCCCTGTCTCTCCTTATTTCTTGAGCTTCCTCCTGTTCCATCATTATCCCTTCCCACTTTAAATGATAGCTTTCTGCTTATGCTATGTATAGGAGCCTTTACCATGTAGCTCTGAAATACCCCATTCAAAACAGGTAATCCAAAACCATCTTGGTCTATTGGAAGTTTCAACTTTTCCCACTTGACTCTTGTCCTCTTCCCCTCCCAAATAAAATCATTCAACCCTGTATTAATTGTTATCCACAACTTCCCATCTGGTTGATAAAAGTATGCCTAACCCGTGTATAAAACTAAAGGGACTTTTCATAGATTGTATCTTGTTATCCATATCCATAAAACACAGCTTCCAGTTTCTCAGTTTTAGCGTGGTCATTTGTTTAGTCTCTTCCCAAATATCTTTAGTTGCCTGAACAGAATCCGTTTTAATCCCTACTCCTAAGCACTTCATTTTCTTATGCCCCTATAAATACGGATATTGCTGAACCAGTTTGTGTGGGGTTACATACTTTACAGCTATTGCCTTTGTTTTAGCTTCATTCATTTTGTATCCTGAAAAGACTTGAAACTGTTCTAAAATATTGAAATGTCCTTTTCTGGTTTTATCAAGTGCAAAATAATATCATCTGCAAATAAAACCAACTCTTCTTGATTACCATACAAATTATATCTTTGAATTTCTGAGTCCCTTATTTTCTTTGCCAATGGTTCTAAATATAATGAAAATAACAAAAGGGAAAGAAAACACCCATGCCTGGTTCCTCAGTTTAAACAGAATTTATCAGAGCAGACCCCCCCCCACACTTTAATTTCCACCTCCGATCCCTCATATATCCTCCTAATTAACCTTATTATTGCATAAAATACCAGAAATAAACATCACCTTCTATCTGTAAACCAGACTCCAAAATTTTTTGTTTGCGCTTTCATTCGCTCACAATGAAGGACATCACAGTACATCACTTCACATTTTAAAAAACATAGTTAATTATGACATCATAACCACTTCCAAGAACAATTTCAAAACCCTTATAAAGCATTTAAGTAAATATACACATATAAATATAAATCTAAATATACATTTAAGTACCCATTTTAAAAATCATCTATCTAAAAAGTAAAGTAATGTCTTTTGGCTTTTCCCACTTAGGGGTCGCCACAGTGGAACTCCGGTCCGCCAATGATTGGCAGAGGATTTTTTACAGTGCCGAGTTGCCAGCCCGATGCCCAACCTTCAAAGAAGGCACACCCATTCACTCACCCGCCTAACTGCATGTCTTTAAATATCACTTGATCACAGGGAGGACATGCAGACTCCACACAGAAGTTGCTCCAGATGAAAATTGAATGGGAGAACCTTTTGCTGTGAGGTGACAATGCTAACCGCTGCACCACTGCAGCTTCATCTATTTAAAAAGTCTATATACATCTATCTAAAAAGTATATTATATATAATATATAATAATAATATAATCACCCACTCCTTATAGCTTTTTATCTGATTAAAGCTTTTAATTTTAAAACACATTTAAAGAGCAGACATAATTTAAACCAAGGAAGACAAAGGCATTAGTCTTTAATTGCCAAAGTAACTCCCTCTCCTTAAGCCTTAATGACCAGGGTCCCCCCCAGGGCTAACATTCACTTTTTCTACAATAATGTAATGAAAATGATGATCAACCTGTTCCAAAATATGCCTTGCTGAAGCATTATTTTTGTCCTGTATACTTATACTATACTGATGCTCATAAATCCTCTGCTTAAAATGCTTTCCGTCTTTCCAATATAGAACACAGAGCATTGTTATCATCCTGCATTCTATATCGATAAGACAGAGAAGCATTTTAGCAAGGCACATGTTGGAACAGGTTGATCATCATTTTCACTACATTACTGTAGAAAAAGTGGATGTTAGCCCTAAGGGGGACCCTAGTCATTAAGGCTTGAGGAGAGGGAGTTACTTTGGCAATTGAAGACTAATGCCTTTGCCTTCCCTAGTTTAAATGATGCCTAAATTGTAGAATAAAGAAGTTGCAGAGTTCCACTACAGATTTACCTTTTATTAAACAAAAAGAAGTAAGCGCTTTCACGATCTACCCAGATCGCTTCTTCAGACTGTATTACAATGTCAAACTATCTAACCAAGCATTTTAAAGCTTACCTATTAACACATTGCAGTTAATTAGTAATTATTGTAATACAGTCTGAAGAAGCGATCTGAGTAGATTGTGAAAGCGCTTACTTCTTTTTGTTTAATAAAAGGTAAATCTGTAGTGGAACTCTACAACTTCTTTATTCTACTATTTTGGTATTTTGTGTCATTGTCAGAGTGAACTCAGTACTCAGTCCATTTTCTTTGCATTTAAATGATGCCTGCTCTTTAAAATGTGTTTTAAAATTAAAAGCTTTAATCAGATAAAAAGCTATAAGGAGTGGGGACTTAAGTGTATATTTATAGGTGTATATTTACCTAAATGCTTTTTAAGGGTTTTGAAATTGTTCTTAGGAGTGGTTATGATATCATAATTAATTATTTTATTTAAACTGTGAAGTGATGTACTGTGATGTCTGAACAAGTTCCTTCACTGGGAGTGAACGAAAGTGCTAACAATAAATTTTGGAGTCTGGTTTACAGATAGACAGTGGTGTTTATTTCTGGTGTTTTATTCAGTTGTTGGTGGTTTTTGTCATTTCTAACCTTATTATTGCGTTAGGGTATGTAAATGTTTCCAATGCCCTACTCATAAAATACCAGCTTACTCTGTCATATCATTTCTCTGCATCAAGATAACCAACAATGGTGGTATTTTCTTGTATTCTGCTTCCCCCTGGATCACCATTGTCTTATTAATGATGTCAAATATTTGCCTCCCCTCCATAAAACCACATTGACCCATGTGTATCAAATTTTGCATCACCTTTGCCATTCTTTTAGCCATTGTATACAGAAACACTTTATAATCATGGCTTAGAATTGAAATGGGCCTCTATGAAGCTGAATCTGATGGGTCTTTATCATCTTTAGGTATTATTTCCACCACAGCTTTCCTACATGATGTTGGTGCTTCTCCACCTTTTAAAATACTAAGAAACACAATCTTCCAGATCTTTATCTCTTTCTTCCTTCTTAGCTTCCAAATGTCCACTGGAATACCATATGTTCCTGGAGACATTCCTGTAGATTGGTTATACATCATTTTTATCTCATTTTCTCCTATCCTAACTGTTGATAATTGAGTCTCATCTACCTTTAACCTTGGCATATTTAATTCTTCCATAAACATTTCCATTTGTACTTTTTCTTGATTTCCACATTCCACTGTTTTATACAGATTTTGCATAACATTTTCAAAATATTTCTAATATCTCTACAGGCTCTCTGGCTATTTTCCTTGTTATACGCTCAGTGAGCTACTATAGATGTACTGGCAGCAGCCCTTTTTACTTTCTGTTGCCTGAGCCATTACAGTGAAAGTGTTTTTGCTCTGCAGTTATTATCAAAAAACAGTTGCTTAACAGCAGTTTTTCTAAATGTATGCATATTATCATGGTAGTACATTATTTTCTCTTTAGTACTTTGCAGTTGCACCTCTTCTTGTTCTGTGAGATTCTTCCTATTTTGCAATACTTTAACCTTTGCCAGTCCCTCTGAATAATTTTTGTTACTTCTTAATTATATCTCTTTTCCTTTTATTTCTACCCTGTTTTTAACCTCCATGTTCATGTTATCCCACTCCCTAGCTATATTTTCTTAAGAAATGTCTATCTTCTGTAATAACTCCTGAATAATTTCTACTAACCATTTTTTAAATTCCTCTATTTTTGACAGATAGGCGGGAAGCACCAGTGGCACATTTTTACTTCATTATCCTGCATTTTTATTTTAGTTATTATTGGTGAATGATCTGAAATAGTTATTAGATAAATACCAAAACTATTAATTAAATGCATATGCTCATGTGAAATATAATTTATGTCTATCCTAGCCAAGGTACTTTTTGTACTTTTGGGAATAATAGGTAAATTCTCTCTGAGCTCTTACTTACTGAATTCACATCTTCCATACCAAATATTTTTATAAACTTCTTCAACAATCAATCTTCTTTTGTTATATCTTCCCTTCTAGGCCCCAAAGACACATCCTCATCTCACTGTTGCAAAGAAAATTCCAGACTGCACCTGTAAGTAATATTCCCTGCTAAAGCTGATAACTTCTCTCAGAATGTTCTTAAGATCCATTGTAGCAGTTTTAGGTGGAGTATAAATGCATGTCAACATAATCCTCCTGCCTTGCCCATAGCCCCTTCCTACTCCAAATCTACCTCTGTTATCTTTTTCCTCTTCTATCACTACTGAAGCTCCCCTAGCAATTAATATCAGTACTCCCCTTTTCCTTTGTTCCAGATGTTCTGCTGAGTAACCATCCTGAAATCCTTTCTTTATCAAATTTGCATACTCAATTCTTTCCTAATGTTACTCTGTTAGTATAGCTATTTGTACTTTGCATTTCTTAGCATAGCTCACTACTCTTTCTTTTATGCACTTATCTTTGAGGCCATTTACATTCAAAGATAATATGGAAAGTGTTGCCATTATGAATTTATTATTCTCACCTATTATGTATTACATCCATTTTTAAATGTTTAGTCTCTGCTATTATGTTCCATTCATACAGTAGTGTTTGGCAGGTTTTTCTTTTACACAGTTATTTCTTGTCATATCCATTTGAATCTATGTCACATCTTGAAAGGCTTTTTATTTTAACTAAAACCCTCAAAAAAACCCACCCCAGGACACCATTAAAACCTATTAGCTTAATACAAACACACAAAACTTCAAATAATGAAGTGTGACATTACTAATAAGAAAACTGTCCCAGATTGACAGCTATACTCACAGGGTTTAATTGACCTATAATGAAGGTTATCCAAGCTAAGACACATGGTACAGCCTGTGCTTCTACTTATACCAATAGCTGTCTGTTTTTGTCTTATCTTTAGTCCCCTGCCAGATGTAGAAAACAACACGAATGCTTTCAAAATTTATTTTTCAAATATTGAAAGAAAACATATTCTGTTTTTAGTGCCTTCTTATCAACTTGTCCCCATAGAAACATGAGAATGAGAAACACAGTTGCCTTCATCTACAAGCTTCTCATGTTACACTGTGAACATGTATTTGCTAAAGGATATCTTTTCAATTACTTTCAATGATTTTGCATTTACTAGCTTCCACTTAAAAGATGTTGTTAGATCAAGCCAAGGGCCTTAATCTTGTCATTCTCCTATGTAAAAGTATGAAAAAGCATATCAGTTTTACTTATATCATGCTCTGTTTAATTTTACAGCCCATCCCTTACCTCAAATAACATAAGATTACAGCTTATTATCTTAAGCATACTTTTGTCAGGCTGGCTTCTCTTTTTGCATTACACTCCACACATTTCACAAAACTAAACCAGAAGAAAGAAAGAAGAAGGATAAAAGGGCACCTGTACACTTTAGTATCCATAGTACACACACAATATCTGAAAATGCTTTACTATATAACATGCTGTACATGTCATGTTTTATAAAAATACTGTTAAGAACAAAATTGCTTTACTTATAGTTACCTCTCTCCTTTCTCTTCCCCTCTCCTTAATGTTCTTCCAGACATCAGTGACATAAAGTAGGGCATATGCTTTGGAGTCCTTTACAAGTTTAAAAAACTCAAAAATTCCAATACCAGAGTTTCTTGTTCTAACATATTTTACAAAAGTGACTGATAACTTTGTAATCCCACATTTATTCATTAATTTCCAAGTTGCTATTTTTTTCCTGTAGATATCCATCTCCCTTTTCCAGTCTTTGGTTTATTTACAACATACTCTTGGTTCTTCTGGTTAACTCCTGCACTTTTTTCTGTGTCTCTAGCATTTTCCTTTGGAACATTAGAAAATATTTCACTGGCATAGTCTATTGATGAACTTTTTTATCAAAAGAATAAGAAGCAGAATCCCTTATGTTTGATAGATCTTTTTTGTTGAACAGACTTTTGTATTTTCTCCTTAGCATGTTCTGCATAAAAAATTACATTGACCTCCCAGTAAAAATATTCAGAAAATATCTGGATAGAGCAGCTTGAATCTCACCACTGCTTCTTAAAATTCCTTTATTACCAGAATTAATTTACTCTTCTTCTGCCTGATGTACAGTTAGTAAGCATTTCCTGAACTACTCTTTGTCCTTCTACTACAGTTGTGCCAGAATCAATTCTTTCTGCTGGTAAGATTGCATCTTTACTATTAAATGTCTTGGCTGCTTTCTCATGCCCAGGTTTGTATCATATATACAAGATGTGCCCTTTCATTTAACAACTCCTGCTGTGGAATACCAGTCCAATTGCTTATTTGTGCTTTCATAAAATTAATACAGTCTGTTCCTTCTAGTTTCTCTGGTACAATAGAAACTCTCAGGTGTTCCCTGCATGCTCTGTCCTTTAATTCTACCATTTCTGAAACATTTCTTTTTGAGTAGTATCATACTCAGCCAGCCTTTCCTTCACTTCGACCTCTGATTTTTGCAGTTTTCTCAGCTCATTTGAATATCTGCTTAGAGCTTCTTCCATTTTTACCAGCCTTTTGTTATTTGAGCTGATATAATCTTTCAGTATTTTATTTGTTTTAATCAGCTCTGAGCACATTTGACTTATTTTTTCCTCAAGATTAATGGAAGTCGTGTTTCACCAAAGCTAGAACGTGAACTTTTTCTTTTTTTTTTTTTTTGCTGAATAGTTGCAAAATTCCTCCCAGACAGTGTTTTCTCTTCACCTTTTTGATCGATTTTCTCTAAGTTCTCTAAATGTCTTCTCTGCTGGCATTCAAACAGTATACTTACTATACAGAAAGAAAAAAATTCCCAAAAAGACAAGTTCACTGACTCTCTTTTCTGAGTTTCTGTTTTCACTGCTGTTAGTGTTGCTGCATCAGCTTTTTGTCATTCCCTGCTTGTAACACCAGCAGACTTTGTTGTAATTGCTCACTTCTTGCATTGATCAGGAAAAATTATAAGAACACAATAATTACAGTGTTGTGGAAGTTACTAGGCCAGAGATGGTTATTAGTTTACAATTAAAATGATGTGAAGATCTAAAAATTACAATTCTGAGGCCATCTGGCTCTGCACACATCACCAGAACTCTAAGGAGACACTGGAGGCAACAATTTCACAAAACATGTTTGTTTTTCATTAAGTCATAGTTAAAATGATAATGAATAGTCTAATAGGCTCAAAACAAAAACAAAATAATATCCTTGGTTATTTTGCAGTCAAAATGTATTATAGTTGCTCAAAGCTTGTCCAAGTACAAACTATCTGAATAAAAAAATTACAGGCTAAAGGCATTTACTGCACCCAAATCATAACTTTAATCCCCAGATGTTTCTTGCAAGCTTAACTTCCATCTCCCCCATGTTGAACATCCATTTGAGTAACAAACTTCTTTAATCTAAATCTCCATGCTACTTTCTTTTACATTAGCATAAGTGGCAATCAGTACTACATTATGGTGACTGGTACAGAGGTCTTGCCTGATTAAGTATATTTGAGAAAATGTTCCTTTACTCCAAACTGTAACTCTGTATGCATGAATGTATATGTTGTACAATATGAAAAGAAGTATCTTTTAAAATTAAATTGCCGAGGACTGAATATAAAGTATGGCAGTGCTGTCTGATCATATGTGCAAAGAAAGATAATGAAACAATGAATCAAGAAAAAGTACGTGCATTACCTTCAGCCTTAATAGTACTGCGAGCTAATTATTTTAACTTTGAGCCTGTCGTGTCTTAGAACAAAGTAGGTATTTATTCTTCTTTTGCAAATCATCTAGACACTTCCCCTGAGGTTTGCAAATTGCACATTTTGGAACTGGGGAAATGGGGAGCTCTGCATCCCTTGTTATAGGGACCAGGCTTGATCCTGTGGGGTACACTACAACAAAAACAAATGCTTTAATCATCACCCCAGTGGAAATTGTTAGTGCCCTACTGCTATTCAGGCCATTACCCCAGTGTAGATTGTTAATTCCCTACTGCTACTCAGTCCATTACCCCAGTGCAGATTGTTTAGGCCCTACTGCTACTCAGGCCATTACCCCAGTGCAGATTGTTAATGCCCTACTGCTATTCAGGCCATTACCCCAGTGCAGATTGTTAATGCCTTACTGCTACTCAGGCCATTACCCCAGTGTAGATTGTTAATTCCCTACTGCTACTCGGGCCATTACCCCAGTGCAGATTGTTTAGGCCCTACTGCTACTCAGGCCATTACCCCAGTGCAGATTGTTAATGCCCTACTGCTAAGGTCATTACCCCAGTTTGTTTGTGTCTTTCGGCTTTTCCCGGTTAGGGGTCGCCACAGCGGAACTCCAGTCCACTAATGATTGGCAGTAGATTTTTACGTACTGGCTTGCTGGGCCTAACGCCTATTTGAAGGAATGCCCATTCACGCATGTCGCCACACAGAAGATGCTCTAACTGAGAATCGAACGGGCAACGTCTAACTGTGAGGTGACAACGCTACCGCAGCACCACCACCGCAAGGCCATTACCCCAGTGCAGATTGTAAATTCCCTACTGCTACTCAGGTCATTATCCCAGTGCAGATTGTTAATGTCCTACTGCTATGCAGGCTATTACCCCAGTGCAGATTGTTAATGCCCTTCTGCTAAGGTCATTACCCCAGTGCAGATTGTTAATTCCCTACTGCTACTCATGTCATTATCCCAGTGCAGATTATTAATGCCCTACTGCTACTCAAGCCATTACCCCAGTGCAGATTGTTAATGCCCTACTGCTACTTGGGTCATTATCCCAGTGCAGATTGTTAATACCCTACTGCTACTCAGGCCATTACCCCAGTGCAGATTGTTAATGCCCTACTGCTATTCAGCACATTTAGTACATGGCCCTGCTTAAAGTATCTTATTTTTGTTTTGGTCTTCTTTTCAAGTGTTATTGCCATAATATTTTACTTATTCAATAAGTATGAAATGTTCCCTGTAAGTCAGTGTTATATATGTTTATAGACTTTATACCACTTCTTCCGAATTAGAGGCATATTATGTAACAAAACTTATTACTATTCAAAAATGTGCATACTGATGGGACAGGGTAACCAGTGTGCTATTGTAAACTGAGCATATAACAAGAAAGAAAATTCTTGCCGCTGAAGTATGATTGAGTGGCCAGACTTTCTATTGCTATATGCTGGATTGCAGCATATCTTCTACTGGGGGCAGAGCAAACTATGAGAAAAATCAAGTATGTTCTGCAAGACTTCAAAATATTTATACATATATATCAAATTTTCCTTATGTTTTTGCTCTTTTCTTTGTAATTGTTTTTAAACAGTAAAATAAAAAAAATGAGTGGAAATTGTCATTTCTTTATAACTTCTCTTACTGTGCAAGAGTGGGAAAGTAAAATTATGACCCAGTATGGCAGATGAAATGGGCAAAGCTGTGGCAAGTAAGTAAAGAATAACGGATCCTCTTTCTACAGCCCACCACAGCATCGACCCTTAACATCTTCAAAGGTCTTTCTACAGCCCACCACAGCATCGACCCTTAACATCTTCAAAGGTCTTTCTACAGCCCACCACAGCATTGATCCTTAACATCTTCAAAGGTATTTCTACAGCCCACCACAGCATCGATCCTTAACATCTTCAAAGGTCTTTCTACAGCCCACCACAGCATCGATCCTTAACATCTTCAAAGGTTTTTATTTAAGGTGAGGAGGCCAGAAACACGCTGACATTGACTTATGACAGTTTGCATAATGGGCTGCCGATGACATTGAAGCCTTCGGTACCACCTTCTGTTTGATCCATATTTCAGATGCATATACAGGTTTTTTGCTCCCTGCCATGACTGACAAAAGTTTTAGAGTGAGTTTTCCTTAGTATAAATAATAATTTGTTGTCTT
This sequence comes from Protopterus annectens, assembly GCF_019279795.1. NCBI lineage: Eukaryota > Metazoa > Chordata > Ceratodontiformes > Protopteridae > Protopterus > Protopterus annectens. The sequence goes on along the minus strand of NC_056745.1, from coordinate 1,518,345,367 downwards.
TGAAGGCATTAATGAAAGTTATACAGTTTATTATGGATTCAGTGAAGTAATATCTGTTATGTGAATTTCAGCCATCTCTAACAAAAAGGATGAAAAAATAGACTGATGGATTTTAAATTCCCAGGATTCTCAGAGTAAATTTTCATGTTCCATAGACAGGAACTTTTTGTCACTACATCTATTATGGCAAGGAGTGAAAAGTTTGACTTTTACAATATACCGTTTGCTATGAGTTGATAAATGTATGGTTAAACTTTTTAGCATAGTAGCATTTTTTCAAAGATGTTGTTAATTAAATGGAGCAATGAAGTCATTTCTTGGGAAAAGCATGTCAATGTGCATAGAAAATGACCTTCTGAAAAACTGTCTCTGTTTTCCCAGATAAATTAAAAACTGAACTGTGTTCAAGATTCTGTTAATTGCCACAAGACTTTAGAATGAGGATGCATGTCCATGTGTCTACGTAACTGAATAAACATCTTGAAACTTCAAGAAGGCACTTTTATTCCTCCTGCAGGGACAGCATCAGATAGAGTCCAGATCTCCTACTTAAATTGATTTGATCTGGTATAATAATTTATACTCAGTTAATGGAGGGACAGTTGACATTTTCCAAGAGAATTATATTAAGCTTGATAGGAGGGGGTGTCAGTTTGTTTAATTATATCTCAAGGGCAGTAGGTGACATGGAAGAGTAATTTACCATGAAAAAGAATATAGAGAAGTTCAAGGTCGTTGACCTGGCTCAAGAGTCTGGAGGTGAGATTGTTTTAAGACTATAGACATGCTTCCTCCAATAATGTTGACATCTTCCACATTGACTCTGAAAGAGTGGTAGGCACTGAAACCCTGCTCTAGGGGGGTGTTTTCACTCTCTCTGTTCTGAAACCATGTTTCAGTAACCATGCAGTTTTATATATATATATATATATATATATATATATATATATATATATATATATATATATATATATGTATATGTGTGTGTGTGTGTGTGTGTGTGTGTGTGTGTGTGTGTGTGTATATATATATCTATATATATCTATATATATATATATATATATATATATATATATATATATATATGGATCTACCTGAGATGGTCTTCAAGCCATTTGATCGACTTTTATTTGGTCGACAATTCATTTGGTCGACAGGCAGATTTGCCCCCCTCCCCAATGTTGTGCAACGCTGGAGTTGATATATATAGTTAGGGGGTGTGGGGGGCGAAGCCCCCCACATAAAACTGCTTGTCGACCAAATGAACTGTCGACCAAATGAAAGTCGATCATTTGGCCTGTCGACCATGTGATAGGGATCCATATATATATGCATATATATATACATATATATATATATATATATATATATATATATATATATATATATATATATATATATATATATATAGATGTGTATATGGATTCGTATCACTTCACTGAAATACCATTTCACTGACACCCATTTCACCGAGACCAAATCACCTAAACTTCATTTCACTGAAAGCTCATTTCCCCTAAAACTCATTTCACTGGTGGGGTGTTTAGTCCTGTTATTTAGACAGGACCTTTTTAAGTACCTTGGTTTAAGGTTTATTTGCCGGGCTAGGACATGGTGGCCATGTTTGAGATGAGTACCAGAACTGACAACATGCTAGATATAGCCTTTGGTCTCTGAAGAGATTTCTACCTCCAAAGTTACAGATGGAATAGTTTATTGGAAGAATCAAACCACTGTCATGGGGAATGAGACACTTCTTTTATTGTCTCAATATTCCATCTGCTATCAGGTTCACAATAGATAATGGGGTAAACTGTGACTTCTTGATATTTAGTGCTTGACAAAATAAGGGGTAATAAATGCTAATGAGGTAATAACATATGCTAACGAGGTGTGTTAGCATGAAAGATCTTTATACTAGGACACTAGGATGATCCGATTTCAAAAAGTCGTATAAAAAAGGGGTTAAACCTTCTAGGTAGGACACTGTACATTAACCAGGCAGGAAGATAAGAAGAAGGGTAACTTGAGTTTGATTATATGGGAGCAGAATCTGTTATCTCACTGATTAAAAGTATTAGCTTTTCTTGCAGAGACAGAGAGAAATGAAACATTCTCATATTACTATTTTAGAGTGTAGCGTACACAGCGTACTTCATAGATGATGTTATACTACTGATTTCTGACATTTACTTAGATGACAGTGTGACCTTTCATTATGTTCTTCTATATTGTGTTATTATTTCTGCAGTATTTTTAAATATCTCATAATTATGTCATTAACTGAAGGCTTCAGCAGGAATAAGTAAGTAAGAGGTTAAAAAATGAGAACTTTGCAACACCTAAAATCTATCCATTACTTTTGCATATTTAGAATACTATTACAAACTGCATATGGTAACCCCTTTTACTGATTTATCAGAGATATAATGGGTACTTGATCAATATTTAATTTCCCTCCCTTTATCACCCCATTACAAAATAAATTAAGCTGGCCTTTCATTCCGGTATACTGCAAGTAGATCTTTTTAATAAACATCTTTGTCCATGTTAAAAGTCACTTTCCTTTTATATTAGAGATAACAGAACTTTTCAGCAGGTCTCTTGTCTGTTTTTTGTTGCAAAAAGAAAAAAATATTTAGATAGATATACAGATATACAATATCTTTCTTTCATACAAGATAGATAGATAGATAGATAGATAGATAGATAGATAGATAGATAGATATACAGATATACAATGTCTTTCTTTCATACTGATTTGCAACTGCAGTTCATTCTTTACTAAAGGAGTTTGGGAGGAGGTACACAAGACATAAAAAAAAGAAAGAAAAACAAACCTTGTAAGAATCTAATATGTAACGGTGTCAGTGACCCAAAGGGTAGCATATTTGTTTGTGTTTCTTTAAGACCTAAACAGTGTGGGTTCTATTCTCAGTCTAGGTGACTGTTTTGCGAACAGTGCATTGCAGCATTAGGACTGTTCTGTATTCATGAGTGTGTCATCCTTTGGATGAAGGTTAGCCTACAAGCTGGCAATAATCTTTTTTCAGCTTACCATTTTCCCAAAATTTTGAAAATGTTGAAACAAAATTTTTTGCAGGGGGCAAGTCTCCCTCCCCCCGAATGTCCCGAAATTATATTTACCAACTCTTTGGTCACACCACAGTAGAGAAAAGGGGCAAAAAAGTGAACAGCAGGCCTGTGGCTCATTTACATGACAATACAGTACAATTCATTACAATGAAACTCAATGATACATAAAATCTTTACATAAAAAAACAGTCATCCAAAAACACGGTGATGACTCACGGGATAGGCTTTGGTGGAAATGTTAAACTGAGATGCCATCTGCTTAAGATACTGGTAGCTCAGGTATATGTAAATGATATATGTATATGTATATGTAAATGATACAGTACCTATGAAAGTTCCCCTGTTACCCTGGCCAAATTTCTGTTAGTAGTATAATTAATCATCTTGGGTCTCTCCTAAAAACAGGTCACTATCCTAGTAGAACTAACCTAATAAACACAGGATAAATAAATATTCTGTTTAGATAATTCCAAAATTCAAGATCTAAATTTACTATTTTGAGAGGCTAGATGGACTAAAAGTTTAATTGCATTATTGATTCAGGATACACATGTCATATTAATTTTAGGCTGTTTTCTTGAAACTTTATTCCATACCTCTCAACCTCTTTGCACAAGAATTTTGGACAAAGCCAAAAATAATGGGGGCCATAGGCCAAAGCAAAGGACAGAGTTAAATATTGCAATTATAAACTTGAAAAGTTGGACATTAACATGCATTTTCTGAAAAATATAAAGTCTGAAACTGAAATGTTTCCATAATTTAGTGACTTCAATCCTCAACAATTTTTGGAAAACATCTAATTTTATCAACTACTGACCACAAAATATGAGGCAGAAATATGGATACTCTGTAAAAGCCTGTTTAATCAAGAAGTGTGCTTTATTCTGTAACTATTTATGGCACTGTTGTTTAGGTTCCTGTCAATTGTCATTCTCTTCAAGCACATTAGAATATAAATGCTATCTAGCAGATGAATCCAATCAGTGATCCTCTAGCCTATTCAGAACTGCTGCTATGGCAATAATCTTTTCTGATGCAAAGTCAAGTCACTAGTTTCTTAAACTAAAATAATTGTCATCAGGTTAAATTAGATAACAGAACATGTATTAGAAAAACTTTCTTAAATGAATAAAACAGTCAGGCTTATGTGAGGAATTTACATCACATGATATCATCTAACCAATCACGAACTAACAATATTAAAAGCTTAATAAAATAACCTATGGCACATTAGAACGTTCTTCAAATTTTTGTACTGGTTTTAAATTACAGATACCATTCAAATCAGGCCTTAAGCTTGGATATCCAAAAGTATTCTGTCTTTTCTGTAGAGGTCATTATATTACCTATTTTTATGTTAGTTTTTTACAATCTCAAGTACATTAAATTTGAAATAAATGGCCCTGTTCTCTACTCTGTATATGTTCTCTGATGCAAAACAAAGAAACACATTCCAGGGACAAGATTCTGCTTATTATTATTTTCCACTATCTCCTCAAATCAGAGAAACTGCAGACATGAATAAAAGTAAAATTATTCTAAAAACAACATATCACATTATTACAGCTCCGTTGAGCTGACCAGCCTGTAGTAGCTAACAAAATCGAAAACAGCTTACTAAATCTAGATCCTGAAATATACATATCTAGAAAAAAAAACTAAAAACGGGATAGTAAAGCATACACAGATAAAGGAATTTCACTCCATTCTTGTATTATATTTGCTTTACTACTTGCAGTCATTAATTATGTTATCCATAACAAACAAACATTCTCCAGTTCATAATCATTAGGGAGCTGGAGGTTATTCTGGTACTCAGTAGGTGCAAAGCAGGAAATTAATTCTGGACAGGATGCCAGTCTAACATAAAATGCATACACACACACACACACACACACACACACACACACACACACACACACACACACACACACACACACACACACACACACACACACACACACACACACACACACACACACACACACACACACACACACACACACACACACACACACACACACACACACACACACACACACACACTATTTAAATATGATTTTATATTATTTATTTTATTTTATTACAAGCAGTAGGTGGATTGGACACTCTAAATTGGCCCTAGGTGTGAGTGTGTGTGTGTGTGTGCCTTCTGTGAAAGGTTGGGTGCCGGGCTGGCAACTCGACACTCTAAAACTTCACTGCCAATCATGAGCAGAAAGATGATCCACTGTGGCGACCCCTAATAGGGAAAAGCCGAAAGAAGAAGAAGATTAAATAGTAATATTATTAGTTATTTCTACTAATAATTGGTAATTAATAATCATTAATATTTAATCAATAGATATTAATTAGTAATTAGTAATAATTATTATAATTATTATTGTATTTTAGGCTGTTTTCTTTAGACTTTTCACTCACTCATTATTTAAATACAGAAAGATTGCTGATGAAGTTCGATAAATAAAGAAAATAAGCACTCATATCATAAATTTGTTTTTATAGTTCTTTTTATTTCCTCCATAAGAGGTTTTGATATATATATATATATATATATATATATATATATATATATATAGATATAGATAGAAAGATATAGATAGATGTGCGTGTGTGTGTGTGTGTGTGTGTGTGTGTGTGTGTGTGTGTGTGTGTGTGTGTGTCTGTTTGTGTCTCTGTATGTGTGTGCATGTGTGTGTGTGAGTGGTTGAGTTTGTTTGTGTGCTTTTATATATAAATATATATATATATATATATATATATATATATATATATATATATATATACACACATTCTAAATCCTTTAGTAGTAATACTATTTGCAGAGGAAATAGCCTATTTGCCTGATCAGGTATTTATGCCTATGTATCAGTTGCACAAATATGCTGGATATGTCATTGTATGTGGAATGTATTAAAATGTTTAATATTTTTATTAGTGCTATAAGATAGTCTGAAAGACTACTGCCTGTCAAATGACATTCAATTTTCTGAGTAATGTAACAGTGCAAAATACTGATCTGTAGATGGTCTTATGTGCATACATTCAACACTATTTTTGTCTCAGTTTAATCAGCTAAAGCCATCAGGCTGTTGTTTGACACCTCCATTTCTGTAAACTTTGGCTGTCCTAACATGACTCCTTCTACTTAACAAGAGTTAATTAGTCTTGCAGTGATATGACCAGAAGATTTTCTCTCTATATGTAAATCAGAATGCTTTCCATTTACCTGCATGGATCTCAGTTGTCCCTGTCTCAGTGGACATTCAATACCCAAAGCTATTTTTCTTCTACTCTGAACAAGTCAAATTTCACTGTCAGAGGCACACTAATTTGGTTCATTACTGAACTTACCCTGCATTTTCATCTGCGGGCAAGTCTATTTTAAAATATTATAAAACATGTCATATCATTTCTACAGAAAATACAATCTTTCCTGAGGTTCATTTACCTGCAATATAAAACCATCGTTGAAAACAGAAATCATTATTATGCTATGATCTCTTTATTTTCCCCAGCAATTGACAGAACAGTCCAATGCCGTCATTTACCACAACGGTACCCAAGTGCTCATTTACTTTTGCTCAAACAAAGTGTAAAGACACTGTGGGCTCTAACTAGCAATTCCACTAGTTACAGGCAAACTAAAGGTGTGCAAAAGTAATAAAGCATTAAATGGGGCACCTTTATCCTACAGTACTGTGAATGACAACAAGAGGGAAAGTATCAGTTTTGGTACTCACAGAGCCCAAAAACATCCTTCATATGTTAATAATTGCATAGATGCAGCTGGACCCACCAGGAGTATGTACAGAACTAAATCAAAAACAAGCCACCCTGGTGGAATCACAACATCAATGCCATGTATGACAGAAGGAAGAAAATCATGGCAAAAATTGGTGTAGCACCTGGTAGAATAAATGCTCTCTCATCAACTAACACCTCAGAGGACAAATATAGTCTACCAAAGCCAAATAATAGGTAAATGTGACCTCCCAGGACAAGGACAACCACAATTTAGCTATGTACGCAACCTCAAAGGCAATACAGAATTGTGTGCAGAGCTCATTGTAAATGGAGACACCTATACTGAGCTAGAAGATATAGTAAACCTACTGGCAGACAAATTTAGCTCTAACTGTACCCCTCTCTCCCCCTCAACCTACCCTCAGAAATACCATAAAATATAACTTCCCATACATCACTACCGAACAGGTCCTCAATGCTCAAGGCAAGACTATTTGGGAAGGCCCACCCCTTTAGCTTATTAACCTTGAATTATCTTCTGCTTCCTCCTTTTCTACTTGACAAAAATGCACTCCATTCAGCTGCTTTTACTGTCTTTTCCTACTTTAATACTTTATTTTGCTTTTGCTACTGTTCTTAAGTGTTCAATTGCATTCATACCAACTCTTTTATTACTGATTGTTAGTAGCATGATTACATTGAGAACATTATTTTACAAAATTGCTGCTTTATACTGTTTTTTGCTGTTATAACTGTGATTTTAAACACTTTAAATGTCATACTTCTGCACTTTTTAGCATAGGCTAGATTCAGTCTTACGGTAGACTGTCTTGTACCACTTGCACACTAAAACCAGCTCTTCAGTGAGATACTGAATGATCTGAGGCATCTCTTCCTTCCCAACTACCTATAAGTGCCTGTTTCTGCTCTTATATTGCACTCTTAACTTGTATTTGCATTCTGCTGTCTGTATGAATTGTCAGAACTGTTTTTGCCCACATTTTACAGCATACTGTACTAGTTCAGCTGTAGCATAGCCCAGTTCCAGGCTTGCTGCTTCGTAATTTGCATTTGTTTTGTAACTTCTGAGCATCAGATTCAAGTCATCTTTGTTGGAGAAGGCCTTTTAGCACCCTTGTGATAAGAGAGAGCTGTCTGGGTCCCATCTAACCGAGGGTGATTGGACTACAACTCAGAGAGAGTATTCTTACTTGCTAGTTTGAGTTAAAGGAGTTATGTCTTGTTTTAAATAAGCCCTGCAGTTGCACTTTCTTGAGTGTAGTGCACTATCATATAGCGATAGTTTCCATTGGTGGTTATAGTAGCAAACATTTTGCTTATTACATTTTCCCTTAACGCTTTGCTTGTCATCCTCCAGAGGTGTTTTGTGGCTCAACGCTACTGTCAGGTAAAACACTAAGCCTAGCCTCAGAGGTACCAACACACCTCTCACCTCCTAGCCATTCCTAAGTGCAACCTCTCTTTCTGACCATATAAATGTACTTAATATTATGGATGTACAATTTCCCACAGTTTCTCCAGCCAGTTTGCTCGACATGGGCATCCTGAGACAATGTAGTAACTGCCTCATGCGCACCAACAAACCTCTGCTCCTAGACCACACAAACTCAACACGTGAGAGATGCAGCTATATTAAGAACCTTGAATCCATGCTCTCACACACACACCAGTCAGTACATATGACAATGAGTGGGTTGTCAGCATGCACACCTCACCTCCTACTCCACCCAAGCCCACATCACACATACCTACATATGCAAAGGTCCTCACCCGAAACATACCTAAACACCTGAGACCTCCCAAACACAAACACAAGCATGCGACACATACTTCCTCTACAGAACATAATACACGTAACAGCTCACATACCAGTGTCTCAACTGTCAAGACCTTAAGGAAAAACACAAAATCAAACATATTAGTCATAGGTGATTCCATCGTGAGAGCATAGCCGGCTTTAGGTACTAGCAAACCCTGCGGTCACTGGGGGCCCCCTGTTCCTGAGTGGCTCCAGCTGCAACAATTTATCTTATCTTGATACTTTGTAATGTGTCTATTAAACCTACAAAAGTCGGTCCAGCAATCTTGTATACTTAATAAACCAGGTGGGTAATAATAACTCTTATTTATATCTCCTTTAAAATTCAAATATCTGTCTGGTTATAATAAAAGCATTTTTTCAAGTAGCAGACTTCACAACTCCATTAAATATTTTACCACTGACATAGTGCCCCTGGATTTGTGAAACTCTGCTGGTGGACATTCTGTCCACTTAAGTTAACAACATAGCCAGCTTCAGGTACCTGCATTACCTGTGTCTGCAAGAGGCTCCCTTAATCATCCTTGGCTGTGTGGGTGTCCCATAAAAGCTGCAGTTGGTTGAAGAAAAATGAGGAGAAAGCAATGTATTAATTTTATGATTAAGCTCTTTAACCTGAGAAGGCCTGTGAAATGACCTTTTAAGATAAAGGTGATATTGAACATGAGCAAGGTAAGCACTAAAGATTAGCATCTCAGAGCGAAGGATCTCATATTATATGTTGGAGCTTAACAGGAGCTGATGCCTCTGATCTTCAGGGAGTTTTATAAATAGTAGCAAAAAACTAGATACTATATCTCTCAACTTCTTTGCTGAAGAATTCTGCACAATGCCAAAAATAATACCAGAATAAAGGCTCATAATCAGGAACATATTTTAAATATTACTCTAATTCACTTAATAGAATAACATCATTTGCATCAACATGCATTTTTGGACATTAAGACGGGGACTATATCAGAACACCAACAAAGCCGTTAATCGAACGGCCTTTTCATCGAAAACACAGGTGATAGAACTTAATTTTGTGTGGGGCTGCATCCCCCACACCCCCTCACTAATTATATATACCAACTCTGAGATCGCACTACAGTGAGGAAAGGGCACATTTTCCAATCTTCACTGTACCGCTATCTCACAAAACATACTTTTGTCACCAGCATTTTTGATGAGAAGGCCATTCAATTAACGGCTTTGTTGGTGTTCTAATATAGACTCAATAAGAAGTATACAACTTTGATGTCTGGATCAGTTGACTGGCTGTAATACTGAATGATTACCAGCAAATTAAACTTTTTACAAAGGACAGAGCAAAATTATCAGGTGAAAATGAGGGAAGTCTGTGAAATCAGGGACAGTGACAGGTATGCATTGCTCCTCAATTAAGTAAATAAAAGTGACTTCCTCCTGCTATTGTTTGACAGCTACTAAACAACAGTCACTGATCGGGTGTGTCAGTAACAGTGTTGCATAATGTGTTGCTATTTGCTGAAATAAGTGCAAAATTATTATTGCTATGGCTTAGGCACGTGTGTGTGTGTGTGTGTGTGTGTGTGTGTGTGTGTGTGTGTGTGTGTGTGTGTGTGTGTGTGTGTGTGTGTGTGTGTGTGTGCCTGTGTGTGTGTGCCTGTGTGTGTGTGTGTGTGTGTGTGTGTGTGTGTGTGTGTGTGTGTGTGTGTGTGTGTGTGTGTGTGTGTGTGTGTGTGTGTGTGTGTGTGTGTGTGTGTGTGTGTGTGTGTGTGTGTGTGTGTGTGTGTGTGTGTGTGTGTGTGTGTGTGTGTGTGTGTGTGTGTGTGTGTGTGTGTGTGTGTGTGTGTGTGTGTGTGTGTGTGTGTGTGTGTGTGTGTGTGTGTGTGTATGTGTGTGTGTGTGTATAAAATATCACTGATTTTTATTTGTGCACCCACCCAGTACTGCCAAGAGACATATAGTATTCTTTTGGATATTAGTAAAAAACGTAGCTAACAAGTTGCTATATTTTAAAAGTAAAGCATATTATATATCACAGAACATTCAGACATTTACTTCTAGGAGTCTGGCAGCCCCGACTCCCTGGACTGTATAAATGGATGAAGACCTAGACTGACACAAGGCTTTTGACATTATACCCCACTCAGGCATAATTGACAAATTCACCCAGCTAGGTATCAACCTGTGTATCATTCAAGTAACCAAGCCCAACAGCACAAAATGACATGCTGCTCCAAAGCCACAAAATGGGATTTTAATAAACCAAATGTAAGTGCTTTTATTTACAGTACTACAGAAACATCATCAGACAAACAACTGCACTACCTCACATCATTTAAACACATAAAAAGCTAAACCTCACCTTACCCACGGTGGTGGTGCTGTGGTAGCATTGTCGCCTCACAGTAAGACACTGTCCGGTTCACTTCTCAGCTAGAGCGCTTTCTGCATTGAGACATGCGTGAATGAGCATAACTTCGTTGAAGGTTGTGCATCAGGGCTGGTAACTCGGCATGTAAAAATCAACTACCAATCATTAGTGGACCAGAGTTCCACTGTGGTGGCCCCTAAATGGGAAAAGCCAAAAGACACAACAACTTCCTTGAGAGGGAAGAGCCTAAGTGCAAGGTATGCTCTACAGTGCAACATCTCACTTTCTAAGACAGGTAGTACAAAGTACAAAACATTTTGTTACATTCGTAATAAATAAAATCCTAGTACATGTTGAATACTAAAGACTAAAAACATATACTCTAAAAACATATATGCGTATATAGATATTAATGCCAATAATAAAATTGTATTAATTAGTTTACATACTAAAAAAGTGCATATTATTTCATGATAAAAATCAAACAGTACCTGCTTTCAATTTTAAAATGGGTTTGATCAATATGTGCTCATTAAGCTTGGGGGGGGGGTAGTGGCATTTAAGAGAACTTGCTAGTACAGTTCCCTTTTCTCCACTAAGGTCTCCCAGTTACCCCCCCCCCCCCCATCTAGTACACCCACTTTTTCCAGAATAACAAATACAAATTTCTTATAACCAGGACACATGATGGAATGTTTCTAAAGTGCATTGCTTGTATTTTTGCTCTTAAGCATAAATATGTTGGTAAATTCTCATACATAAGGGGCCATTGGTTTTACCAATATAAAAAGCAGAACAGGTGACACAAAAACTGATGTAAAAAACTACCTTAGTGTTACAGTCATATTTACCTTTAACAGTAACCAGAATGGGCAACCTTGAACAGGGGAGCAACTAACTTCCAGGATATACCTGCATTGTCGGCAGGCCCCACCTTGAACAGGGAAACTACGAACCTCCAGGATATACCTGCATTGTCAGCAGGCCCCACATTTTTCCATTCCACAACCATTATTGTGACCACTCATTTGTTGCTTGTTGGTTTCAAAAATACACTTAAAATTTTTGTTGTTTTTGTTAACAAATTTGGGTTCAGTACCTAACCTACCCATAAGTCCCAATGATCCAAAAACAGTTGCCCGGTGTTTCTTAGTCATATCCTGCAATAAATAAATACCTGTATTATATTGCAAAACAAATACTTGTGATAAATTATGACAGTCATATCGAGTATTAGTTCCTTGACCATCAAAATTAATAGAGTAGGTACCAACATCATTGTTGCATAAAAGGGGCTTATATCTAACACCGCTGTTTTCTATAACATAATCAAGAGTGTTGTCCAAAAAAATCTTTGGGGTAACCCCCTTCGAGAAACATACTAATCAATTTCTCAACCTCTACTCTGAGCACTTCACCATCTGAAACAATCTACATAGCCTAATTAACTGACCTTTTACTAAATTTTTCTTTTGCCAGATCAGATGCTGGCTAGAGAAATGTAAGCAGGCATTAGAAAAGGTTGGTTATATATATATATATATATATATATATATATATATATATATATAAATATATGTTAGATTCATATCTGAAATTCTCCAAGTTCTTGTAAAGAGTCACATCCAAAAAAATCTATTGAGTTATTATGATAGTGATGAGTGAACTCCAAAAATCAGTAGAGTAGTTATGGAAGTCCATAAAGTTTTCTAAGTCCTCCAAACTTCATTTCCACAAAATAAAAATATTGTCCAAAAATCTCAGCTAGAAACCCAACATAGGTGCAAATGCTGAGTTTAAGACAAAATTGGTTTCCCAAAACCATCGGACCATATTGGCAAAGATGGGGGCACAAGAGGCCCCCATCAGAATGCTCGTATGTTGTTTGTAGTATTCCCCTTCAAAGTAAACAAAGTTATTAGTCAGGACGAGTTCCATAATCTGATATATAAGACTAATTTTCTTGTTGGAGAAATTAGAGCCTTTAACCAAAGCTTAATGGAACCAGTCCAGGCCTTCGTCATGTGGAATAACCAAAAAAAGATCCTTTACATCGATGGTCAGCAGTAAAGCATTAGGCAAAAAGGACACCTTGCAATCAAATTCAAAAAGTGCCACGAATCTTCTAAGATGTGACTTTTATTCACAAAAAAGTTTTTAATTTAACGTCAAAATATTTTGCCAATGGTTCAGTCTTCAAACACGCTGGTGCCACTAAAGGGTCACAGTGGAGGGTCAGTCACTGACTTATGAATCTTGGGAATGCCAAAAATTCTTGGGATCTTAGGCTTGCAAACAGTCAGAAATTCTCTGACATGAAGAGGTGGGATCAAATGTAATAAATATTTGTTCCAAAATGAGGTCTATACTATGATAACAATCCAAATTGATTCCCTTCAAGTACGGCATCTGCAAGGTCTCAAAATATCTAAGCCCATCAAAGAAGTGACCAGCAGACTGTGGCAGCAATAAACTTATATATTTTAAACAATCATAATATCAGTATATAATATACAGACACAGACAGACCGGTTTCAGCTTATACCTTACTAAGCCTTCATCAATGAAAAGATATGAAAAATACCAACCATTTATATACTGTATCTAAAACCTGGTGACCAGTTAGAGGTGTTCATTTAGCCCAGGGGCAAACAGCCCTCCAAATTTAATGATCCATCTTTTCTCTTTTGTATTAAGTACTTCATGCCAACTTGATTTATTATATTTAATTCTGAGGATTCTATCAATAATAAAGTGAAATGATGCTGTTTTGTGGGATTCAGTGTGTTTGAATAATACATTTGTGTTTCTTTTATTTTTGATTTCACTAAAATGTTCTGATATTCTGTATTTCACTGCTCTTGACATTTGCCCTACATAGAAGGCAGAACATTTACAGATGGCAAGGTAAATAACCCAGTCTGAATTACAGTTGGCAAAGAAAGGGATATCAAATACTCGACTAGTGTTTTTACTACTAAAACTTTTACTTTGTAGTATTCTGCCACATTGTGTGCAGTGACCACATAGAAAACATCTTATAGCAACCTGTCCCTCTAAGGTACTTTGTAGCCTATCCTTTTACTTATGGGGTCCTTGCTTATAGTGATTAATGAAGGATGCTAAGTTTTTCCCATTTCTGAAGGAAAATTGACATCTGTCCCCTAGTTACATTGCACACTGTCCATTATTGTAAGAGTTTTTCTCTCTCCATTTTATCAACCATATTCTTGGCTTGCATAATGTGATCTACTTTATAGCCCCTTTCTTTAAATCTATTAGACAGGTCATCTCTGAAATGCAAATATGAGTCATTCTCTGAGCATATACATTTCACCCTCATTTATTGAGATTTAGGAATATTTTTACATATATGTGTGTGGGGGGTGATAGCTGGAGACATGGAGAAGGGAATTGCATTCAGGGAACTTACGGTATACTTCTGTTATCAAGGTGTTGTCTGAAGCTTTAATCACCATGACATCCAAGAAAGTAATCCTTTCTTTGTCATTGTTCACCGTAAAGTCAATCCCCCATTTATTTTCATTCAGATATTCAACTAATTCTTCCAGATGTTCCTCATCCGATCTCCATACCATCCAGCAATCATCTAAGTATCTTTTCCAAATGTCTATCTCTTCTATGTACAGATTATGGGAATTATCATATATAACGTTTTCCTCTATATATGCCATGAATATATCAGCATATATAGGGGCAAAGGAAGCCCCAATAGCTGTGCCTTTAATCTGTAAATAGCATTTATCTTGATAGAAAAATAAATTTTTAGTAAGTACATGCTCAGTGAGACCAAGAAGAAGAGTGTTAAAGCCTGCTGGGTATAACTCTGACCTATATAACCAGTATTCTAATGCTTCGATGTCAGCCCAGTGTGGAATATTAGTATATAGGGCTTTAACATCTAAGGTACAGAGTAACCAATCAGCTTTTAATTGCATTTCAGAGATGACCTGTAGGAATTCTGTGGTATATTTCAACCGAGCCCTCACCCATTTAAGTAAAGGTTTCGAATATCTAGTTATCTATTGGGACAATGGCTCTATATAGATCCTCTTCCAGATATTATTGGTCTTCCAGGGGGATTGTTCAGGTCTTTATGTATTTTCGGTAGAAAATATATATATTGATTACTGGGGTCCAAAATCATGAGATGATTCTTAATATTATCAGTAATGATTCCCACTTCAACAGCTAAAGATAGAAACTCTTCTATCTGCTTCTGAAAATGTTTGGTGGGGTTATATGTGAGATGCACATAATACCTGCTATCTACCAGTTGCTTATTGGCTTCCATATCATATTGCTTCCAATCTTGCGCCACCACAGCCCCTCCTTTATCGGCCCTCAAAATAACTATATTGTGGTTATTAGCTAGATTGGCAATAGTAGTCATTTCCTGCTTGGTTACATTACTGGCCCTGACTTGACTATCTCTAGAACTAAAATGAAGATCTTTAAGGATAGAATTTTGAAATAGTAGTACATTGTGATTCATTGGAGGTAAAAAAGCAGATTTGGGGTATCTGAAATTGTCTTGTATGTCAGTAGTTTCCTTTTCCTGAAAAAATAATTTCAGATTAAAAATTCTGCAAAAATCAACCACATCTTTTGCAAAATATTCTTCAGACACAAAAGAGCCGGGTATGCATGATAATCCTTTATTAAGAATCATTTCCTCCAAGGAGGAGAGGGGGTGAGATGAAATATTTAACACATTTTCATTTATTGTTTCTGCACATACATCCGAAAAAGTCCCTCCATATTCTCTACATTTCCTGTGTTTTCTACCTCCTCCTCCTTTTTGGTTTGATTCTAAAGGGATACTGGAGTTCCTTCTCTTTTGTGCAGGTGAGCCTGTGGATGTTGTTGTGTCCAAGTCATACTCAAAGGAAGAATCTTCTCCCAATGTATCTGATGTAGTAAATTTCTTAAGTATTGATCTAGGACGCTTTCTTTTTGCAGAATTCCTATATGGTTGTGAAAACCTAGCGTGCTTGTCCCTATCCCTAGAGAAAGGATCTCCTTGTTCAAAATCTGCCACATCCCTGAGGAATTTTTTTCTTTTTCTTCTCTTTTAGTTGTGTTTCTAACTTAGTAAGTTCTGTACTCAATTTTTTGAGACAGGATGTATATATAGGCTGTCCCTCATATTCCTTAATTTGCTCACATAGTGTAGTGATGGCTACAATTTCAGCATCTATAGTCTTATCATGAAATCCAATCAATATTTCCATAAAATTCATTGTAGTTTTATGTTGGGCATCACTCCATTGTTTAAAGAGGGCATTATCAGGATTATTGACCATTGGCTGTGTTCTAATTCTTAGGCCTCTTGGTGTGATACCTTTAACCATATAGGCTTTAAATAGCTTATAATGCCAGAAGTTATTTCTAAGAGACCTAGTTAATAGCCTAGAGTGATATTGTCCAAACATTTATGCCAGGGGCTGATATTGTCCAATAACAAAATATGTCTGGGGGTCCTTTATTGTATTTAATTCACTTGGCTCACTCAATATGGATATTTCTAACCTGCTAAGTGGGCTTTCCTCTGATTGAGATGATTTAGCAATTTGTAGTATAGGGATGGACAAAACATCAGAAAATGGGACAACACCACTCAATAATGAGGATACTTGTGAAGCACTTTTTGCTAATTTAACTAAACACATGAGGTCTCTTAGAAAGACAGGATGTATATGTGGCTGTCCCTCATATTCCTTAATTTGTTCACATAGTGTGGTGATGGATACAATTTCAGCATTTATAGTTGTTACGTTACACAATACTTTGAAAATGAAGACAAATAGTTCTTTCTCTCTTTCAGTGGTTTTTATTATCTACAGTACACACGTGTGGGACCCTCATGGAAAGTACCCGGGAGACTCCCAGAACAAAGGAATAAACAAGCTTATATACTGGTGATATTGCTGACAGTACAAAAATATAAAAAGGAACCAATTAGGTCATTATACAGGGCAATTAACCAATCAAAGGTTTACCTGTAAACATAAGACAATTCACATCATCATAACTCTGGGCAAAGAAAGAAAATCGGATGCACTTCCATAAAAGAACATTTCCTGCTTTCAGGCAGGCTCTTGTTTTTCAGTATTTTCCCGTTGCTCAGAGTTCTTTCAAAGTTCACAGTACACAATACATTTTAATACATACAAACTGTCACATACTCAATTCTCTCAAACACATGCTTTGGCTGTTCATATTCTAAAATCCCCCATTTGATGCTGTGTAAGCATCACCATTTAACCTATCATACATTTGTCCCAATTCTTGCATAACCATGCTACTGGTCTTTTCATTATTAGAAGACATTGCCATTTTATCATCTATATTCATAGCTGCAGGCATATAAAACTTAGGCACTTTCTTTACAGTTTTTGAAGACATTAATTTCAAGATCAGTGCTTTGATTAGGAATAAGACAAGAAAAGCAACAATTGCTAATACTGCAATTAATAAGATCAACTTCAACAGTCCACCTCTCCAGCCTGAGAACAGGTTGGTTAACCATGTCCATGTTGAACTATTGGCCTCTTTGGCCTTCGAGAGTTTGGAAATTCTTTGAATCAGTTCAAGATGACTTTCAATTTCGTGCTGATTATCAGGAATAAATGCACAGCACTCCCCCTGGATTAAAGCACAAGTTCCTCCTTTCGCCGCTCGGGTGAAATCGAGGGCCATACGGTTTTGGAGTACTACAGCTCTGATAGCAGTCAATTCATCAGTCACTAGTTCTAAGGCAGAAAATGTAGCATTGCTTAATATTTCAAGCAATTTAGATAGCTTTCTCAATTCCCAAATTGATTTCACTGCTCCTTATGACGGAATTATACCAGCCCCATGATATGACGTCATCACCCAAGTCCATGTGAGACAGTCCTTTGGTGCTAGCGGGAGCTAAATCATGGTGATAGATCCATGAAGCATCAACTTGACCCACAGGATTGGTAGGCTTCTTGGCCTCTCAAACATTCTGAATTTTCCCTTTAGGTAATGCAGACACATGTTGAATGGCTGGAACTAGGTAGCCCAGGAAGCAGCTGCCAGACCAGTTTCCTAGTAGCCATTTATATGCTTTTCTTCTGCACACAAAATAACAATTTTCTACTTTAATGGTGATGTTGATAGGCTTGAAATAATCCCCGGCGTCCTGCAGTCCTTGGAATATTTTCGAATAAACAGTTTCTATTTTCTGGGAAAAGTTAGCTATAGAGTTTTTAACAAGTCTTTTTTCGGGTGAAAAATCTGTTACACAACCCAAATTGTCTGCAGTGCAGTTATGTACCACTGTTTTGTTACAATGGCTCCACCCGACTCCAGTTTTACCAAGTTTTTGAAAACACACAGTTCTGTTTTGGCAGAGGGACAACTGCAATGCTATCTTGACCTTTGAAATAACATCTGATGTATCGTAGATCAAATTCATCCAGGTTTCATTAACCCCTAAAGGGGCTATATTAAGCATCAATCCCCCATAAACAGTAGGAATAGCAGTGCAAATCCAGCAGTCTGAGATATTGAGGGATGATGCATAAGCGTATTTAATGGCTTGGTAGGTGTTGAAAGGTGGATGCCATGCAGCACGTTTGGCATGAGGCGTAGTTGGAGTAAGAAATAGAAATGGCCACAGTAAAAATATCAAAACGACAAGAATAACCACCAAAATAGTTGTGCAGTACCTTTGTGGAAATGGTGGTTGCACCTGTATTGTGTCGGGAGGATGATGTTGTCCAAATGGATAAACGTCAGGCATTGTCAGGTGCTGGTACAGTATGCCCCCCTATATAAACCCCTATGTCACTAGATGGATTGCAAACTGGCTCAAGGGCAGAACCCACATGGTTAGAATTGCTGGAGCCATGCCAGACTCCAAACCAGTTACAAGTTGGGTCCCACAAGGCTCAGTCCTGGGCCCTCTCTTGTTCTGTATATATTTCTCGGAGGTACAGGCCAACACGGAAGGACTGTGGCTGACCAAGTTCGCAGATGACTGCAAACTGGGTGCCATAATCGACTCTCCAGCCAACACAAGCATCCTCCAAAAGGGCCTCATAGAAACAGACAACTGGTGCCAGAGCCATGGCCTCAAGCTAAATGCCAAAAAGTGTATAGTCATCCCCTTTGGCAAAAACAAAGTGCCCACAAATTACCACATAGGTGGCAATCCATTAAGTACAGAAGAAGTAATTAGGGACCTGGGGACCCAAGTTGATAGCAATCTCTCATTTGACAACCACGTGGCCAAAGTGGTTAGAAAAACATTTTATACAGCCCACCTAATCATGAAGGGATTCACATCTAGATCAGGGAGGTCATCGTGCCTCTTTACTCATCCCTCATCAGGCCCATAATTGAGTACAATGCCCCTTTTGGGATGTACCTTACCAGACACCTGCAGCAACTGGAAAGACCCCAAAAGTACCTCACCAAGAGGATCAAAGGGCTCAAACAGATGCCATATGCTGCCCGGTTAAAGAAACTCCAGCTCTACTCAGTGGCATACCGCCTGTTCAGAGGCGATCTGTGCCTGACATATAAAGCCATGTCCAACCCGGAATTAATGGACATGCTGCACCTCAGAAAATCCAAATCCCATCGAGCTACTCGCTCAAGAGACTTGAACCTCAGCACTGAAATAAATAGGACATGCTGGAGGGACAGATTCATAACCCAGAGGCTCCCTTCACTCTGAATAAAATCCCAGTCCAGGTTAGGCAGAGTCCCTCATTGACTCTCTTCAAGAGGAATCTTGATGAGTGAATGGGAGATCGTAGGTTTACCCCGGGTATCACTTCTGTGTCACTGTTAGACAGAGGCACAGTATACTAACCTCGAAAAAGGGCATAGCAAAATAAATTTAAAATGGGTGGCAAAAGCCAAACACATTCTGGCTAGGCTTATAAATGCCCTAGGGCAGATAGCCTAGTATGAACCTATGAACCTATGAACCTATGACTTTGAGTACGAGTAGCAATAGGTGGAGAATCAGGAGTATCAGAAGGTAGAGGTTGTTGACCTTCCGATGGGATGACTTTCTTAACGTGCGATATGTGAATCCAGGTAGGTGAGCCTTGTAGTCGAACTGCTGACGATGTCATCAGTAGAACCAGGAAGGGCCCCTTCCAGCATGGTTGAAGCACTGTTTTTCGAGAGAATGACTTGACATACACCCAATCTCCTGTTTGTAGTGCCGAGCTGCTACCTGGTGATGATGAAACTGTAAAAAAGAAACAAGAGAAGTGCAATACCTAAGAATATCATGATCAAATGCATCATACTCAGAAAAGGGTGGTGGTGAAGTCATGGGCATATGCATAGGATGACCCATGAGGATTTCATGAGGAGAAAGACCTTTAGTAGGATGTACTTGCGCTCTCATAGAGAGTAGGACTAACGGTAGGGCCTGTACCCAAGTGAGGCCCCTTTCAGTAGTAATTTTAGCTAGTCTGGTTTTCAAAGTCTGATTCATACGTTCAGTAATATTTGATGCTTATGGTCTATACGGACAATGAATTTTTAGAATGATGCCTAACATTTTACACAGTGAATCAATTAACTGAGCAGTAAAATGTGTTCCACAATCTGAATATATTTGACAGGGAACACCAAAACGAGGTATCAGTTCATAACAAAGTTTCTTAGCAACTGAAATAGCATCATTCTTAGTGCATGGGTAGGCTTCTAACCACCCAGAAAAAACATCAACAACAGTTAAAACATATTTGAAATGAGCACAAGGCGGAAGTTCAATAAAATCCCATTGCAAAGGGCAAAATGGTCCCAATGGTTTTGGCAGTGGTTGTGCGGGAGCCATAGTGCCTTTTGAAATGTTATACTGTAAACAAATGGAGCATGTGCTCAAAAAATGCTGTACAGAAGCAGAAAGTCCTGGGGCAAACCAATCCTTTTGGATTTGTTTTATTAGCACTTGTACCCCAACATGAGCTGGCAAGTGATATGCTTTAATAAGAGAATTTAACATGGACATTGGGCAGACCAGTCTGCCATCTGGATGTTGCCAAATGAGATTAGAGCGTTTAAAATAACCCTGAGCCAGCCATGGTTTCCTTTCTGATTCTGGAGCTTGATCCTGTAAAGCTTTCAACACTGTGGTATCAAAAGTAACTATTGGTTGCAAAGGCAAGTGATATGCTTTAATAATAGAATTTAACATGGACATTGGGCAGACCAGTCTGCCATCTTGATGTTGCCAAATGAGATTAGAGCGTTTAAAATAACCTTGAGCCAGCCATGGTTTCCTTTCTGATTCTGGAGCTTGATCCTGTAAAGCTTTCAACACTGTGGTAGCAAAAGTAACTATTGGTTGCAAAGGCTGCAAAAAAACTGTCCCTGAACAGTTTGTGAGAGAGCAGCCTGTTTAGCAGCCCAGTCAGCTAAATTATTGCCCTTAGTTTCAAAAGAGTCATTAGACTGATGGGCTGCACATTTAACAACAGCAAGTTCAGATGGCAATAATAAGTCCTGTAACAAGTTATTAATATAAAAATGTTTTTTAACTGGTGACCCGGAAGAAGTTAAAAACCCTCGTTCCTTCCATAGTATACCAAAATCATGAACAACACCATGGGCATAACGGGAGTCAGTATATATAGTAACAGACTTGTCCTTAGCTATTTTGCATGCATTCGATAATGCCACTAGTTCCGCAGCCTGCATGGCAGTGCCTGGGGGTAATCATGCTGACCTTAAAACTTCAGTCAGAGTGCAGACTAACCAAGCTGCTTGGAATTGTCTGGAGTTTGTTCGTAAGCAGGATCCATCAACAAAGAGAACCAAATCAGGATTTTGCAAAGGAGTGTCATAGAAGTGTAACCTAGGAGAAAGCACAGAGTTAACTACAAGCACACAATCATGTGGCTCGCCCTCATCCGATGTTGCTATTAAAGATGCAGGGTTCAGTGGTGGGCAGCTTATGACTTGCAGGGTGGGGTTATTTATTAAACTTAATTCATATTTAGTAAAACGTGCATTTGAAAAATACTGTGTTTTTGTTTTCAAAAGTAACGCTTGAACTGCATGTGGGACTGCTAGTATAGTATCATGTCCCAGGATTAGTGGAGCTGCCATGTCAACCAAGACAGCAGCGGCTGCCATGGCCCATAAGCAAGCTGGATAACCAGAGGCAACCGGATCTAGTTGAGTGCTGTAGTAAGCAATAGGCCAGTAGCCTCCAGTGCGATGCTGGGCTAAGAGACCCAAGGCAGTTTTGTTTCGCTCACAGCAAAAGGAAACAAATGGTTTGGAATAATCTGGCTACCCTAAGGTAGGAGGATTTATCAAGGCTGTCTTGATATCCTGAAAAGCCTCATTGTGTTGTGATGTCCAGGGTAAAGGTTCCGTAATATCCTTTTTTAGGAGTTGTAACAGGGGGGGCCGAAATTTCCAAAAAATTAGGTACCCACTGTCTGCAGTATCCTGCTAGGCCAAGGAATCCTCAAAGCTGCCTCTGAGTTACAGGGTGTGGGGCCTTTTGAATAGAAGTTATACGATTTGGGAGTATTTGATGAGAATCCATTGTAATAATATGTCCCAAATACTGCACCTTTTCCTGACAGAATTGTAATTTCGATTTATTTACTTTAAACCCTCATGTAGCCAAAAAGTTTAACACTAGAAGGGAATCTTCCCTATATGAGTTACTGTCTGGCGAAGCTATAAGAATATCGTCTACATATTGGACTAGAACTGAACGTGATGGTAGTTGCAGATCCTGTAACTGTCTATGCATCTCTCTAGAAAATAAGGTTGGGGATTCTACATATCCTTGGGGCAATCGAGTCCAAGTATACTGCTGTCCTTTGTAGGTAAATGCAAACAAATACTGACTATTGGGATGTACTGGAATAGAGAAAAAGGCTGATGAAATATCTATTACCATAAAACATTTTGCAGTAGGTGGAATACAGCTCAAAATAGTAGCTGGGTTTGGTACAATTGGGAAAACAGGCAAAACATCTTTATTAACTTCATGCAAGTCTTGCACAAATCTGTAAGCTTGTTTGCCAGGTTTTTTCACCGGTAATATTGGGGTGTTACATGGGCTGGTGGTGGGTACTATGATCCCTTGCTGCTTTAATGCAGAAATAACAGGGGCAATACTAGATATAGCCTCAGCTGTCAAAGAGTACTGTGGTACCCACGGTAACCTTGCACCTGGTTTTAGGGTTATTTTTACAGGAGTAGCTGAGGTCAGAAACCCTACATCATTGTCATGAGTAGTCCACAGGTGAGAGGGTAAGGAATGTAAATATTCATTTCTGTCAGAAGTTGGCTGGATACACATCGTCTGTAAAATGACAGAGTCATCTAAAGCTGCCAGGGTACTATCCTGTTGGTCTGAAGGTACTTGGAGATAAACTCCATCTGGTTGCTGTCGATTTGATGGTGTCCAGCTAGAATTGCACTGTTGTAATGTATTGGTGTATGGTGCAGGTTGCTCAGCCAAATATAGGCACTCATTTTTCCAATGGCCTGGTTGGCCACAATTGAAACACTCTGTCTGATTAGTAGAGTTCTGGGGTGCAGCCGACTGTGTTCCCTGCCAGTTTTGTCTATTTTGATTTACTGCTCCTTGGCGTCCACCCCTCCCTCTCTCTCGTCCTCTACCCCGCTGACCAAAAGCGCTACACATTTGGATTTGTGCTTTGAATAATTTCTCCTGTAAATCCTTCTTTTCTTTAGCTAGATGGTCAGATAGGTATTGTACCTGTTGGACTAACTCATGTAGGCCCAAACTAGGCCAGTTTAAACACACTTCCTTTAACTTGTCCCTCACCTGAGGGCGTAACCCATCTACAAAGGCAGCTGACAGCCCGCTTTCTGCTGGTCCCTCGGTGGGCTCTGGGTATCCGGAATAAGCCTCAAAGGCATCAGTGAGTTGATTTAAGTATTCATCTATGGGTTCATCCTCTTTCTGTATGACTGGTTTAATTTTCTACCAATTGGGGGTAGGTGGCACTAATACAGTGATAGCATCAACTATACGTTGCCTAACCACTTCAAATCCATTCTCCCCTTGTGTGTTGTGCTTCGGTATTGGGGTAGGAACATTAGCATGATCCCAGATACGTTTCATGAGATCAGCTGGGACAGCATACTGGAGGACAGTTATAACCTCTTCTATGGTAGGATTTTGCAAACAGATATGTCCTGCCAATATGCGTTGAAACTTCGCTGGGTTATTACGAATAGGTGGAAGTGATTTAGTGATTGCTTGAAAATCAACTGCTGACCACGCCCATACCTCTCAACCTTGAAACATCAAAAATCTGGACAAGGCCCATGAAAAATAGGTACAAATCTGTACGGTGATTAACATAAAATTTGCATAAATTACATAACCCCACCCACTCCAGTGGAATTGTGGGATACCAACTTTCAAATGTAAACTGAAGAACAGCACCAAAATATAGCACCGGAGTCCCCCTGCAGCCATAACCATTCCAGTGTCCCATTACCTAGCTATTTCACCCCATTTACCATAAACACTGTGTCCGCAGTGCACCGCTTTATTTCTACAATGACTTGGATTTTATTTTTACATTTTATATTACAATGCACAAACACTAATAAATATCTGCTAAACAAAGCACCGTCTCACAATGAAAATTGACTTGGCATTAAAAACTTACCTGCCCTTAAAACTCACATGCATAGAAACAGCATTGAAACCCACAGCCAAACCACATCCAAAGAAAATGCATCATTCTGACCAGTGGTGGATAAAGATAACTTTGGGCTACTTTCAAATCATTGGCCCCTTGCACACAAAACAAGAAACAAAGTTGGAGTGCATTTTAAATTTATAAACATTTTTCCGGTAGGCAATGAAACAAACTGCTTGAACCAATAACGACATCTGCCCTATTCAGAACATTTCCATGATAAAAGTCTACTTTCACACACACTATGTATGTGTGTATATATACACACACACAGACACACACACACACACACACACACATCTTGCACAGCTTCTCGCACTTATTTTCAATTTCAGTTTTTTTTTGAGGGGGGACAAGACCAAAAACCAGGGACACGTTTTAATCATTGCTTATATAAATTTGGAAAGTTGCTTGAATAAAATGTTGCATAACCACCTCGCATTTCACTGCCAAGTCCTGAACCCAGGCCTGTGCACTATAGTCAGAACACACCACTAAGCCAAATCAGCAGTCTCCTGAGAGATAGGAAGACTGAAACTTAAATGGCTTATCATTTAGTGAATTCATTTTTCATTTCTCACCATAGCTCTCAACCTTAGCACAAAAAAAATGGAAAAGCCAATAATCGGGAAATACAGCCCCAAAAGGGGGAGAAATTTCAAATACTGATTTTACAAACTTAGAAAATAGCTTGTGTTACCATTTATTTTATGAAGAATATAAAAAAGTCTGAAATTCAAATGCCTGTGTTAGTATTTAGTGAATTCAGTCTGTTTTTTTAATGAGGAACAGAAAAAAAAGGCATAAACTCACAAGTGGTGGTTAGGGACTTTATATTCTTCATAAATATAAGAAAACATTTCATAAAGTCCCTAGCCACCATCACTTGTGAGTTTATGCCTCATTTTTGTTCTGTTCCTCATTAAAAAAAACACTGAAAGACTGAATTCACTAAACACTGACAGGCATTTAAATTTCAGACTTTATATTCTTCATAAAATAAATGTTAACACAAAACCTTTTATAAAGTCTGAAATTGAAATGCCTGCCAGTATTTAGTAAAGTCTGTCCTTCAGTGTTTTTTTTTTTTTTTTAATGAGGAAAAAATGAGGTATAAACTCAAGGGGTGGCTAGGGACTTTAGACTTTTTACCTGTACCCAAGGTACAGGGCTTAAGCTTGAGTTCCTCTAGCCACCAGGTGTTTCTGTCGGGAACACACAAACACACACACACAGTCGCAAAGACTTTACAAGTTAAATATGTAGACTTAAAACAGTTCAGGGTAAACGTAAATGAAGACCAGGCAGCAACATAAACTAACCACACACACACTTTACGAGCAGCAACGTAAACTAAATGAAATATGTAGACTTAAAACACAGTTCAGGTAAATGTAAATAAAAGCAACTCTTCAACGGAAAGTCTATGTTCATTCACACACACCTTATTTTCCAAGACGAGCTTCAAAAGTCCCTAACTGCACTGCAAGCAACTCTATTCCATTTTAAACATAATAAAAGACCAGCAACTCTTCCGCTCAGGAGTCATACACACACCTTACTTTGTAAAACTGCAGCAGCTCAACTTCAAAAGTCCCTAACTGCACTCCCTCAGTTCCGTTCAGGAATGAAATAAGTAAATCTAAATAAAGACAACGTTATTTTCTAAGACGAGCTTCAAAAGTCCCTAACTACACTGCAAGCAACTCTATCCCATTTAAAACATAAATAAAGACCGGCAGCAACTCAACTTCAAAAGTCCCTAACTGCACTCCCTCTGTTCCGTTCAGGAACGAAATAAGTAAATCTAAACAAAAACAACCAGCAACTATGTTCGTTCAGGAAAGTCTGTTCAAAGTCCCTACACTGTTCTGCTTCTGTTCAATAAGTAAATGTAAGTAACTTACCCTGTACGACTGCTGTCCCTATTGCAACTCAGACTGCAGGAAAGAAACAAGTAAACTGCCAACGTTCAAGTAAACTGTCCGTCGCAACTTAAGTGCTGTTCAAAAATTCCAACTGCAAGTGCCATTCACCTGGTAAAGTCCCAATAAATAACTTACTCCATGATCCCATCAGGAAAGTAAACTAACGGTCCGTGGCAACAAGTGCTGCTATTGAAGACTGCAAGTGCCGTTCCGTTTACACCAGGAAATAAGTGCTGAGTCCACGCTTGCATTCAAACAGAATGAGCACCTGAGCTCAATTCCGACAGGCTGGTGGGGCTTGCGGAGCTGACGTCATCGTGCGCGTGATGACGTCAGCTCAAAAGCGCGAGAAATAATATTTCAAACAGCAAAAAATCGGAACTCAAGGGGTGCCACTCGGGAATCGTGGCACCCCATCCTTTGAACCCCAAAACTTGGTAAAAACCGAGCAATTCGGTACAGTTGGGAGGTCTGACCACGCCCTAGGTACCACTACAGTAGCCGGTTGCCCCGCATCTCTAGCATGTGCTAGGTCTGGGACTTCTCTCAATGGGAATACTCCCTCTTCATCTGACGGGCTAGTGCCTGATTCAGAGTTAGAATCTCGATTAGATTTTTCCAGACCACTGTAGTCGTCTTTGTCTTCAATTACAATTGGACATTGTTTGTAAATTTTACCCTTGTGTAAATATACGGCTTTTTTATTATAATATTTTTTCGACTGGCTAGACCTAGGGTCAAAAAGCATTTGTGCTTTTCTTTTCTGCTGTTTTTTTGTCTTTGAATGGGTTAGTCTAGGTGATGGTTTATCTGTATCTGTTTGGTCAGGTTGCTCTATAATCGGTCTGCTAGGCTGACCTCCCATTGCCTGAGTTCCACTTCCAGAGTCGAGTGCGGTCTGCTCTTCTCCCCGCCTGCCTTCGCCCTCTGTTGTGGAGCTCACTGCTCCGTCTTGAACCTGTGAAGACTGATATTGCGGTGGACGGGCCGTAGGGGGTGGGGGGAACCAGGCGTTATCATCTTCAGATGATTCAGTTATTTGTAATTTACTTAATTCTTGTAAAGGATATAATCCCTTAAAGGGCGGTTCCTTTAAGTGTTTACCGTTTGCTACATCTAGATTACTCATGGTATGTTGCAGTTCCTTTATCTGCTCTTTTAGTTTCTTTTGATTGTCCTTAAGACTACTAACGACCGAGTCCTTTTCCCTTTCTTTAGCTTCACACATCCAATCATTAAAAGCTGCTCAGTACAACCCTGGTATTCTTCCTTTCTTTTTAAATTTCTTTTGTAAATTAGTCAATATGTCTTTATTAAAACTACCATTTTCGGGAAAAGCAAGATCACTGTCATTTTTAGTAAGGGCGATCCACTGATTTAAAAACATGCAACTGTCCCGGGACACACGATAAAACATATAACCAGCTGGCGTACCTCTTTCTGGCTCAGTTATTTTTCCCGCACTCGCTCCCATTTTCACTCAATAAGCTATACTTATTTAACTCAGGTTTAGCTAAGGCATTATATAAACTTCTTGTTACCCCACTATCATTCCTCCTTTCATACGTATGTCACCAGTATTTCCGTATTAACCCACACTCATACTACACATTTAATAGCAGAAGAGAAATGCATGCCACTCACCTCAAAACAACTGAATGAGAGAAATCATATTTTTTTTTGCATAAAAAAAATGTTCAAATCTTTAAGGCAGGCAAATACAGAGAGATGAAAGAAACACTGCAGAAACAGAAAAGTCTGTTATGGGCCCTTTCATTAACAGTATTTCATCCACTTCCTGACTGCTGCAGCTTGTTCTCAATTCAGATCTGAGTAAACAGCACCAATTGTTACGTTACACAATACTTTGAAAATGAAGACAAATAGTTCTTTCTCTCTTTCAGTGGTTTTTATTATCTACAGTACACACGTGCGGGAGCCTCATGGAAAGTACCAGGGAGACTCCAAGAACAAAGGAATAAACAAGCTTATATATTGGTGATATTGTTGACAGTACAAAAATATAAAAAGGAACCAATTAGGTCATTATACAGGGCAACTAACCAATCAAAGGTTTACCCGTAAACATATGACAATTCACATCATCATATCTCTGGGCAAAGAAAGAAAATCGGATGCACTTCCATAAAAGGCACATTTCCTACTTTCAGGCAGACTCTTGTTTTTCAGTATTTTCTTGTTGCTAAGAGTTCATTCAAAGTTCACAGTACACAGTACATTTTAATACATACAAACTGTCACATACTCAATTCCCTCAACACATGCTTTGGCTGTTCATATTCTACATAGTCCTATCATGAAATCCAATATTGACTGGATTTCATGATAGGACTATAAATGCTGAAATTGTAGCCATCACCACACTATGTGAACGAATTAAGGAATATGAGGGACAGCCTACATATACATCCTGTCTCAAAAAATTGAGTACAGCACTTAGTAAGTTAGAAACACAATTAAAAGAGAGGAAAAAGAAAAAAATCCTCAGGGATGTGGCAGATTATGAACAAGGGGATCCTTTCTCTAGATATAGGGACAAGTACGTTAGTTTTTCACAACCATATAGGAATTCTGCAAAAATAAACTGTCCAAGATAAATACTTAAGAAATTTCCTACATTGGATACATCAGGGGAAGATTCTTCCTCTGGGTATGACTTGGATAAACCAGCATCCACAGGCTCACCAGTACAAAAGAGAAGGAACTCCAGTATCCCTTTAGAATCAAACCAAAAAGGAGGAGTGGGTGAGAAAACACAGGAAATGTAGAGAATATGGAGGGACTTTTTCGGATGTATGTGGAGAAACAATAAATGAGAATGTGTTAAATATTTCATCTCACCCTCTCTCCTCCTTGGAGGAAATGATTCTTAATAAAGGATTATCATGCATACCCGGCTCTTTTGTGTCTGAAGAATATTTCGCAAAGGATGTGGTTGATTTTTGCAGAATTTTTAATCTGAAATTATTTTTTCAGGAAAAGGAAACTACTGACATACAAGACAATTTCAGATACCCCAAATCTGCTTTTTTACCTCCAATGAATCCAATGTACTACTATTTCAAAATTCTATCCTTAAAGATCTTCATTTTAGTTCCAGAGATAGTCAAGTCAGGGCAAGTAATGTAACCAAGCAGGAAATGACTACTACTGCCAATCTAGCTAATAACCACGATATAGTTATTTTGAGGGCCAATAAAGGAGGGGCTGTGGTGGCGCAAGATTGGAAGCAATATGATATGGAAGCCAATATGCAACTGGAAGATAGCAGGTATTATGTGCATCTCACATATAACCCCACCAAACATTTTCAGAAGCAGATAGAAGAGTTTCTATCTTTAGCTATTGAAGTGGGAATGATTACTGAGAATATTAAGAATCATCTCATGATTTTGGACCCCAGTAATCAATATATATATTTTCTACTGAAAATGCATAAAGACCTGAACAATCCCCCTGGAAGACCGATAGTATCTGGAAGAGGATCTATGACAGAGTCATTGTCCCAATATCTAACTAGATATTTGAAACCTTTACTCAAATGGGTGAGGGCTCAGTTGAAAGATACCACATAATTCCTACAGGTCATCTCTGAAATGCAATTAGAAGCTGATTGGTTTCTCTGTACCTTAGATGTTAAAGCCCTATATACTAATATTCCACATTGGGGTGGCATCAAAGCATTAGAATACTGGTTATATAGGTCAGAGTTATACCCAGCAGGCTTTAACACTCTTCTTCTTGAGCATGTAATTACTAAAAATGTCTTTTTCTATCAAGATAAATGCTATTTACAGATTAAAGGCACAGCTATGGGGGCTTCCTTTGCCCCTATGCATGCTGATATATTCATGGCATATATAGAGGAATAAATAATATATGATAGCTCCCATAATCTGTACATAGATGAGATAGGCATTTGGAAAAGATACTTAGATGATTTCTGGATGGTATGGAGATTGGATGAGGAACATCTGGAAGAATTAGTTGAATATCTGAATGAAAATAAACGGGGGATTGAATTTATGGTGAACCATGACAAAGAAAGGATTACATTCTTGGATGGTATGGTGATTAAAGCTTCAGACAACACCTTGACAACAGAAGTATACCGTAGGTTCCCTGAATACAATTCCCTTCTCTATGCCTCCAGCTATCACCCCACACATATATGTAAACTATTCCTAAATCTCAATATATGAGGGTGAAACATATACACTCAGAGAATGACTCATATTTGCATTTTAGAGATGACCTGTCTAATAGATTTAGAGAAAGGGGCTAAAATGTAGGTCACATTATACAAGCCAAGAATATGGTTGATAAAATGGAGAGAGAAAAACTCTTACAATATCAGACAAAGACTGATACATCAAAAGATAAACTTTGGTTTTTGACAACTTATGGTAGAAATACTGGGACATTAATGGACAGTGTGCAATGTAACTGGAACATTCTTATGGCTGATAACAACCTCTTTGTTATACTAGGGGAAAGATGTCAGTTTTCCTTTAGAAATGGGAAAAACTTAGCATTCTTCTTTAATCACTATAAGCAAGGACCCCATAAGCAAAAGGATAGGCTACAAAGTACCCTAGAGGGACAGGTTGCTATAGGATGTTTTCCATGTGGTCACTGCACACAATGTCACAGAATACTTCAAACTAAAATTTTAGTAGTAAAAACACTAGCCGAGTATTTGATATCCCTTTCTTTGCCAACTGTAATTCAGACTGGGTTATTTACCTTGCCATCTGTAAATGTTCTGCCTTCTTTGTAGGACAAACATCAAGAGCAGTGAAATACAGAATATCAGAACATTTTAGTGAAATCAAAAATAAGAGAAACACAAATACATTAGTCAAACACACTGAATCCCAAAAAATAGCATCATTTCACTTTATTATTATTGATAGAATCCTCAGAATTAAATATAATAAGTCAGGATGGCACGAACTACTTAATACAAAAGAGAAAAAAATGGATCATTAAATTGGGAAGGCTGTTTGCACCTGGGCTAAATGAACCCCTCTAATTGGTCACCAGGTTTTAGATACAGTATATAAATGTCTGGTATTTTTGTATCTTTACACTGATGAAGGCTTAGTATGGTATAAGCCAAAACTGGTCTGTCTGTGTCTGTATATTATATACTGATATTATGATTGTTTAAAATATATAAGTTTATTGCTGCCACAGTCTGCTGGTCATTTTTTTGATGTGCTATATTATGATAAGCAATGTTCACTTCATTTCATGATACCTCAACAAAAGATGTACCATTTTGTAATAATTCTAGCATCTTTGAGGAGTACAAAATTCTGTCCATGATGACAATGCCCCCTCCTTTGTCTGGATTCATAATTCGTATGCTGGAATCATTGGCAAGTCTATGCATTAGTTCCCTCTCTTCACTCAAAAGGTTTTGGAACCTATACCTCTCATGGTTAGAATGCCATTCCCTGATACTTTGCTCACATAGTTGTTCAAAAAGATATATACTTGGGATTAATGGGGGGTTGAAGATACTAGATCTTCGTAATAATGGAATATTAGAACCTTGCTCTTTAGGAGGTAATATAAATTTAAGGTTCAATTTTCTAGTAAAAAGTTTAAGTTCCATTACCACATTGACCAAATCAGGTTTGTTGGAGGGTACATATTTAAAATCACGTTGGAATAATGAGTCAAACACAAGAGAAACAAGAAGTGATGAAAAAGTCTAAATTTTACAACCTTGAAATTCGTAAACGTTGTCAGATACATCAACACGGTCATTACAATCAAATATATTGTTAACTACTAACTCTGAGGTCGTTTCCAATGAGAATTCTGAAAAACCTGTGTTTTTTTACTATCTCTATAGGTAGGGTGACTATCCCCCCTTTTTTAACCTTTCCTAAATTCCTTCCAACCTCCGAGGTCCATTCTGGTCATTGTTGACATTATCTTGACCGTTATTAGGATCAGCACCATCATTCTCTTCACCGTTGTCATTATTGGAACTAAAAGTACCAGTACTTTTTGGTGGTGTAGGATAAACATCCTTGTTGGTATAGTCCTTAATATCCCTTAAGATTTTTTTCTGTTTTCTGGAAAAAAGAAACCTTTTCCTGTTCGGCCACTTTAACAAAAATACGTTGAAAACTGTCAATATTATGTTTTAAATGCAGATAATTTCTTAACTGTGCATCTAAATTCTTAATTTCTACTTCAGTAGAACTTATATTCCTTAAATTTTCCTTGATAATGAGTTCCATTAGTGTACAACCCATTTTGTCAAAAAACTCCAATAGTTCAAGATGAAACATGGACGCAAATGTAACACCATTTGGGTATTTCCAAAGGCGCAGTCCTCTAGGGACCTGCTTATTGGCGATGCAATATCTCAAAAATGAGTTGCCCATTTGTTATGATTTAATTTTTAAAACTAGTTTTTCCATTTTACTCAACCTGGTTTTAAAGGTAAGCTCAATGTCATTGTTGTCATTACTTGTAAAAAAATTTACAAGTAACCACAACAATGACATTGAAATTACCTTTAAAGCAAGGCAGTAGAGGTGTATGGCAAGCTGACAAGGAGTCAGTTGGCTAAGATGTGTCAGGCTAAAGGACTGGTGCATGGAAACCTGACTAAGCCAGACAAGATTGTTGCCTTGGGTGCAGCTGCATTGCAGACCAGCAGTCAGGAAGACAACCAGGATGTGCAACTTTTAGAAAATGGAGAGTTCACCCTTTCCACAGAGGACTTAAAAATTCATCTGGAGTTAATGAGACTTGAACTGGAGGCCAAATGTTTGGAAATAGAAGCTGCAGAGAGACTGAGACATCTGGAGGCTGAGGAAAATGGGAAAGTGTGACATCTGGAGGCTGAGGAGAATGAGAGGCAGAGGCAACATGAAAAGGAGATGCTGACTCTTCACTAAGGTCATTGAAGTGATGGGGAAAGGAGTAACTGAACCCCAGAAGCAACAGAGGTCAGTAAATTTATTCCACAATTTACAAAGGGGGATAATTTTGATAGTTTCATTCATATGTTTGAAAAGGTATGTAAACAGTATTATGTTGACCAAGGGCTCTGGGTACGGTTTCTGACCCCCTTACTCCATGGTAAAGCTGTAACTGCTATTTTTAAATTGTCTGATACTAATTGCTTAAATTATAATGCAGTTAAACATTGTTTGTTAGAATGTTTTAAGTTAACACCAGAAGCTTATAGGAAAAAAGTTGTGTGAGCATAGACACAAGCAGATGAAAGTGTGTGTGAATATACTGCTAAACTAAGCACTTATTTTCATAGGTGGGTGAGTGGATGTCAGGTCACCACTTCTGAAGGGCTGGCAGACAATTTGGTGAGAGAACAAGCTGTTAGCACTTTGCCTGAGGACATGAGAATCTGGTTTGCCGATAGACAGTGTAATACTGTAGGTGGCATGGGGAAGAAGGGAGACCTATACCTAGCAAGCAGGGCATCACTGCACAGGAAAGAGACACATAGTGCTGCTCATGGGTCTAAGGCAACCCATGGTCGGCAACCCAGACTGCCACAACAGGGTCTGCCAGTAGCAGGGGAAGCCATTAGTCCAGGTACATATCCAGGACCAAGGATTAAATGTCTTAAATGCAACCAGTGAGGCCATATAGCGTATAGATGTCCATGGATGCAAGATGGGGAACAAAAGGTGGGAGAGTCAGTAAGTGGGAATGACAAAATGCCAGAAGTAAGTTGTCTTGAGACATCAAGGGTACCAAACTACCTCAAGAGGTTATATCCTGTCTTAGTAAATGGGCAACAGGCCACTGCTAAGAGAGTCACAGCCTCTGACATAACCATTGTGATGCCCGCAATGGTTAAGGAGGAGCAGTACTTGATAGCTATTCTAGTCCAGTCAGAGCTTTAGGAGGAACATCATTCCAGATACCTTTGGCTAGGGGTCACCTTGACTGGGAGGGTGGAAAAGGAAGCATGCAAGTAGATGTGTTTGAGGATATCCGTACAGATTTCCTGATAGGGAATGATTTTGATAATGTAGTACCCTATGTGTATGCAGTTTACATGCAGTCAGGCTTGGAGACAAGAATGTGGGTCTGGTAGCCTGGGAAAAACCCAGACAGACCACACACTTGCAGCTAGGAATAGTAAGGTGGTTACTTCAGGGAGGTATCTACCCTATAGCAATGAGACTGAAAGTGAGCCACAGCTGCTTGTAGGTACTGATGTTCCCTTGGACAGAGTGACTGCAAGGGCAGAGGTGAATGGTAGTACCCAACCTGACAGTGAGGCACTGCTGTCAGAGAATACCAGATTTCCTGTAGAAGGGGAGCTGGGAAGGGTTACAAAGAGAGAGTTGAGACAGGCTTAGCTCTCAGACACTACATTACAAGGCCTGAGGGAGGTAGCTAGTAAAGTACCTGATTCTCAAGGGAAGGGAGGGGCTGTATACTGGGACAAAGGGTTACTGTATAGATAGTGTACCCCTGAGGGAGGGCTAGAGGCTGAGAGAATACAGCAGTTGGTAGTGCCCAGAGCCTACCATCTAGCACTTCTAGCCAAAGCCCATAATATTTCCTTTGCAAGTCATATGGGCATAAAACATACAAAGAGATGTATTATGCAGAACTTATTTTGGCCTGGGATTTCTAGAGATATAACAGGGTATTGTAGGACCTGTGAGCAGTGCCAAAAGGTAGGCAGAGCAGGAGACAAGGTGAAAGCTTATTTGATGCCTTTGCCTGTAATTGACTAGCCATTTCAGAGGGTAGCTATGCATATTGTGGGCCCTACGAGTACCCAAGTTCCACAGGGAAAAAGTTTATCCTAGTGGTAGTAGATTATGCTTCTGGATACCCTGAGATGGTGGATCTGTCTTCCACTGAGGCAGAAAAGGTGGCAAATGCTTTGTTAGAGATTTTCAGCAGGGTAGATTTTTCCAGAAGAAATGCTGACTGACAGAGGTCCCAATTTCATGTCAGACCTGCTGGATTGTCTATGGAAGTACTGTGGGGTGCAGTACCTAAAGATCACCCCCTGCCATCCCCAGTCTAATGGTCTTGTTGAGAGGTTAAACTCTTCACTCAAGATGATGCTACAGGCATTTGCAGATGAGTTTATGAGGGACTGGGACAAATATCTGCCCCATCTGTTGTTTGCTTCAGAGAGATGCCCCAGGAAACTACAGGTTTTTCACTCTTCGAGTTGCTGTATGGGCATCGGTTGAGGAGGGACCTCTAGATTTGATTCAAGATGAGTTGGAGGGTGAGTATGAATCCCACAAGGAGTCTGTTGTGGCATATGTCCTAAATCTCAGGACAAGGCTCAGGGAACTCATTGGCTTGGCTCAGGAGAATCTGGCAGTAGCCCAACAGCAGAAAAAGGTCTGGTATGGCTAGAGAGTATTCTGTAGGGCATCAGGTAATGGTTCTCATTCCTGTCAGACACAACAAGTTGCAGGCAGCTTGGGAGGGACCCTACAAGGTGGTAAGGAAGGTTAGTGATGTTAACTGCATTTTAGAATTGCTAGGGTGGAGGCAGGGGCACAAAATGTACCGTGTTAACATGATGAATCCTTACCATGACAGGAAGGCCCTTGTGCTAAGTATTTGCAGTACAAGGCAGGAGGAGTCTGAGGGGGATTCATGGCTACATGGAGCCAGCCATCCATATTCCAACTTACTATGGTGGAGCCTAGAGCTGCAGGTATTTGATGGGACAGTGTGGCACTGTACTGGGGTCAGCAATGTCAAGACAGCTGGAATCTCAAGACAGGGAATCGGGTAAGGTATTCCCAGACAGGCCCAACCCTCTCAAGCAATGTTTCTTAAGGGTCATCTGAAAAGCTAGCTTGAGTTTTCGGGGGGGGGGAATATGGCATAGGGAAATAATGCTAGCCCAGCTATCTGTAATTTTGTAGACAATTCTATGTCATTTGTGAACATTGATCAGATTAATACAGAAGTGTGTGCAAAGTTCTGAGCTAAAATGTAACCACAGCATGCCCTGTTAAAATAGAACAGGAATGTACTTGCACTATTGTGGCTGTTTAGATGTATATGTTTAATGGAAACTAGAACATGGGAACATACAGGGTTAACTTGCAAAACTTAAGTTGAAATTAAAAGGTTTTATGATTGTGCTATAGACGTTATCTTTCAGTTTCTTTCAACAGGAGCCAGGATGTCTACACTAGTGGATGTTCTGTGCTGTGTTGCAAGTGTTTTATTGTTTTATGACTTCCAGGATTTGTAAACATCTGATAGATATGGATTTTTCAAAGGGAGATGCTAAAATTCTGTTAGTTTCTGACAAAGGGGAGGTTTAGCTTGGGAACTAAAGTCAGGTGACAAAAAGTGATGTCATCCAAGGTAACCCAGCAGTAATATTTTATATTAATTTAAGAACTTTCAAGAGAGAGAGAGACTGTGCATTTCGCATCTTGTCTTTGACCTAGAAACATCCACTCATCATCCCCTTCTGCACTAACCTTGCTGTAAGTAAGTTTTAGGACATAGTAACTCTTTTAGATTCAGATAGGAATGTAGTAAGGTATAGCTTAGAGGTTTCCTTTCTTTATTTGAGATTGTCCTGCAATGTTGTTTTAAATATTTCCTGTGATTTTGAACTCTGATGTAACTGATTACTTACTGAGTATTGTCTTGTTCTTTTGCTATTTATTTATTACTAAATATATTTAAACTTATCTCTGTGGCTATCTGTGAGACATAGGTTCATAGGTTCATAGGTAGGTACTAGGCTATCTGCCCGAAGGCATTTATAAGCCTAGCCAGAATGTGTTGGCTTTTGCCGCCTCCTTAGATTAGTTCCCTGTGCCTCTGTCCACCAGAGCAACTGAAGTGATCCCCGGGGTAAACTTTCTGTTTTCCATCCATTCATCAAGGTTTCTCTTGAAGAGTGCTAGCGAGGAGCTCTGCCTAATGTAGATTGGAATCTTGTTCCAAAGCATGGGAAGTCTCTGGGACAGGAATCTATCCCTCCACCACATCCTATTTATTGTTGTGGTGAGGTTTAGATCCCTAGAGCATGTGGCTTGAGGGGATAAGGGTTTCTTTAGGTGGAGCATGTCCATCAATTCTGTGTTGGGCATGGCCTTGTATGTCAGGCAGCGATCACCTCTAAGCAGGCGGTATGCAACCGAGTACAGCTGGAGTTTCTTCAGCCGAGCTGCATTGGGTATCTGTTTGAGGTCAGTGATCCTCTTGGTGAGGTACTTCTGTGGTCTTTCCAGCTGTTCCAGGTGTCCTGTAAGGTACATCCCAAATGGGATGTTGTACTCTATGATGGGTCTGATGAGTGATAAGTAGAGGGGCACAAAGACCTCTTTTGATCTGGATGCAAACCCTTTTGTGATTAGGTGGGCCACACAGAAGGATTTTCTAACCACTTTGGCAATGTGATTATCAAAGGAGAGATTACTATCTACTTGGGTCCCCAGATCCCTTATTACGTTTTCCGTATTTAGGGGACTACCACTTATGTGGTAGTTTGTAGGTACTTTGTTATTTCCAAAGGGAATAAATATGCACTTTTGGCATTTAGCTTGAGGCCATAATTTTGACACCAGGTATCCATCTCATTGAGACCCTTTTGGAGGATGTCTGTGTCAGCCAGTGAGTCAATTATAGCCCCTAGTTTGCAGTTGTCTGTGAACTTGGTCAGCCAGAGTCCTCCTGTGCTTGTCTGTACCTCTGAGAAGCATATGCAGAACAGGAGGGGTCCTAGGACTGAGCCCTGGGGAATGCCACTTGTAACCGGTTTAGAGTCAGACCTAGTTCCCACAACTCTCACCATGTGGGCTCTGTCCATGAGCCAATTGGCAACCCATCTTGTGACATAGGGATTTATGTTCAGGCTGGTGAGCTTGTCTATAATACCAGAATAGGGAATGGTATCAAAGGCCTTTGCGAGGTCTAGGTAGGCTGTGTGTACCACCTTTCCCTCATCTATAGCCTTGGTAACTGTCTCAAAGAAGTCCACCAGGTTTAGGAGGCATGATCTGTCCTTAACAAAGCCGAACTGGGTAGGGTCCAGTGTTTGGAGGTTCCCAATGTCTATGTTAATGAGTTCCATGATGATGCGCTCCATAACCTTGCAGACCAAGCTAGTCAGGCTTATTGGGCGATAGTTCCCGGGGTCTGCTGTGGCTCCACCTTTGTGGAGTGGAATAACCATTGCTGAGCACCACTCTATGGGTACATAGCCTGTGGAGAGGCTGAGTTTGAGCAGTGCGTTTAGGTAAGGGGTTAGTTTATCTTTGAGCTTGTGTAGGATGCAGCCTGTGACACCGTCCGGTCCCATTGATGCTGTGTTTTTGGCTTTGGAGAGGGCTATTTTAACCTGAGTGTCTGTGATTTCAGGGGATCTACATTTTTCTAGTATGGTTATGGACCATTTTGGGGGTGTGAGGGGGGTGAAGTTTGCACTGAACCTGTCTGCCAGGATGTTGGCAATATCGGTTGGTTCAGTGTATTTTGTGCCATTCTGCACTAACTCCAAGCAGATCTGAGCATTGCCACTTAGATTCTTGACATAGCTAAAGAATGCCTTGTGGTTATCTTTGGAGTCCTTGGCATGTTTTCTTTCAAAGGTCACCTTGGATGATTTTATGAGGGATCATAGTTTCTTGCTGATACTGAACACAAAAAGTGAAATAAGGAAGAACCGGTACCAAACGGAGCACAGACAATTTATTGAATGAGCGCTTTCGGTAGGGAAGTTTACCCCACCTTCTTCAGACTACAATAAAATCAACATCAGCTTCTCCTCTACTTAAATGTTTAAACAATTACAGCATCAATTATTCAATTGACACACTAATAATTAAAAAAACCTCTTAGTTGAATATTCTAAATGCTAACTTAAAAGAGTTTTTTTTTAATTTTTAAGTGTGAACTATAAAACATAAAACATAAAACAAGGCTATCTTGCTGATACTGATCAGGGATGTCTTCTCTTTTGGGATTTTACTCTTTTCTGTACTAGTTTTCTCCTTCTATTGTATAGCTTGTTTATGGCAGTGGTCCACCAGACTGGTTTCCTTTTCTTGGAGGAGTGATTCTTGGTTTTGCTTGGGATAGCACAATCCATGCATTCTTCTTGTAGGTACCCATAGAATGCATTAGTAAAGGATTTTGCAGCTTGGACAGCATTATCCTTTAGCATGGGGGCTTTGAAACTTTCCACCTCCATCTTAAATAATGTGAAGTTTGCTTTTGAAAAGTTTTTCACTGTGGTTTCCTTGTCCAGGGGTGGAGTGGAATGTGGATATCCAAAGTGGTTTGTTTATGGTCAGATCTAACCAGTGAGGGGTTGACATCCAGTGTGGAACACCAGTCGCCTATGTTGGTGATGACCAGGTCCAATATGTTGTCAGCTCTGGTGGGAGTGTTGACCAGTTGTTCCAGGGC
This sequence comes from Protopterus annectens, assembly GCF_019279795.1. NCBI lineage: Eukaryota > Metazoa > Chordata > Ceratodontiformes > Protopteridae > Protopterus > Protopterus annectens. The sequence continues at coordinate 1,518,305,242 of NC_056745.1, read as the reverse complement.
ATTTGAGTTTATAAATTCTAGGAAATGTTGGGCAAGGGAGTTAGTACTTGAGTAGTTCTCCCAATTAATGTTTGGGTAGTTGAAATCGCCCAATATTAGAGTGTTTGGTAGAACCTTTATGTTACCCAGTGTTTCCAGAAATGAGGAATGGGGGTCCTTGGACATGGTGGGTGATCTGTAACAAGCTACAATTTGAAATGCAGTTTTGCCCATTGTTAGTTGCACGTAGATAATCTCTGAAGCATCGTGCTGTGCCACTAACCTGGAGGTGTGGGTATCCTTGATGAATATGGATACTCCCCCGCCTTTTGTATTTCGGTCCGGGTTCTGTAGCCAAAATGTGTGGTATGAGTTGTAGCCTGGTAGTGCTGGGGTGCTCTCTGGAGCCTTAAACCAGGTTTCTGTTACTGCACATATATCGATTTTCTCCATACTGAGGAGTGCCTCGAGTGCATGCATTTTGAGGTTTAGACTTATGCCATTGAGTAGTATTACCCTCAGATTTTTGTTACTTGTGCTATTTACAGTGGTGAATTTGTCTTTTGAGCCTCACCTAAAAAAGGCACTATGGGGGTGGCAAGAGCCTTGCCCAGTATTCGAAAGCCTAAGTGTGACAGGTGCAAGCTGTCTCTAGAGAAGCAGCGTGGCTTATCGAGCATGTCATCCCAGGCAGACAGACACTGGATCCCCTTTGAATGACACCAGAAACTTAGCCAATTGTTGAAATTGATAATTTTTTCTTTATACCGTGGTATCATTCTTGGTGAGGGCAGGATGCTACTCAGGGTCAGGGTCATACAGGCCTGGGCTACATGATCAGAGAGCTCTTCCATTTCTCTTTTCATGTAGTCCAGGGAGGTACGGCTCATGTCATTCACACCAACATGGACAATGACAGAGTCATATTTGTACTTGTTCTGGAGTGACCTGAGTGCTTATGTTATGTGGTGGATCTTGGCACCCGACAGATAGCTAACAGTAACCTTGGGAGCTAACAGTAAGTGTGCCTGACTATAGAGTCACCTATTACTAGTATGTTGGGTATATTATTTTGCTTGAGGGCTGTGATTGCATAGCACACTGGTTTTGTGAAGTATGTGTTTCATGGTTTGTGTTGGGGGGTGGAAGTTGCTTGGATGTTTGCTTTGAGGGCTCTGTTGCTTTTGCAGATTTTTATTTGGAGCCTCCAAGTATGTTTTCGTGTATTTACACGTGTTTTTTGCCGGTGATTTTTTAATGAGTCTATGTGAGACTGGTGGTGTGATGCCAATATTTCACTTCTCCTCTTGACTGTCTGATCCAGTCTTGGGTTGAGAGAGCTTAGCCTCCAGTTTGGCTGCATAATTGCATCTCTCTCATGTATTAGTGTTTAGTGGTAGGAGGAGACGGTTGTCTGTGTACATGAGGCAGTTGTAACATTGCCTCAAAATGCCCAGATTCACCAGTTGGACTGGAGAGTACACTTGAAACTGTCCTTTGGACATGCCTGGATAGGTACAGTAAACTGTTTTACTGAATGGCTGATAAGGTTGAGTAGAGAGTCTTGTCCTTCTGTAGTGCTAGGGTTTATAAGTGCTTGCTATGAGTTTTGAGCAAGTGCTGGGCTGAGAAATGAATGGCTTGAGTGCTTAAGTTGAAAGTTTGTCTAGTTCCAAGGGAATAGTTATACCCTAGCTAACCAGAGCTCCCGGCACGCAAAACTGGGCAAATGCATTTTTTTATAGCAGGGAAATGAAAGACATAGAAATTAGCCCAAAATGGCCAATAAACTACTACTTTCTGGGCTTAAAACACTCCTCTAGGGACAGATAGGCTGCTCAAAGCTCCCCTCTCTCAAAGGTGAACAGAGAAACATCCTTCTATCCAAGTAAGGTATGGGTATATTTAAGCTCTTACAGTACTTGCATATCATTTTTGTGACACTGTACAGGCCACTCCTAAATAGCCTTGCTCTCAGTCGGGCTACTATTTGGATTATTAGTAACATTACAAAGTAGGATTGGACACCCTTTGTTAAGGGCCTTAGAGTAGCTGATAAAGAGTTGGCTGCTGGTAGCTGGAACTACCTTATAGTCTGGGCAGAAGGGAGCATAGCCAGTATACCTGTGCCAGCCTTTCTCAGGTGTGTTTGTGTGTGTGTGTGTGTGTGTGTGTGTGTGTGTGTGTGTGTGTGTGTGTGTGTGTGTGTGTGTGTTTGTATATAAATCAGATCTCAAAGTGTGTGTATGTGTTAGCTACTTGGGCAGGGACACGAAGCACTGGTTGGACAGAGAGAGTCCTGGTGGTTTTGGCTTGGCCACTCAGCTGAGATCTCAACCTTATAGCTATGCCAGTGGGAAGTCTTATTGGGGATCTGGAGAAAAAAGGAGAAACCAGCCACAGACTGACTGTGATCTCTGTGTGCTCTGAATGGAAATTGGACTTTACTGTGTGTATACTTGTCATCCTACCAGTGTATATGTTCCCCACTGTTGCCAGTGGTAAGGATTGAGGTTCCTTGATTACTGGGCCAGTGCAGGGGTGTCACACCTTTAACCTCACTATTGTGGGGGTGTCAGATGATCTGATTCAGTGCAGTGACCTACAATGCCTTTCCTATGTAAGTGCATGCTTGTGCCAACCAACACTGAAAGATACTACCATGCACTGGCTGAGTAAGCCTACCCCCAGACTGCACATTTACATCACTGCCCCACCTCTGAGGGGATCATGGTGGTGTACAGTTTGCTCTACCCTTCTGCTCTGTCTCCTCCACCACATATGTGCATTCCCATCCTCTTCACTAGCTCTGTGAGAGACCCAAGCCACTAAATGACCTCAGATTGTCTGGGCAATAGTTAGGGCTGTATCCCTCAACACCACCTGAGCTGCCTATGGGCTCTACTCATTATAAATTCAGTTGGTTGGACATACTTGTGATAGGGCTGTATCCCTCAGGACCACCAGATCTTCCTTTGGGCTCTACTCATTACAAATGCAGTTGGTTGGATATACTTGCTGACTATTCTGGTCACAGTGATTCTGACTAAGAGCCCTCCCAATTATTCCTTATATGTGGCCATGCTGCTGGTCAAATAATAAGTGCCATTTTTGAATGGAGATTCCTACATATTAGTCAATGTTAAGCTTTTGGCATTTGCTTCTCCTCACAAGATGCAAAACTGCAATATATGAACAGCAGACAGACTTTGCAATACTTTCTCTACCTCTTTCTGCTCACTTCAAACCTATAAGTCACTATCTAGCTATGATTTACCATACAACAACAGCTGTATGGTAAACAAGGATGCATAGGTTTGATGCACAAGCCCAGGACTTGTGGTTGCAATTCTTTAATGTGTATATATAGGCATACTAAGCAATCAAACATAGATTTATGAAACCTGCAAGCACAGCTCCCTATTCTATGTGTACACATTTTGTGTGCACAGAAATACTGTGGTTGTGAACTATATACATTGAATAAGGTTACCTCGTATGGAAGGCTTTCAATGTACCCTGCTAAATGCTCACTTATGACTCAAGTCTGGTCTTCTGTCGATCTTATGTTCAAAGGGTGCTATGTTTACTTTTTTCAGGAGGAGTTAAACATGCTTATTTTCAGATGGATATAAAAGAAGACATTTTAAGGTATGGTTTACATAATTATATGTCCCACTTGTCCTGCATTTTACACTGCAAAATGTATCTAAACGTGATACAGAAAATGTCTGAGAGTTATAACAGAAGTTAAGCCAGAAAATGCACTTACCTGCATTCTACAGTGTACAATAATTTCAGAGGACTTCAGTGACAGGAGGTATTCTTCATAAGAGCATTTGGACTTAATAGTGTATCAGAATTAGAGAATACAAGTAGTAAATCAATTTGAATCTGAAACTTTATCGCTAAATGATGTTATGTGTCTGAAGCGTACTTTTGCAAAAAGTAGTTTAAAACACAGCTTACACCTTTAATGTCTCGGTTCTTCTTTTTATTGTAACTATAAAACATGCTGTTTTTGAATTTTTTTAACAAGCTGATTAACTCTTTGGAGACTAAACTGCATAGTGTTATGCAGCTATGTTTTATAATAAAATTTATTTTACACATTTTTAATATTGACCTCTGTTATATGTGGGTGAATATTTAAGCCATTGTTATAACCTATATTCTTCTGATTTAATCAAACATAGGAAAACTGATAGAAATCTCACCTGACTTTCCAAAATAAATCTTTAAATAATATATACAACGTGTACAGTATCTTTAATCAGGTATAAATTCCATAGTGATATAATCCACCTCAGTCTTATATAACCCTCAAGCAAACAGACTGGTTGAATAAGTCACATTGTCATAGCCACAAGCCTCAACCAGTCCTTACTTTCAGCTCTGGGCCAGAAGTTCCTCCAACATGTTAAATCTACTTTTGGCTGCAGACAGACTAGAGAGCTCCATGATTTCTGCACCCCAAACCTCTGAATAAGAAACTAACTTTGCAGCTTGCTGCTTACAAGTTGTCTCCTTTTATACAGCAGGGATTGGTGATTAATGGATAATTTAAGCAATTTTCCTGACTAAGCATTATCAGAAGTTCACATGCACAACATAGTCTGACACATGTAAAGACATATACCCAATTTTTATACAGAAGATGTTTATGTGTTTGTGTATGTATGTGTGCATGTGTGCGTGTGTCTGTGTTTGTGTATGTGTGTGTGTGTGTGTGTGTGTGTGTGTGTGTGTGTGTGTGTGTGTGTGTGTGTGTGTGTGTGTGTATGTCTATCTATATGTATCTACCCACTAACTTTGTCAAATGGTACTTTGTTTGACATCTGCTCAATCTCCACAATTTAGTTGATTAAACAGATTTTGACAGCCGTGTAAGATTGACAGTCTCCAGGTACGGAAATATACCCTTTTCCCTGGGAATTGTGCAATCTCAGAGTTTGAATATATAATTACCAGGGGTTGGGGGTGCAGTGGGACTTGCCTTCCCTGCAAAAAATAATACTTTCTTTACGATTTTATTTTGGAAGTTTTGCATGCACCAAGATTCATTTTCAGTGCATGCCTAGTAGCATGTCAACATGCATAATGTTGATGAATTTGTTTCTTATTAAGCATGTCGATATAAATGGTATTCACTCAATTTAAGTAGATCTCTGTATACAGATATATATCTCTAGATAGATACACACATGCACACACATAAACATATATGAACACGCACACACATAGATAAATATAGATTAGGCAATGGTCTTTGATGTATGCATTTCATCAACTGTGTTTTAGCTGGTCCAGGTGACTGAAAAGCACCGGCTTTTGGAGCACAAGATCATGGTACACTTGGCACTGGGGGCATGTCCTTGACCCACTGTAGTCTGATCCTAGATTCAGAATATATTCATAACAGGGAGTACAGGAATGCAGGGGGCTTTCTTCCCTGCAAAAAAACTGTTATGTTTTGTGATCCTTTGTGGATCAATGTTCAGGGGTGCTTCAGTGTTGTGATTCTGATGTTTAGTGTTTTGAAGGTTGTGCACTTCAGTTCATTTATGTCCATACAGCAACCAAATAGAGAATTGAATATGAAGTGATTGAGCTCAAATGCTGGATCAAAAGCTGGTCAAAAAGATGAAATGAAAAGGAAATAAAAGAAAACTATTCAGGTCATCGGCAATTTACATACATAGGATGGCCTGATTATATGCAGCACTTATTTTACTGTGGATTCATTAATAGGTGGATGTGTGGGGCTTACTATTTCTAAACTCACATGTTCCCTCAATGAAATTCCTTTACATTGTGATAAAAATAGTCTGTGAAATTTTCTGTTATTTTCTGTACATTAGTAGTCACGCTTTTGTTGTTAATTTTTAATGATGTGACCAGATTTTACATTATATTATAGCTCCTAACCTGTATATAAATGTATTTTTTATCCCTGTTTTGTCAGCAATACTCCATAATTTATTTTCACATTACTAATTTATGTTTTATATTGTTCCAAAATTATTTTTACATAATAATTCTGTTCCATAGGATTCCTTCTTTTAGAACAGACAGCCAGCACAAAGTCTTTTTTCTTTTCTATACTTATCACTTTTTGTGTTGCACAGTCCTTAACCTAAATTGTAATTTGATATTCAGAATATCTCAAAATTCTTGTACAATCTTGGCTTGAAATTCATGACTTCAATCCCATGCTGCTAAATCCTCATTTATTGTGTTATAATTTCCTCTGTAAGAGCATTTATCATTATTCAGTGCCTTCTGTAACATAGATTATAGGTTCATAGGTTCATAGGTTCATACTAGGCTATTTGCCCAAGGGCATTTATAAGCCTAGCCCAGAGTTTTTGTGGCTTTCGCCACCCCTTTAGTTTGAAGAAAGCTATGCCCATTGTTTTGCTGTGCCTCTGTCAAGCAGAGACACTGAGGTAATCCCTGGGGTATATCTGCGATCTCCCATCCATTGGTCAAGATTTCTCTTGAACATGGCCAGCGAGGTGCTCTGCCTCACATGTACCGGGATTTTGTTCCACAGCATAGGGAGTCTTTGGGTGATGAATCTGTCCCTCCAGCATGTCCTATTAATAACCATGTCAAGGTTTAAGTCTCCCGCCCTTGTAGTTCTGAGGGATCTAGATTTTTTGAGGTGAAGCATGTTCATCAAATCTGGGTTTGACATGGCCTTGTATGTCAGGCACAGGTCACCTCTGAGCAAGCGGTAAGCGACTGAGTAGAGCTGAAGTTCTTTCAGTCGGGCAGCATAAGACATATTTTTGAGACCCTTTATCCTTTTGGTGAGGAACTTTTGGGGCCTTTCCAGCTGCTGCAGGTGTCAGGTCAGATACATTCCGAACCTTCACCACCTGTCATGTTATATTTTTATGCTCTTCTAGAGCTATGACTGCATATAATAAGAGATTCTGTCTTGTATTAAAATCAGCATGCTGGAGGTACCACTGTTGCTGTACCATAAGAAGTTTTAAGCCACCAATGAATACAGTTCTGTTGCTATTTGTTATTTTAGTCAGTTCCTTCAGAAAAAGAAACACACTCCTGCTTATTAACATTCAAGTTTCGACTTGTGTACTTGCCTGCCACTGTTGATGACTGAGGGCTATGTTGGATTTCTATCACAATCTTTGATTTTACATCATTTTCTGTTTGTTAAAATAAATATTTCTGCTTTAAACACACTGACACCCCACTTTTTGCTCTATTACTAGTGTGACACCCCTGCACTGGCCCAGTAATCAAGGAGCCTCAATCCTCACCACTAGCACTAGCGAGGGATGTACACATATTAATTGGCTGGCAGTGGTGGGATAGCCAAATCACATCTTAATTGGTTGACTGTGGTGAGATAGCCACATCACATATTAACTGGCTTGTAGTGGTGTGGATATTGAATTCCTGTAGCCTGTGTACAGTGGTCACTGAAGGTGCTTGTACTCTTAATCAGCCATGCAGTGAACATTCAGAGGTCATATCACAATTGTTTTATTTCTTTTATTAGGTTAGTTGGGGAGAGCAGGCAAGCATGTCAGCAGAGGAGTATGGCAAGCTGAAAGGAGCCAGTTGGCTGAGATGTGCCAGGATAAAGGACTGGTGCATGCCAACCTGACTAAAGGACTGGTGCATACCAACCTGACTAAAGGACTGGTGCATACCAACCTGACTAAAGGACTGGTGCATGTCAGCCTGACTAAAGGACTGGTGCATACCAACCTGACTAAAGGACTGGTGCATGTCAGCCTGACTAAAGGACTGGTGCATACCAACCTGACTAAAGGACTGGTGCATGTCAGCCTGACTAAAGGACTGGTGCATACCAACCTGACTAAAGGACTGGTGCATGTCAGTCTGACTAAAGGACTGGTGCATACCAACCTGACTAAAGGACTGGTGCATGTCAGCCTGACTAAAGGACTGGTGCATACCAACCTGACTAAAGGACTGGTGCATGTCAGCCTGACTAAAGGACTGGTGCATACCAACCTGACTAAAGGACTGGTGCATGTCAGCCTGACTAAAGGACTGGTGCATACCAACCTGACTAAAGGACTGGTGCATGTCAGCCTGACTAAAGGACTGGTGCATACCAACCTGACTAAAGGACTGGTGCATACCAACCTGACTAAAGGACTGGTGCATACCAACCTGACTAAAGGACTGGTGCATACCAACCTGACTAAAGGACTGGTGCATGCCAACCTGACTAAAGGACTGGTGCATACCAACCTGACTAAAGGACTGGTGCATACCAACCTGACTAAAGGACTGGTGCATGCCAACCTGAATGAAGCAGACATGATTGCAACTTTAGTCACAGCTGCATCACATAGCAACCAGGAGGACAATCAGACTGGTCTTGGAGATGTAAGACTCTCAGAAAATGGACAGCTCAACCTTTCCACAGAGGACTTAAAAATCCATCTGGAGTTAAAGAGCCTTGAGCTAGAGGCCAAGCATTTGTAAACTGAAGCAGTAAAGAGACTGAGACATCTTGAGGCTGAGAAGAATGAGAAACTGTAATGCCTGGAATCTGAGAAGGAGAGGCAGAGGCAACATGAAAAGGAGATGCTGACTCTTTGCCAGAGTCATGGTGGTGATGGGGAAGGGAGTAACCAAATACCAGAAGCAACAAAGGTCAGTAAATTTCTTCCACAATTTAGATAGGGGGATAATTCTGATAGTTTAATCCATATGTTTGAGACGGTATGTAAACAGTATAATGTTGACCAAGGGCTCTGGGTACAGTTCCTGACCCCCTTACTCCATGGTAAAGCTATAACTGTTGTTTCCAAACTGTCTGACACTGACTGTTTAAATTATTATGTTGTAAAAAACTGTTTGCTAGAATGTTTTAAGTTAACACCTGAAGTTTATAGAAAAAAGTTTTGTGAGTATAGATGCAAGGCAGATGAAAGAGTGTGTGAATATGTTGCTGAACTAAGCACTTATTTTCATAGGTGAATGAGTGGATGTCAGGCCCCCACTTCTGAAGGGCTGGCAGACCTTTTTGGTGAGGGAACAAGTCCTTAGTGCTTAGCCTGAGGACATGAGAATCTGGTTTGCTGATAGACAATGCAATACTGTAGATGAGTTGGGGAAGAAAGGAGACCTATACCTAGCAAGCAGGGCATCACTGCAAGGGAAAGTGACACCCAGTGCTGCTCATGGGTCTAAGGGAACCCATGGTGGGCAGCCTAGACTGCCCCACCACAGTCTTCCAGTAGCAGAGGAAGCCACTAGTCCAGTTACATGTCCAGGATCAAGGGTTATGTTTTAAATGCAACCAGTGGGGCCATGTACCATATAGACATCCATGGAGGCAAGGTGGGGAACAAATGGTCGGAGAGCCAGTAAGTGGGAATAACAAAATGCCAACAGTAGGTTGTGTCTAGACAACAAGGATACCAAACTACCACAAGAGGTTATATCCTATCTTAGTGAATGGGAAGGAGGCTGTTGCTAAGGGAGACACAGCCTCTGACCTAACCATTGTGAAGCCTGCAATGGTTAAAGAGGAGCACTACTTGCCTGGGCATTCTACTCCAGTCAAAGATTTAGGAGGGACCCCATTCCAAATATATTTGGCTAGAGTTTACCTTGACTAGGAGGGTGAAAAAGGAAGTAACAAGTAGGTGTGTTTGAGGATATCCCTGCAGATGTCCAGATAGGGAATGATTTTGATAATGCAGTACCGTGTGTGCATGCAGTTACACACAGTCAGGCTTGGAGACAAGCATGTGGGTCTGGTAGCCTGGGGGAGACCCAGAGAGAATACATACTTGCAGCCAAGACTGGTGACATGGTTACTTCAGGGAGGGAGCTACCCTGTAGCAGTGAGACTGAAAGTGAGCTACAGCTGCTTGTGGGTACTGATGTTCACTTGGGCAGAGTGACTGCAAGGGCAGAGGTGAGTAGTACTATCCAGGCTAACAGTGAGGCACTGCCTAATGTCTGGCACTTCTAGCCATAGCCCATGATATTCCCTTTGCAGGTAATATGGACATAAAACGTACAAAGAGACATATTATACAGAACTTCTATTGGCCTGGGATTTTCCAGAGATGTAACAGGGTACTGCAAGACCTGTGAGCAGTGCTATAAGGTAGGCAAGGCAGGAGAGAAGGTGAAAGCTCATTTGATACCTTTGCCTATGACCGGGGAGCCATTTCATAGAGTAGCTATGGATATTGTGGGGCCTCTGAGTACCCCAAGTTCCACTGGGAAAGTGTATGCTCACTTGGGAGAGTGTTAGACTGAAAACCTGAAGGTGTCAATGGTTCAATCCCAGGTTTCAGCATGGAAGCCTTTAAAAGCTGTGGTAGTGTAGTGGCTAGAGTCATGGCTTTGCATTCATGGTTCAAGTCCCAAGACAGGCAATTTATAAAGTTCACCCCAGGGATCACTCCAGTGGCTGTACTTGATAGAGGCACCCAGAACTAATGGTGGGATTATGCCAGGGCACTTCTATGGGCTAGGCTTGTAAAGGCTCCAGGGCTGTTTGCCTAGTACATGCCTATGAACCTAGTGGCAGTAGATTATGCTACCAGATACCCTGAGGTAGTGTGTCTGTCCTCCATTAAGGCAGAAAGAGTGGCAAATGCTTTGTTAGAGATTTTCAGCAGGGTAGGTTTCCCAAAAGAAATACTGACTAACAGATTTTCCAATTTCATATCAGACCTGCTGGCTTGTCTGTGGAAGTACTGTGGGGTGAAGCACCTAAAGACCACCTCCTACCATCCCCAACCTAATGAGCAGTTAAACTCTACACTCAAGATGATGCTACAGGTATTTGCATACCAGTTTAAGAGGGAGTGGGACAAATATTTGCCCCATCTGTTGTTTGCTTACAGAGAGGTTCCCCAGGAATCCACAGGGTTTTCAGCCCTTGAGTTGTATTGGCATAGGGTGAGGGGAACTCTAGATTTGATTTGAGATGAGTGGGAGAGTGAATGTGAATCCCACAATGAGTCTGTTTGTGGCATATGTCCTAAACCTCAGGACAAGGCTCAGGGAACTCAAGGGCTTGGTCTAGGAGAACCTGGCAGAAGCACAACAGCAGAAAAAAGGTCTGGTATGACAGGAATGCTCAAGCTAGAGAGTATGCTGTGGGGCAGCAGGTAATGGTTCTCATTCCTGTCAGACACAACAAGCTGCAGGCAGCCTGGGAGGGACCCTACATGGTGGTATGAAAGGTCAGTGATGTTAACTACATGGTATAACTGCTAGGCAGGAGGCAGGGGCAAAAATTGTACCATGTTAACATGAAGAAACCTTACCATGATAAGAAAGCCCTTGTGCTGAGTATTTGCAGTGGATTGCAGAAAGAGTTTGAGGGGGATCTGGTGACTGGTCTCCTCAGTGAGGCTCAGACTGACACCTTAGTGGAAATGGTAGCAATGTCCCAGCAACAGTACCCTTACCCAGGTTCAATAATTCCAAGCAGTGTTACAGGCATTTGGGGGCATGTTCACTGGGAAACAAGGATGCACTCACCTGGTGCAGCACCATGTGAATACAGGACCCCAAAGACATATTGAGCAGGCCCCTTATAGGGTTCCTGAGAGAGTCAAACAGACTCTGAGGGAGGAGATACAGGAAATGTTGGAACTAGGGGTAATTCAGGAGTCCAGAAATCCCTGGGCCTCCCTAGTGGTGCTGGTAACAAAGAAGGATGGCATCACCAGGTTCTGTGTGGACTACAGGAAATTAAGTAGTCACACAGAGTCAGATACTTACCCCATGCCTAGGACAGATGAAGCCCTAGAGCAACTGGGTGAGGCTAAGTATCTTACCACCATTGATCTTACCAAGGGTTACTGGCAGGTGCCCTTGACTCCCAGAGGTGGAGAGAGGTCAGCCTTTGTGACTCCTTTTGGCTTGTATGAGTTCACGAAGATGCCCTTTGGGAATAAAAATGCCCCAGCGACTTTCCAGAGGCTGGTAGATCATATCCTAGCAGAAGTATGAGATTTTGCCCTTGCTTACCTCGATGATATTGCCATCTACAGCCATCCCTGGCAAGAGCACCTTCAGCATGTCAGGGAGGTGCTGGGCAGACTACAGAGGACAGGGTTGACCATTAAGCCTAATAAATGTCAGGTGGGTATGGCAGAGGTCTCCTGCCTGGGACATAGAGTGGGGAGTGGTAAGATCAGGCCAGAGCCTGCCAAAGTGGAAGCCATTCAGGCATTGCCTGCCCCTGTTACCAAAAAGCAGGTGAGGGACAGCAGGGTACTACAGAAAGTTCGTCCCCCGTTACAGTACCATAGCTGCTCCCCTCACAAACCTGACAAGAAAAAATAGGCCAGATAAGGTAGTATGGACCCCAGCATGTGAGCAGGCATAAAGGAGCTTTGGGAGGACCCCCCTCTGTTAGCCAGTCTAGATTACAGCAAAGACTTTTTTGTGCAGGTGGATGCTTCAAACCATGGGGTGGGGGCTGTATTTCACCAGGTTTCCTCAGAGAGAGAAGAGACCCAGTGGTATATCTCAGTTGTAGGCACCAACCCAGGGAGGAATGCTATGCAGCTGTAGAAAAGGAATGCCTAGCCATAGTATGGGCAGTTGCAGAAACTTCAGCCTTATCTGTATGGAAAGAAATTCACTGTAGTTACAGACCACAGTCCCTTAACATGGTTGCATCAAGCCAGCCAGCATAATGCCAAGTTACTTAGGTGGAGCCTAGGGTTGCAAGCATATGATATGACAGTGCGGCACCACAGTGGGGTTAGCAATGCTAATACAGATGGGTTCTTAAGACAGTGAATGGGGAAGTGCATTCCCAGACAGGTTCACCCTCTCAAGCAACATTTCTCAAGGGTCACTTGAAAAACTAGCTCGAATTTTCGGGGAAGGGAGAAATGTGACACTGCCAGCCCAGGTATCTGGAATTTTGTAAACAATCATGTCATTTGTGAATATTAATGTGATTCATATGTTTGTCTTACAAATGTAAGAGAACTATATGCTATGTTTATATTAAACTACTGGTGCAGGAGTGTGTGTTGAACTGTATGTTATTTACTGAACTTCAAGAAATTAAGTTGAAAAGTAAAGTATTTTACAATGTGCTTTAGGAGGTTAGTTAATGCAGTAAGGAGATAGGATGTCTAGAGCTAGAAATGTCTTTCTATTGTCTTGAAACAGAAATAATTACTAGGTTTAAAATGTAAAGTGTTTTTATTGCTCTGTGATTTCCTAGCAGCTGCACTTCTGAGAGATAAGTACTTCTGACACAGAGATGCTAAAATTCTTATTTTCTGTTAGCCTAGGAACTGAAGGCAGGTAACAAAGAGTGATGTCATCCAAAGCTGACCCATCAGTAATGTTTGATAGTAATTTAAGAACTCTCTCAAAGACAGACTTTGTATTTTGTATTTGTCTTTGGACCTGAAAACATCTTCTCATCAGCACTTACCTTGCTAGTAGTAAGTAACCAGGGTTCAGTAATCTCTCTTAGATATAGATAGGAATATAGTAAAGATTAGTTTAGATGTTTTCTGTGTTTAGTTGAGACTGTCCTGCAATGTTGTTTTAAAACATTTACTGTGATTCTGAACTCTGTAGTCACTGTGTTGAGTTATTGAGTATTTTTTGTTGTTTTATTATTTATTATTAAATATATTTAAACCTTTAAATTGTGGCTGGTTTTATTTAGAGATATTTAAGCACTTAGAGTACTTGCATATGTATTTGGTGACACTTTATAGGCCTTTCCTAAACAGCCTTGGCCTGGGTCACACTTATCATTTGGATAATAGTAACATCACACAGCAGGATTGGTCATCCTTTAGGAAGGGCCTTATAGTAGCTGATAAAGAGCTGCTTTGTGGCAGTGATAACTACCTTTTAGTCTGGGCAAAAGAGGGCATAGCTAGTAAACCTGTGCCAGCCTTCCCCAGGAGTGCCTGTGTGTTTGCATATGAATCAACTCCCAAAGTGTGTGTGTGTGTGTGTGTGTGTGTGTGTGTGTGTGTGTGTGTGTGTGTGTGTGTGTGTGTGTGTGTGGTGTGTGTGTGTGTGTGTGTGTGTGTGTGTGTGTGTGTGTGTGTGTGTGTGTGTGTGTGTGTGTGTATGTGTGTATCAGCTACTTGGGCAGGGACACAAAGCACTGGTTGGACAGAGAGGGTGCTGGAGGTTTTGGCTTGACCGTTCGGCTGAGATCTTAACCCTATAGTTGTGCCAGTGGGGAATCTTATAGGGGATCTGGAAAAAGAGGGAGAAACCAGGCCCAGACTGACCATGATCTCTGCGTACTCTATAGGGAAATTGTACTTTACTGTGGCTGTACTTGTCATCCTCCCAATGTGTACATCCCTCACTGGTGCTAGTGATGAGGATTGATGCTCCTTGATTACTGGACCAGTGCAGGGGCATCACAATTAGCAAAGCAGAGTTTTAATGAAATTTCTTGTACCCATGTTCTTCTCATAGGTAGATTAGGATGCACTCCAGAGATGTTTAATATTTCCTCTAAACTTCAAAACTATTATTTTGCTCCCAGTATAGCCCCTTGTAAATAAATAGTTTTTGCCCACCACATTTTTGAATTTATATAATTGTTCCCATTTGCTTGCCACATCCTCCTAGTTCTATTGTTCATAGTACTTGCTTTTTGCAATCATCCAGTTATTTACTTTATTGCTGGGAAGGAATCAGAAAAAATGTTACTTAATGTTTTCTCCTTAAAAATGAATATTATTTCCCTAATTTCTTCAGTCTCGTTTTCTGTGTGGAAAACCCTTACACTTTTATAGTCACACAGCAGGAGGAGAGGTCCTTTTATGAAAGGGGAAAAATGGAGGGTGGAGTGGGCAGCAATGGGAACAGAGTTAATATATGGAGCATTATTCTGGAAAGCAGGATATGGTACTTTAGTACCTGTAGTCCCTTGTAGGTGCATCTGCAGATACTGGGTGAGCAATGTAACAATATAAAGTTGGTTGTAAAAAAGCAGTATTATGGAAGGTGTTACACAAAGAAGTACAGGTAGTTAGGTAGGCTAACAAGAACATTTGACTCTCTGTTTCCCATTATGTTTAAATTTCTCCACTTGGTTTTGTATTAAAAAGGGACTGGACAAGCATAAACATGATTTACCATTTATAGTACCCAGTAGGAGAATGAGTGAATAAAATCCTATATAAGAAATCAACTGTGCAATATGCATCTTTGGACATTGTTATCAAGATGATATAGGAAAAAGACCATCTGTGCTATACCAAGGTAAACATTTGAGGCTGCCTTTCCAATATTTCCTTTTTACAGGCAGGATTTGCACTTGCTGGGTATGAAAATAAGGGGAAATACATGTATGATAAAACCTTACCTGTGGTTTGGTGGAATAGCATCTAAGTTTGACACAGTTTTGCAATGGAGCTCAAATCTGGTAATTCAAGCTGAAGAGCATTACATTTGTAAATGATTTCATGCTTATTGGGTGGGAGCAGGAGACCACTAGCCTAGGAGTAGAAGCATTTCAGTGGTTATATCAGCACATAAGGATGCCTCTGAAAGGAGTCAAGCTTGAGTGGTCAGCAAAAACGTTTTACATTCTCGTCCTTACAAAACAAGGCTTCATCTCAATCCTTTAGAGGTCACCTTAGGGCACACTTTGTTCTTTGAGGACTTAGGTCAAAGGCATGTAGGGAGAGCTTCAAAAATAATTCCATACAAAACTTTCTGAATACCTAAAGAACTTCCACAAACACTTCTGTTTTTTGGGCAAAGAGTAAGCTTTCTACTCCCCTAACCACAAATCTCTAACTAGCATCTTGCCTAATTGGCTTGAAGCTTAATGCACTGATCAAACTATATAAATATTACACATAAAACCCCTGCATTCCCAGGCTTTTCTATTCACTCTCGTCTATACATTATTTGATTTAGAAGTTATTCAGATTCAGGCACCAATCACTAATCAGATATACCACATTATAACTCTAACTCTTCCAAAGCAACATTACACTAAATAATGCAAACTAGTGCCTTCTGTGGCTGAGAACCAGTCAACTGCTAACGTACCTAGCACAAATTACTATACCATGGTTGCTGTCCACAAACCAGTCAACTGCTAACGTACCTAATACAAACTACTATACCACGGATGCTGTCCACAAGCCAGTCAACTGCTAACGTACCTAACACAAATTACTATACCACGGATGCTGTCCACGAACCAGTCAACTGCTGACGTACCTAGCACAAATTACTATACCATGGATGCTGTCCATGAACCAGTCAACTGCTAACGTACCTAACACAAATTAATATACCACGGATGCTGTCCATGTTTACTTGATATAGTACATGTAATTTAGTCACAATTTCAATTGACCACATGAAAAGTATGCCTTTATTTTAAAAGAACTAAAAGTACAGCTTGACAATCCATAGCTCTCACCACATCTCTTTGAAATCAGCTTCCAAGCAACATTATAAATGTTAGAAACCAAGTAATCTTTAAAAAATTACTAAAAGTTCTGCTTTAATGAAACCAAAACTGCTTGTGAGACACACATCCTCAAATGTAGCATACATAACCATGAGGTTCTTTTATACTATCGCATTTAGTTCTAGTTTTTTATGTGTTTTGGTCTCTGCTTATGTGCTGGTCATATCTGTACAGTACGACTAGATATCTATTGACCTGCTCAGATAGAATTAAGTTATTCTGTTTTGATTCAAAAGGTTTTGTACTGTAATTATAGCCTCAGTGTAAATAAAAATGTCTTTGTGATGCATACCTCAGCATTACTGAAAACTACTCAGCTACCTAGGAACTAAAACTGCAGTACTCTGTATCAAAAATCCATGCTGATGTAACTTGTATTTTTAACTTTCAAGAGTCAGGGCTGAAAATGTTTTTCAACAAATGCATAAAAAATAAACTCGTACCACTACATCATTTCAGAGCATTTATTATTTTCAGTAAACTATCCATACACTGATAATGACATCTAAGTAAAACCTAAATGGGAACTTGACAGAAGGTTAGCTCAACTCAATAGTTTTTGCTCAGTTTTCATATAGAGGCATATTGAGTGATATCATCATGAATGCATGTTTAAAATAGTGATGTCATCATCACATACTTACTTTTGCATTGAAAATAGATTATATTGATCTTGCTAAAAGATTATGAACCCAAAACAAAAATGATTCACACAACATATACATTTCATCTGTTACTCTGGGTGAGATATATCCATTTCCTCAAAATATATATGTCAGAAATGAAAGGGAAGAATATGTTAAGGTCTGGGTAGTAACAAGAAATATAACATCTACATAGTATAATTACTACACAAGGTATAGAATGAACAGTGTGGCTAGTCATTGTATTACTATCTGTGTAAAGCCAAGAGATATGCATAGTACAAATTGAAACAGGGTGAATTATACAAATACTTGTAACATCTGGATGCTTCAAATAAGATTTGTCAGTTAATGCACTCAGGTAATTATCATACTGAATATCGCAGTTTCAAATGACATATGATCATACAGAGCAAACCACTGATGGACAGATAAACCTAAGAGAATGAGCAGGCATGATTTAATTGGCTTGGACTCTGTAAATGTATTCAGGTACTGCTGCAGTCACCCTACACCACCGTGGCGCAGGAGCACGTGCTCTGACTGGAATTTAAATATCTTGGCCTGTAGTTTTCATCTGTTTACAGAGATTAGATTAAAAGTAAGCCTTTGCAATGAGTGATTGCATCATGCTGTTCTATGATACTGCTTGTCTGTGAACAGGTACTATGGCTCATAGATCCCAGGAATAGATAAAAGTATTTATAGTGTTTCTCTTCCAAGGGTGTTTATCAGAATCCAAGCTTCCATTCTAACTGCTACCCACATAGGTGAATACTAGGCTAGCTGCCCTGAAGGACCATTTTAAGCCTAGACAGTATACAAACGTAAGAATCAAATGCTGTGCCTTGTGTCTATGAGGAGAAAACCTTAACCATTGTGACAATCCTAATCCCGAATGTACAGACTGCTTGCATTAGCTAGGAATCGTTAAATCTCATTGGTCACACAAACTCAAAGAATAGTGAGAAGCAAAAAGGGAAAAAAATATTTTCTCCCTTTACCCCAAGTCACACAGCTTCAGAGGCATTACTATATCACATGTGTGTGAAATTAAAACCTGACATGCAGAGGCATCTACATACATGCCGCTTCCAAGTGTCACCAAAATATACACAACAAATCATAGCTTTCCATCGTACAGTACTTCATTCACCAACATACCAACATATGTGCAGTCAGTCATGCATCATTTGTTTGAAATCAGAATCATAATTCTGACACACAACTGAAATCAGTATACCCAGGCCATATGTCCATACAGAATACATAAAATGTAAATATACTTTTTAATAGAGAATAGGATATGACATAACAGGACTCTGCAGTGGTGCAGCGGTAGCATTGTTGCCTCATAGCAAGAGATTCTCTGGTTCAATTCTCTACTGGGGTGCCTTCTGTGTGGAGTCTGCATGTCCTCCCTGCATTCATGTGGGTTTCTGACAATTGCTCTGGTTTCCTCCCACATTACAAAGACATGCATCTGGAGCATTTCTCCCCAGGTCTCCACTGAAAATTGGTTCGAAGTTGGACTTTCCCAGTTAACAAATGTTAAATAAATAACAGCATTACCAAATGTTTAGTGAGTTAATGGGCATCACCTGCGGAGTTATTAAAAAAAGAAAAGTGGTTATTACACATACTTCTAGATTTTAAATCACCAGATTCTTTAGCATCATTTGATTGTTGTCAACAGTGATGCAGCGGAAAGTGTTGTCGCCTCACAGCAAGGGGTTACCCATTTTGATTCTCTGCTGGGGTGCCTTCTGTGTAGAGTCTGCATGTCCTGTCTGTATTTGTGTGGGTTTCCTTTGGGTGCTCTGGTTTCCTCCCACATTCCAAAGACATGCAGTAGTTGGATTGAACACTCTAAATCAGCCATAGGTGTGACTGTGTGATGTAGAAGACATACTGTAACAGAGCTAGCCACTGGGTGATGTAAACCTTAGCTCTAGATGATTGTCACTGTTGAAATGACACCTCATCCCCGTGTGATAAAATGGGAAAAAGGGGTTGTGGATGGATAGAATATCTATGCCTGTATAAGACTTTGGATAAAAGTATGCACAGTTCTTGATTTCAGTATAATATATTGGAGAATTCTTTTGGCCAAACAATCATTATCATTGCTATGTTTTTGCCAGTTGGCACTGATGTCTAAAGCTCTGAGTAGCTTCCTATGCCTAGGGTGCAGGGTTTGATTCCTTCCGCCTTCATCTGCCTACAGTGTGGAAGTTCATAGTCGATCTTTTGTAAACTTGAAGTTGGAGATGTTGCTTGTGACTGAAGCTAATAAAATAACCCCTTGGTCCACCACCACCACCACCAACAACGATAATAATAGTAATAATAAAGAAATATAATGATGCGAACTGTAAATTACTTCAGGAAACTGATGACATGCATTCTTCTGCTGTGTACCATTAACAAAAAAAAAGGAAACTTTGAGTGATTTGTTGATCGTGTAGTTCTTATACAATTAAAGAAAACTTTATAAATACACATTTGGTTCCTCTTATTACTGTAGACTTTTTGTAGAAAGAAAATCAGGTATGGGACTTGTAACCTGTTTTTGTAGAACACTCTGACAATAAAAACAAAACAAATATTTAGTAAACAAGTCCTCGATGAGTAAGTCACCGTCACCAAAGATTTGCTATAGCTCAGACTAGACTAGCTTCTTTTTAGTCCTCTCAAAAGATTTGTTATAGCTTAGATTAGGCTGACTTTTTTAAAACTCTTATTATTTATTGAATTTCTCAAAATTATAAACCTAAGAATTCTCATAAGGAATGTTAATATAGAAACAACAGTTTTAAGTGCTCTTTATCAGTGTAGTAGAAAAATTCAAACAAAAGAAAATCTAACCAAACCAAAACTAAACAGACTGTAAAAATGGACGTGAAGTGAAGAGCCACCAAACTGGAAAAATAAGCATTTATTTGAACACTGAATTATATTAAAACAATAAAAAGTTTCTCTATAATCCACAAGTGATCCACAAGTAAGCGTTTTCTTTTAATATGTATTAAACTTCCTCAGACAACGTATCAAGTGACATCACTTCCTTTTATACTAAACTTCATTCATAAAAAAGGAAACACATGACTCTACTAGTATTTAAGCATGCCTCTACTGCTACAATTCAAATAAAACAAATCTAATCCAAACAGCAGCCAAAGAGCACCTAAACACAGAAATTACATGCATTACATGTTACGAGCATAAAAAAAGTCAAACAAGTGCACATGCATATATACATATTCAAATGTTAATGTATGTGTGCATAATACAATAATATGCTGAAGTATTTAATTATATTATGTTTTATCAATAAATATATATAATTTTTCAAAAATATGTTAGAGTTCTAGAACAAATAATTTATGAGCATGAATATGCTATTAAGAAAAATAAATGTAATAATGCACTAGCAAAGCACATTAATGAATATAGAGATCATCAATTTTCTTTCATAGCAATAGATCATGTAGAGGTAGAAGATAAAGACCTTGGGGCTTATTTTTAGAACATAAAGAACTGCAATGGCAGATTAGAACACAGGCCGATACATGGCCAGGTATAAATGAATGCAGCTCAATAGCTCCTATTTTAAAATTAAAGGCATTAAGTAGAAATAAAATAATAGCTTGAGATATATTATTAATTAATTAATTAATTTATATATTTAATATTCATAAGTAAATTATTTTCATAATTAATTGTAATATCAATTTTATTCATGTCTATTAAACATTATAAGCTAATATACAAGTCCATTATGAAGCTGATAGAATATATAATTATTTATATATAGCGATAATATTTTTACTGCTTTAATAAATATAGATATGAGTATAATAATTCATACGCTGTTGAATATGACATTTATTTAGGGATTTTTATTAAAACATTTTTATAAAATATTTTTATAAAACATATTTTTTTTAAATTATATATATTTATTGATAAAACATAATATAATTAAATACCTCAGTATAGTATTGTATTAGGCACACATACACTAACATTTGAATATGTATATATGCATGTGCATTTGTTTGACTTTTTTTATGCTTGTAACATGTAATGCATGTAATTCCTGTGTTTAGGTGCTCTTTGGCTGCTGTTTGGATTAGATTTGTTTTATTTGAATTGTAGAAGAAGAGGCATGCTTAAATGCTAGTAGAGTCATGTGTTTCCTTTGTTATGAATGAAGTTTAGTATAAAAGCAAGTGATGTCACTTGATACATTGTCTGAGGAAGTTTAATACATATTAAACGAAAGCGCTTACTTGTGGATCACTTGTGGATTATAGATAAACTTTTTATTGTTTTAATATAACTCAGTGTTCAAATAAAAAGAAAATCTAAGTAAAGGATTTCAGGTTAGGACCTTACCAAGTAACAATCAGCATCCCTTAATTTAAAATTTTACATTATGAATCTGAGGGCATGATATTATATTAAAGTGTTATAAAGGCATCATGAATAATCTCGTATTATATATAGACAGAATATATTAATTACTACAGAGCTTTTGATCGATAGCGGATTTTAGCTAAATTAATCTATAAATATGGGTAATTGTTTATAGTGACTGTAAATTTATACAAAAAAGTTTCATATTTACATACAAGATTTTTTGTGAGACTTTTCTATTTTTAACCAGCAATTCACTACAAAAAAGTACCCAAACAGATACAAATCTCTCAGGATATATTGGTTTTAAGAATTATTACAATTTGTATTCCTATATGACAGCTGAAACATTTCCAGTCTTGGAGATCGTTACTATTAGGTATCGTTTAGAAACACGAGTTATAAATGGCCACATACCCTTTACTGAGCCACAGTTCCAAAATGTATGGAATAAATATGCTGCTGAGTTTCCTTTGTATATGGTACCCAATGTTTTATGTATTTGCCTAAAGCAGCTTATTTATAGTGGGGGGTGGGAGTCATGTAGGCTTTATGGAGTGATATGAATTGTCAGTGAATGAATTTGAGGTATGGATACATTTATGCATTCTGCTAGCTACAACTCTGTTTTGGAAATATACTTGTATATTTTGCAAGTGCAACCCAATATTTTGGAATTTGTATTATAAAGATATTTACAGTTGATTATTATACTATGTAAAAAGGAATGAAGACTTTTTGGATACCCCATCCTGGATGATATTGAATCGATTTTCTCTGTTAACTTGAACAGTGGGAGAATATTAGCATAGTCACCCTAATTTTTATTATAGCATGGGTGGAGGAATAAAGATTACATTAATTAGTAAACCTTGGTGTATATATGATACTTGGATTACTAAGTAATTGAAACAGACAAACCGTTTCTAACATAAGAAATTTATCAAGCTGTAAAGGCTCTGAGTCATTTGTAATATCTGGGCTAAAAAGGAACTTATTGATCACATCATTTTTTTTCAAGAGAATGTAGAGATTTA
Source organism: Protopterus annectens (assembly GCF_019279795.1). Lineage (NCBI taxonomy): Eukaryota > Metazoa > Chordata > Ceratodontiformes > Protopteridae > Protopterus > Protopterus annectens. The sequence goes on along the minus strand of NC_056745.1, from coordinate 1,518,282,674 downwards.
CATTATCTATATCTAGATCTAGATCTTGATCTATGTATTTATACATATTATGTTAAACATGTAGTACAGGGTATTACGTGAATTTTTGTTTAAAAGCAATACAGATTTATAGTTTTCTTCAAACACCACATTCAAATAGCAGAGATCCTTAAGAACATTGACTTAGATAAGGGGAGGAATATTTGATTATTCTTTTTTATTATTATTATTGATGTTAAATGAAAGTGGGTGATGTTTGCAATTTGTTTTTTGCGTTAAATAGCTTATTTCAATTAACCAGTGTTGTGCTATTACACCTTCAAAATGTGCATATTTTTTATTCAACTTGACGAAGCTAGGCTGACTTCTATATATTTAAAGCTGGTTTGCCCCTTTGGCTATAGAAGGCATCTATAAGGTAAGACATATGAAAACATAATCTTTAGACAATCTTTTAATTGGTGCAGTTTTCTAGAAAGTCCAACATAATTGTCGAGCTGTGATTCAGAAGACTACAATGTGCAGCAGTGAATGAGAATTTTTATATGATTTCAGTCTAGTTATTGGTGTTTTTAATAGTTCTATATCATTTAATTAAAATACATATTCATTGAATGCATATTCATCGAACACTAATCAGACAAATTCATTTCAGCAAAGCCCAGACTTTTTCCCAGGGTTTAGAAGCACTTGGCCATCACTGCAACTTTTCTTTTTTCCCCATTGTAATGCAGTCTTGGACTTGGTATATATAGTTAGGGGGAGAGTGGGTTGAAGACACCCATTTGGGTGAGTTTGATTTAGTGCAGTGTCTGTTCTAGAGTGCTGGTGGGCAAGTGGTTCCTAACTCTGGTAAAAAGTCCAGGGTTCACTAAAATGAGTTTTGCTGATTAATGTTCGATTTGCTTAAGTGCTATAGACCCATTTTTAATAGATGCTGGACTTACTTTACAGTACAAGTGACAAAACAGCACAGAGTGTCAACATAGAAAGTATGGCCAATAATGGAAAGGAACCATCCTGATACATGTAACCAAAGTGGGAGTTCACCCTTAAAACATGGGATTATATATTTGAAAGGAAAAGAAAAACGTATATTGTTTACTTCGGTCAGCCTTAATGACACAACAGATTGCTGCTAGAGAGTTCTGCTGATTTGCTCTAGGAGGTGAAAAAAAAACAGACAACAGGTAAAAAAGTCTCACCAAAGAAAACATCTTATATTTACCAAAATATTATTTAAGTGAAAAAAAAGTCTAATAACATGTTAACAGAAAAAGTGGTTCAAATTTCTGTCTGAATCTGGTTTCATGAGAAAGCTCCAGAGATATGCAGGTGACTTCTAAATTAAAAAAGTATAATGCAAATTCATACTAAGCCATGGCTGAAAGTGTTTTTAAGCATTAGATTAAAGTGCCCATTTTGTCAAGGTCACAATAGTCATTATTTTCTGAGTTTTTGCTCTAACTGCCTTATCTTAGTGAATGCAAGAAAATAACTGTGCTGGAAAAGATCAGACGGGTTACAGGCAAACTACTGCAAATAGACTGAAGATTAGAACATTAGCCTATTTTCCCTGAAAGAAACAACACATTTACATCTTGAGTATACTATGGAATTTCACTGAGGTGTTTTATTTAACTTTTTGCCTCACTTATCTTTCTGAACTATATTATGACATTTGCCACTAATGTACTTTTAGGATTTATTTGTGCATGATATTCTCCTGACAATCTTCATGCTATTGCTAAAGTGGAGTCTGCATGTCCTCCCCATGGTTGGGTAGCGTTCGAAAGACAAGCGTGCGTAAATGGACGTGCCTTCATTGAAGGTTGGACGTTGAGCTGGCACCTCGGCATTTCATAAAAAAAAAAAAATCTACTGCCAATCATTAGCGGACCAGAGTTCTGCTATGGTGACCCCTTACCAGGAAAAAGCCAAAAGACAAACAACAACTTATAAAGAAATAAATCTGCTGTGATTTGAAAGGCAGGCAAAAAGTGTTGTGGCTCTATAACTATACCTGTATGTATCCACTCTTTGATTTCATACTGTGAGTTCATTTTTGTCATTTCTAACCTTTCACAAATCAAACGTGTTAAAATAACAAGTATAATATTTTCTTAAAGTCATATTATTTGAAGGAAGATATTATCTTTCTTTTATACTCACATTTCACTAGGTTTGACCAGCTGGCTTTATGTGGTGTCCTCCTCGTGTTAACAGTGTACACATTGCTCCATTGTCTGCCATTGTTTCAAAAGTCTTTTCACACATGACATGCTCTGCACCTGCATTGCACTTTAAATTTGACACTTTTGCTTACTAACTCTCTATATCTCTTGGCAGCAACTGGACTTGCAATCTTTGTTTCACTATTTTTCCTACATTGCAGGCTTCACTGCCTCAAATAATTTTACCTTAGTAGTACCAACAAAGAAACTATTTATTAATTTTCAATACTATTTTAATTCTTTTGAACTCACTAATATTTACATTTGTATAAGACTGAAAAATGGTTCTTTCTAGCATAAACTGAACAAAATTAATTAAAATCCAGACAATTGTATTTGTTATACGTATAACCATGCCTAGTTCATAAAGTTTGAAATTCAATTGCACAATGTCTCATGTTTTATGTCCATCATATGGTTGTTTTATTTTATATACCCACTACTGTTAATTCAATTACACAATGCCTCATGTTTTATATCCATCATATGGTTGTTTTCTTTTACATATCTGCTACTGTTACAATGTGTTGCAACATGATTATTTCCTCATACCCTTACAATACAGTGCATTCTCACATGATTGTCTTTTTGTATCCGCTACTGTTGCAATGTGTTGCAACATGATTATTTCTTCATACCATTACATTACAGTGCATTCTCACATGATTGTCTTTTTGTATCCACTACTGTTACAGTATTACTTAATTTTATTTTTAATTTTAACTTTTTTATTTTTTCATTTTATTTTACACATATACATTTTCTCAGTTAATTCTGATATAGCTGTAATTATATTTCACATGCTCATCATGTAACTGCATGTCTCAATCAGCCTATCCCTTGTTTGATTATGTCTTATATCACAAACTATTCTGACCCTTATTAGTGAGGCATTTAACTCATGAAATTCACAGCCTTTGCCTCAGTTATTTCACACAGTAACCAAGACAAAACATCCTCACTTTCCCCAGATGAATAAATGCA